>NC_056734.1:812948105-813263105 GCF_019279795.1 Protopterus annectens
TTTAACCATTCACTCACTGCATTAACAAAATACTCTTTTTGCCAGTCCATTAATTTTCTATCCATTCCATACCCTATACTATCTGGGCCTGATACTGAATCAATATTTACTTTTCTAAGTATTTCATCCTATTGACTAATATTAATTTCTTTTTCAAATTCTTCCTTAACTCTTTCTGGATTTTATTTTTACTTTGCATTCTCTTATTTTCCTTCTTTTTACTCATATACAGTAAACTCTCAGTTAACCTGCACCAATGGGGATTGGTAGATGCCAGATAACTGTAGTTTCTGGTTGCTTGAGAGTTACTATTAAAAATTGGCCTGACTAATAATGTACCCTATACTATTTGTTTGGTTTGAGTTATTCCTAGGCTGGGGAAAGAGGGAATTTATTCCAATATTCCCTTTTAAAACTCTAAAACTCTAAAAATGTAAGGTATGTTTCTGTGGGGGGGGGGGCAGAAAATGCAACGCATGAAAATTGTACTGTATTTCTTCAATTTGTTTTTTTCTGGCTGCTTGAGAGTTCTGGTTGCTAGAGTTGAGGTTAACTGAGAATTTACTGTACATATTTTCCACATGCTGTACTACAATACTTATTTGCTCGTGTTCTTTTTATCTTTTCTTTTGCATTTTAAATTTCTCTCATTATACTAATATCCTCCTTTACAAATATGTAGATACCTCCTCCCTTATCCCTTGTAAATAATATCTCTACCTAAACAGTATTGCCTTAACTTTTTCTTAAATGTTTTTTATATTTCTTTTTCCATATTATAATACTTTATTGCATGAGTCTCTAAATCCTGTTTTATTATTTTATCCAAATATGTAGATACCTCCTCCCTTCTTCCTGGTAAATAATATTTCTACCTAAACAGTATTGCCTTAACTTTTTCTCAATTTCTTTTTATATTTGTTTTTCCATATCATAATACTTTATTTATCAGTCTCTAAATTCTCTAATACATTTCTATACATTTTCCTACACCTCACTTTTGCTTCCTTTCTTACATCATTTATTGAAAAAAAGATTCAGTCCACCATTCAGACCAATTTTTGTAGAAGTTCTTCATGGTTATATGATCCTTCCATAACTGCAATACTTTCCATTCTCCAATTTCATCCCATAATTTCTCATTTGTTCTTTTTATTCCCTTTCCTATTTTAGCACACTCCCTTTCTTCCATCCCCTACATCCATATTGTTAAATGGTCTGAAAAACTCGTCACAACTGTATCACCATCTGCTACCTCCAAGTCTTTGGATAATGCAAATTAATCAATTTCAGATTCAAATTCCCTCTTTATATAAGTCCACCGACTTTTTTCACAGCTAATTTACCACATTATATTTTTATATCTTTTTGCTTAAATCACAAATACCCTGCAATTATAATTTTCCTGTTAACCACCATGGTCTAATATTTGACTAAACAGATTATCTCTTTCCTTGCTAGTTATATATGCATATAATGCTATAATATTATAACCATGTTCTCTCCACCTTACATCTACAACACTTAACTTTCCCATCCTTACCAACATTACATCTAGTATTTTCTCTGTTTTTTTAACAAAACAGCCAGTCCAGAACAACATTTTATTCCTAAGTTCCATATTATATTTCCACCTCACAATTTTTCCTGTTAACAGTCTTTATTTGTTTGTCAGGAATGTTGCATCCTCTAAAAGAATAACATCCAGGTCTATATTATGTCTGCGAAAGTTTAATGCAGCGAAAATGCCATTCAGCAAATTCGCTATTGTGGGGGCTTGCACTCCCCCCACTAATTATATATACCAACTCCGAGATCGCACTACAGTGAGGAAAGGGCAAATATTCCAATCTTCACTGTATTGCGATCTCACTATTAACAATTCGCTGCACGGCATTTTCGTTGTACGTGCCATTCGCTGCATTAAACTTTCGCAGAGATAATATAGACCCTAACATCCACATCAGATTTAGCACACCATCCCAATATCCATATTCTTCTTACAATGTTATTAATAACGTTCACATTTGCTGAAAGTACTCTAAATTTGTTGTTTTTCCTTCTTTTTCAGTTTAGGGGAATTGTTTTTAATTTTCTTATTTTAATATATTTTCCTGGGTTTACGTACAAATAATCCTTGAACCTCCGAATCAGATTTATCACTGATTAGAACTTAAAAAAAATATTAGTATCAATCATTTCCCCTCTATATATTTTTTTTCTTCTACAGTTTCTTCTATACTTAGTTCACCTTCTCTTCCAAGCCATTTGTTATCTGTCCTCATGATTGTTTTCTTCCCTTTCCCCTTTTTTCATTATTTACTGTTTGCTCTTGACAATCCATCCAAAAGTGTCCCTTTTATTACACAACCTGCATTCAGACAAACACCTTCTTGCTGTATTTCCTTTCTCCCCACACTAGTTGCATTGTACCTTGCAGCAATCATTAATTAAATGAGAAAAGTAACCACAAAAGAAACATGATTTAGGATGGTCAGCATATCTTAATGTCCCGACCAGCCACAAAAATAACACCTGACAAGTGTTTCACCATGTTTTTTTTTTTCACATTTCAGAATAGCTTCGAACCACCATTCCATAATTTTTTTCTCATCTCTAACTTTCACAGTATTATAAACAGTTTTACTCAAACCCTGCATGTATTTTTTAACAACAGGCTCAAATCAATAAAGCCTACATGGTACAATAAGACAGTGTGCGCGTTGCACCATGATGCCCACATGATAGTGCAGTTTTGTATTTAGTAAGTGGCTGTACACGGTAAACATTGTGGCATGCTAATTACAACATTAACAGCTGAAATGTATGTTACTCAACCAATCCAAGATGGAGGAGCTATTCAACAAGCTATAAAGCAATCATGTAGACTCAGGGCAGATTTTGCCTGAGAATTCCAAAACCTATTGGAATACAGCTGTGGAAACTATTCTACACAGATAGAATGTTAGGGGCTGCTCTTGCTCTTCTGCATTTGTATGTGCATCAGGCCCAAGTCTTATGCTGCTGCTGCTAATAGACCTTGGCCAATAAGGAAAAGGGTGTTAGACCCCATTTAACTTTTCATGGTCTGTATGAAGTGGAAATTGTACAGTGCCACAGGGTAGATAGAGACACACTACAGAAACTCTGTAACCTCTGTCATCCATAACTGAGAGCAAGGGCAAACTGAGGGGAACCAATACCTGTTGAAACTAAGGTATGTGTAGCCCTTAGAATATTAGCTACAGAAACCTTTCAGAGGCCTACAGGGGATATGCTGGGGGTGTCACAGGCATCAGCATCTAGGATCCTCCATCAATTCCTGAATGCAATGCTACAACATACCAGTGATTACATACAGTTTTCCATATACCAAAGGACATAGCTGCCACTATGCAGGATTTCTACCCCATAGCACACTTCCCTGAAGTCCAAGGTGCCATAGACTGCATGCACATTGAAATCAAAGTACCACCTGAGGAGCAGGGAAGGGTGTACATAAACAGAGAGGGCTTCCACTCCATTAACTGCTAGGTCATGTGTAATGCTAGGGGCATCATCCTGAATGTGTGTGTTGACAACCCAGGCAGTTACCACGATTCACATTTCTGGCACAACTCTCACCTCTATCAGATGTTTTCTAGTGGGGATATCCCACAGGGTCATTTACTGGTGGGTGCAGGTTATGCACTCGGACCATGGGTGATGACACCCATCAGAAATGCACACACACCAACTGAAGAACACCATAATGAAGCACGTGCTCAAACAAGAAATATCGTAGAGCATGTATTTGGGTTGCTGAAGTTATGGCTTCAGTGCCCAGATATATCTGGGGTAACCCTGAAGTACAATCCCTGTACTTGTGCTGACATTTTCACCATCTGTACTCTCATAGGTTCATAGGTTCATAGGTTCATACTAGGCTATCTGCCCTGGGCAATTATAAGCCTAGCCCGATTCTGTATGGCTTATGCCACCCCTTGATTTGAGTATACTGTGCCCTTTTTAAGGTTTAGTTTACTGTGCCCCTGTCTAATAGTGACACGGGAGTAATCCCTGGGGCAAACCTACGATCCCCCATCCACCTATCGAGATTCTTCTTGAAGAGATTCAGTGAGGTGCTCTGCCTCACATGAACTGGAATTCTATTCCAGAGCGAAATATTATCCCGAGAAGACACCTTCAGCAGGAACACCAAGGGGAAGTGGCAAACATCCCACCACCACTGGTGAGGTGCCACAGGCAGATGCAGGGGAGGATTCTGAGGGGGATCCATTAGCCACTGTGGGTATAGACAGATGTAGGTGTGCACAATATGCCCTCGTCAAGAGGCAACAGATAGCACACATGCTCACCACCTAATGGGGTAAAACCTTTATCCTGTGCACATACATACATACATACAGTAACGTTGATGCCAGGCAATGCTCACAACCTTTACTTACCCATGTAATGGCTGTGTACTGCTAACATCACACAGAGTCAAACCCAAATTAAAACTCTTTTAACTGCTGAACTTTCAAGCTAAGCGTTGAACCTGGAAGAGGAAAATAAATGGCTAAGAACATAAGTGAATGGCATATCTTTGCATACTGTTACTTGCTAATATAACTAAGTAGAAGGTGGATAAGTTTTACAGCAATGACATCAATATGTGACAGCATTGACTTATGTTAATAGATGTGCTCTTTATTAAGTAATATGCCTCATGCATCAAAGTTTCAAACATTACAAAAACCTGTAAGAAAACAGTACAATTTTCAAAAGAGCATCAAGGAGACATATATACTAAGCATTCAGTCAGATATGCACCTTGGACATCAGAAAAAAAGACTTCTGTATCCATGAATCCAAAAGACAGAAAAACAAGGATATGGCACAGTTATCATCATTTTCACAGGATGTTGGGGAAGGGGGCAGAAGGCCAAGGCTGACACAAAAGGTAGTGAGTGTGTGTGAGTAGGAAAGACAGACAGGCAGAAATTTTGATAAACTTTCGAATGGCCACTGAGACTGAATGAGTTGTAAGCCTCACATCTGACTCATGTAACTGTTATATGTCTGTATGGGCACTTAAGGTGAAGTGTGTGTGTGTATGTGTGTGTGTGTGAGTGTGTGTGTGAGTGTGTGTGTGTGTGTGTGTGTGTATGTGTGTGTGTGTCTGTGTGTGTGTGTGTGTGTGTGTGTGTGTGTGTGTGTGTGTGTGTGTGTGTGTGTGTGTGTGTCAGTGTCTGCAAGAACACAGCCAAGCTCTGTGCTAGCACTACATTCTGGTATGCCAGACAATTCATTGTCATTACTCCTGATCATGAGAACTGGCTCTGCCAGGAGTTGCACTGGCATGTCCATGCCCATGGTCAGATGCTCTGCTGTTTCCTGAATGTGAATGATGTCTGCTGGATTAGCTCTCCTCACGATTACACCCAGGAACATGACTCCATGACCTACCTCATCTGGGAGTGGACACCTCAATCACTGATGGAGTAATGGAAGTCATGCCACTATGGGAGCGTGATCGAGTATGGCCACATTGGCTAACATTAGATGATGATGCTGTCCTACGTCCACATGGATACTGTCCCCCTCCCGGCAGATGTTCCATTTTATCATTCATCTGATCCAATGAATTTGCAACATAGCAGAGGCAGTCATGCATGTCAGCCTGTGCCACATCTACAACCCTAAGCATGTCCTCAGAGGCCCTATTGGAATGTGCCTGCATCTCCATGATGGCCTTAGTCATATGTCGAGTGGCACATAAAGACACATCAGGATTAGGTGGAGGGTGGACAACAGGCCTCCTTTGAGCACCCCTAACAACCCTCCTGTTTGGCACCTTGTCCACACTTTGGCTATGGCCAGAGTCAACAGGCACTGAAGCCACAGTAACCAAACTACCCTGATCAAGTATGTCACTCTCCCCCTGTCCAATATCTGAGGGCTCACTGGAATAGGTATGTGCAGTTCTACTGGCTGTGTCTGATGGAAATACATGGGAAGGCTGAACGTCAACCTCAGTGTCAAATTCATCCTCTGCACCCCCCAGTTGTGCCTCTGTTTGGCCGCCATCATCATTAGAGTCTTCCAATACTCTGACATCAGATGGTAAGAGTTCTACATTTCCCCTGTCAGGATCACCTGTTATAATAAGCAACAAACACAAGAATGAAATTAATACCTACACTACTACAATTTAATATATGATAACAAACTAACACTGGTGCCACTATCACAGATGGTACAGTAATACAGACGCACTCATGACACCCACCTCACACATATGGATAAATACATATTTCTGTCAAATGATCATCAATAATCAAATAAAAATGTTTGGCTTACTATGTGCAGATGACTCCACACTTGCCAGGGAGGATGATCCTAGAAAAAGGTATGCAAAAGGTAAGGGCACAATCACCACAATTCCAATAACACAGGGGGGACAGAATTATTGCCTATATGTCCATTAACAATACTGTTAACTGAATCTTGCCTGACACGTCCACCCAAAGCCCATGTGTAATGAACAATAATGTGTTGTTAACTGTATAAATTTATCAATAAATTCAACTAAAAAATTAATGAAAGCAACATAAGGTATTGCTTTCAATATTTTACTATATAAGAAAATGTTATAAATTGACATACATAAGCTTACCTGGAAGCTCCTTCTGGTAAATACTTGTCCTTCCAAAAACATCATTAATCATGTTGTTGTGCACTTTCCACTGAGCTTTCTGGATCTTTGACAGTGGACAGGAACTCTTCATTTGGTGTCAGTGGTGGGTCTGTAGCGGCAAACTCCCAGTGTCCAGCTGTTCATGGGCAAGTGTAGCTGCTCTCCTCTGAGCTGACAAAATCATATCAGTGGCCCTATAACACACCTGATCATATGTCCTGCTGTGCCACCTAAGGCATTTATGTCATTGGCTACCTGGTTCCAAATCTACATTCTGTCAGCCATATGTCCATGTTCTCAAGCAGAAAGGCACCATAGTGCTTAAATGCTTGTACAATTATATCATTTTCTGAGTTATTGAAAGGGGGTTTATGTGGATTGGTATTCTTGTGTGCCATACTCCTAGGTGACATAAGACATAGAAAGATACAACACATAAATACCACATAATTAAATTCCTGCTTATATATATATATATATATATATATATATATATATATATATATATATATATATACACATATATATTTTCAATATGAACCACTTTTGACACACAGTTCAGTTATTAAAATCTAAGGTTGTGTGGTTGTACCATATTACACTCACACACAAACCAATGTTTGATCCAAAACAAAGAATAACAATGGAGTAATATATTGTTTACTACAGAAAGAACTGTATGACTACACAATTTCAAGAGCAGACCTCTTGAAAAACAACACATAAATGGTATTTGGCTCCCCACCCCTAAAGAACATGCAAATTACAGTTTGTACCAAGCAGGGAATAGCACATTAGTCAATTGTTATAAATGTTTTCAAAAAATTCTCACAAAATGTGTACACATTTACAACAGAAAAGTTATACGATTGCCAAGCACTCCCCTAGATGTGTCTATGGGCCATCTTAGAAACCTAATACCCCTGTGCCATTGACAATATAGGACATTACATTTCACTGAAATAACGTAGAAGACCTTAAGATAACCAGTTGTAACAATAACACTTGTGATGAAAAGTCAATAAGGTTGTCTATCTGAGAAAGTAAAATGCTTGACAAAAATGCGTATGCTAACAGTGAACTTATAAGAAATGCATACAGATAAAGGTTTCATTTTCTAATATGTATATACATATATATATATATATATATATTTTTTTTTTTCCTTGTAACATATTAACAAATCTAGCATGTACTCAAAAAATACAGTCATACCTTAGCAAGATCAGAAGGCTTCTGTTCAAATAAATCCAAACTAATAGCAGTCTTCTTCAATGTTCTCCATATACACAACTCTCCTCATGTTCCCTAGCTACATGGGTACCTTTTTACACTGTAGATTCAGGCCTCTTAGCATGGTGAAGATGCAAATGAGGTGTGAACTCATTAGAATTGCTGAGTGCCAAACTTTTGACTTTATGTAGCACATGTAAACATAGTATAAAGAATAACTCAGTGTTAGTTGCTAATGGATTGCAACTGTGAATGATTACTGGTAGGAGAAGGAAAGCAGAACAGCAATTCAGATTCCCTTACCTGAAGTGGGTGTGTTACCCAGGATACATTTACAAAGTGTAGAAGTAATTGTAGTAAGCTTTTAAATGGAAGTGAGCAGCATACATTTCTCAGTTTTTGTTCACTAATAACCAAACTCTCCTGCTTTTGTTGAAAATGTATACTACTGCCATGTAGTATTCTCATACATTTTAAGGACAATGATGCAAAATGTCCTACAGAGTGCATGTCTGAGTCTACAGCACAGATAAAAGAAGGAAGAACACAATAAAAAGAGAAGATAGAGCTGCACTGGTGCAAACAATACTCATAAATGTTTGTGTGATCAGTCATTGCACTAAATATGTAGATAACACATGTACAAATAACTGAGAGTGTACAAGTGTTATATGTCTTTATATTACTGTGGTGGAAATGGGACTTGCTTATTCATTCCTGCTGCAAAGCTGTTTCTATGGCAAAGACAGAGAACATATATTTACTGTGTTTTGTAGGTTCAGTAGCCTGACAGTTCATATCCAGAGTTGTGAAGAATTTTATCAGTTGTGTTAAAATATAGTTTGCAATGCTGTTTGTTTCCTTTTTAATTTTTTTAAATAATAATATTTGCACGGCATGCAGCTTAAAGCAAATATGGTTAAATGGCAAAATAAATTAAAATTGATGAAAGTCACTTACATGATAAAGACAGCATAAATTAAAGCTGTGAATCAAGTGTCTGTGTAGCACATGGTAAATACACAGCATATACTATATGTAGATCAAGGTGCAAGTCCCACATCTATCATTTAGTGAGGAAAAAGTAATAAACAGCTTTTACAATATTAATGCATGTTGAGCTTTGCTAATCTTGTTTGCATATTGTTCAGCTCTGTATAAACACGACATGATGCCCCAGACAGCAAGCAGACATTGTCAGTTTCAAAAAAGATACAATGTTACATCTTTTGGTTTCCATCACACAACACTGCTAAGCTCCATTCTGTGATGGTCAGCAAGCTTCCATAACACCTGTAGACAACAGGCAGACATTTGTCAATTTCAAAAAAGATCCATTGTTTCATCTTTAGCTTGCCATAGTGCAAACCCACTAAGCTGCATTGCGTGACGATCCACAACACCTGCAGGATCAGATATCAAGGAGACACTTGTCAATTGCCAAACAGATACATTCTATCATATGTTTGCCACTGTGCAAACACACTAAGCAGTGTTATGTGGGGGTCAGGACACATACATAGTGATGAATATGAAAATATACAGCTGCTGTCTTGTTGTTTCCATGGCACCAGGTGTAAGTTAAGGTTTACAATACAAGTGAGCCTGGGTTCTAATACAGCAAAGTCCAAAGTTTTAATCTGATGTTGTCAATCTTCATTTTATCCTTGACAAATGGGTCCGGTTCTGATATCGGAACTGACTCAGCCATTACTACAGCTCGCGCCAGCTAAAAACTCTCAAGCATCACCTTTACCCATAATCCCTGTCTCACAATTACCTCACATCTTGTATGCCACTTTTCTGAAACGATCGCGTTTTGCCAGTGCTCTCAAGTTTCAGTGGGTTTAGGTAAAGTTTCATTTAATTTTGTTTCTTAGAGAGATGTCTATTTCTTTCCTTCTAATTGATCCTATACATTATAATTTAATATTTTATCTCTTTTCCCCTTATTTCTTACATGTAGTGTAACCTTAAATATCATTGTTGATACTCCTTCCCCATATATGTTAGTGTACTCTCTATAACTATCATTGTTGATAGTTTTTTCCCCTTCACTTTCTTTTTCTTAAAAAAAAAAAAAAAAAAAAAAAAACTTTCTTCCTCTCTTTTTCTTCTTTCTGTGTGGGTGAGCGTGTGAGTGTCTGTCTTCCAGTCATATTTTTTTGACATGGCTGAGAAGGGTATGGCCCCTTCTGGCTTTAAAAAATGCCAGAAGTGCGTCCACAAAATTCCATCATCTGAATTCCATTCCTTGTGCGTCTATTGCTTGGGTCTTGTTCATTTACAAGAGGACTGCAGTATATGTCATGGGTTCACTCATCGAGCCCTCATTGAAATATGAAATAAGCTTATTTTGAAAGGATTGATTCCCTCAGCCTTTAGTAAAGCTGTATCTTCTGCAGACAAAGTCAAAACCTCATCTTTAGTGGACAAAGAAAAAAAGAGGAGTCTTTTGGTTCCGACCTCTCCATCAGTTCCAAGACCTAAGAAATTGAAATCCTCTGTTCCAAAATTATCTTCAGAACTGGAGGCCTCTTGGTCAAAAATACCAGTGTCGACAACTTCTCCAGCACTGATTGCTGTCTCAAGCCCTTTGACCTTGAAGACCCCAGTGCAGGACAAAGTTTCTGCTTCACCTACCATGACAAAAAGTCCTGATTTTAAAGACATTTTTTCCAAGAACGTCCTATTCACCATCTATTGATCCTTTTGCTGGTGAGCTTCCAGATGTTTTTCTGCAGAGGCCTAAGTCTGCTTCAACGTCATCTATCCACTCCACCAAAAGTCTTTTTGAACTCAACTTGGAGAGACTGGTGAATAAAATCTTGTGGACTAGAAGACTTTCAGGCCCTCTTTTGGTTCCAACCCCTTCGGGTCTTGGAACTGAGACTTATTTTACTCTAATAGCCAAAAAATAAGGCACTGAAGGGTTCACCAGGTAGCAAACCAACTTTAATGAGCCCACAAAAAACAACAAAATGCCTTAAACTGGACCACAGCATTTTCGTCAGCAACTTTATCAGATGAGCATACCAACAAAAATGAGTCCTTTATATATAGTCCTTAATAGGTCCATTAAGTAACCAATCCACAATTAAAGACATATTAACAAACTGAAATGTTTAAAAGGTGTCATAGGAAACAATGCATGCAGATCCTGTTTGAATAGTACTACCATTCAGTACAAGTGTAAAAATAGTAAATAATACTTTAGCTAGATATGGGATGTAAACTCACATTAAATACATTTAAAAACATTAAAAATATTAAAAAACATTTAAAATGTTCATATAAAAAATACTGATAAAAGCAAACAATAGAAAATCTGTAAATGCCTCCTGTATAGAGATCTTAATGAAACAGTCACATCTTCTTTTACTCTGTTAACCATTCCTCCTCTAACCTCCTCTGAGATCTTAGAGTCATCTGTTCCAAATCTCCCAGCACTAACTGTGCTGGTTCCTTAGATCTTCACATCTTCGAAACCGGTAATCCCCATGAGAGCCTCAGTGGCTTCAGAACTGGAGACCTCAGAGCCATAGCTACCTTGTGGTTCTGGGGGGGTGGGTAGGACTTGACTCCAGGTTTTTCAGAGCCATCCTTGCTCGTCAGAGCTTCAGCTCAAGTTAGCTTGGCTCCATCTTCTGTCTTGAGGTTCGGTTCTTTGGAGCGAGGAGTGACCCCAGTCCCAAGGCAGTCTATCTGAGTTCTGGACTCCCTTCCATCTTTGAGGGGCTGGCCTTTGAGGCAATAGAGAGGGCCCTCTCACTCATGATGACTCAGTTGGTACCTTCCCCCTCAGAACAGGTACCCTCCCGGCTCTGTTATTCTACCTGCCTCTCCACTGTGAGAGCAGGTGCTGAATTCTCAGGTTTCTCAGACCCATGTTCTGTCATCTTCTGACATGTCCCCAGGTTATCCCCCTGAGGAGGTCCATCAGAAAAAGAAGTGCAAGAGGAAGCACTTAGATTCCCCCAGCTATCAATCACTGAAGACACAGATTTTGATGAGGGGGAAGGGTCCCCATCATCACCACCTGAAGATGTCTCCTTTGGAGACATCCTAGAAATTTTAAAACAAAGGGCTGGCTGGAAGTAAAAAAAAAACTTCCTTGGAGGAATCTGTTTACCTGCAGGCTTTCAGCACCTGCCTTTCTACCTCTTGGGTGACCCCACCCAATGATGAACTGATTCAGTTATTTCAGAGTGGGTGTGGAAGACTCTGGACACCATCAAACCCATTCTCAAGAGACTTGGCAAAATATTATCTGCCCCTGAAGATAAACAGTTCTGGATCAAAGGATTAGCTGTGGATGCTGTGCTCATAGCAGCTCCACAAAAAAAGAACTCACTGAGGAGAGTTCATCTGTCCATCCACCCAATAGCAAGTCTTGGGCTATGGACAGATTTGGGAAGCAGGTCTTTGCTTCATTGACCTTTGCTATAAGGTCTTTGAACTTCTTGGCACACTTTATAAGAATTCAACAGGATCTGATTAAGGAATTGTCAGATACCCTGGCGGGAGCTGTAGCTGAGGGAGTCCAAAAGAAAGTGGCTTCCCAGCTAGCCACCCTGGAATCTGTGTCTAATTCATTCATGAAGCTAATCACACATACAGCCGAAGGGATGTCTAGAGCAGTGGGTACAGGAGACACACCTGAATGTCCATAAGGAGACACACCTGAATGTGCCCATATGACTTTGCAGAACCATTCAAGTCTTCTTTCATCAATGCACCCTTTGATGGAACGTCCTTGTTTGGCCCAAAAGTAAAATAGACTTTATCCAGGTGTGAGAAAGATGGTAAGACCATTTCTGCTGTGGGCATACATTTCTCCACCCCAAAGGTTCTTTTCTAGAAACCAGAGGAGTGGTGGAAAAATGTGGTTCAAAAATCCCAGGGGCCTTTGTGACACCTGTGCACTGGCCCAGTAATCAAGGAGCCTCAATCCTCACCACTAGCATCAGTGAGGGGTGTCCACATTGGGAGGGTAACAAGTACACACACAGTAAAGTACAATTTCCCTTAAGAGCACACAGAGGTCACAGTCAGTCTGGGGTTGGTTTCTTCCTTTCTCTCCAGATCCCCAATAAGACTCCCCACTGGCACAGCTATAGGGTATAGATCTCAGCTGAGTGGTTAAGCCAAAACCTTCAACACCCTCTCTGTCCAACCAGTGCTTCGTGTCCCTGCCCAAGTAGCTGACATACACACTCTTTGAGATATGAATTATATACAAACACACAGACACTCCTGGAGAAGGCTGGCACAGGTTCTCCAGCTATGCCCCCCTTCTGCCCAGACTATAAGGTAGTACCAACTGCTATCAACCACCCTTATCAGCTACTATAAAGGGTCTTACCAAAGGGTGTCCAATTCTTCTGTGCAATGTTATTATTATCCAATTGGTAAGTGTGATGAAAAACAAGACTATTGGAGTGGCTTGGACAGTAACACCAAATACATGCAAGTACTCTGAAAAGCTTGAATTATCTCTACACAAAACAGTCACAGTTGAAACGTTTAAAAATATTTAATAATAAATAATAGAAACACAAGACGATACTCATTGATTTAACACAGTGATAATCAAGAGTTCAGAGATCACAGGAAAATACTTTAAAACAATATTGTAGGATAGTCTCACATAAATATAGAAAACGGCTATAATAATCTGGCTATATTCCTATATGTCTCTAAGAAAAACTATGTTCTAAATTCTACTTACAAGGCAAAGTGCTGGTGAATTGTTGTCAGCTTCAGAAGACAAATACAAAATGCTCTCTCTTTCTCTGAGAGATATTACTTAAATTAATAATACACATTACTGCTGACTCATTTCAGATTACATCATTCTTATCAGCTCTACTTAAGTTTCCCAGGCTCACAGAACTCAACATTTTAACATTTCATTTTGTAATCTGCGCCTGCCAGGAAGTCAGAGCAATAAAAGACACTTTACAACAATAGAAAGAATTTCCTGGCCCAGACATCCTGTCTCTGAGCTTAAGATCACACAGTTGTAAAATACTTTATTTGTCAGCTTATTTTCTTAGAGTTTGTCAGTTAACTCTATATGTCCCAGTTTTCCACAATGACAACATACATTACATAGGCATAGAGTTTATACACATTTCTACTTTCTTCCAGCAGGGTGCACTGTAGTTAAATTTTTGAAGCTCATAACATAACACAGTTTTCTTACATTTGTCAGACAAACTTGTGGATCATATTAATATTTACAGGACATAGAATTATTTACAAAATTCTATCTAGCTAGGCTGGCAGCCTTCACAGCCTTTCCAAGACACACGTGGAGGGAGTTTCCATAGAGGCAGAGGGAGAAGATGCCACCCTTGTGGTAGAGGTGGTCCACAAATCCAGGGCTTCAGGGATTCCTTTCCAGGGAAGCCCTTTCAGTGCTCCTGAATGGTGGCCCAATTGTCTTCCTCTGGAGGCAGTTGGGGGTTACTTGCCCTTGCACCTAAATGTCTGGCTAAACATAACAACAGATTCTTGGGTGCAACATATTGTATCCAGAGGCTATATCATTCCCATTTCTGATCCTCCCCTGTACACAAGAAAATCCTGATATTCCACCTAATCAGAGGAATTCAGCAGTGCAAGAAATTCAAAAACTGCTGGACAAAAGAGTCATCTAAGAAATCTCGCCAGACCGGAAAGGATCCGGAACCTACTCAAGATTCTTTTAAGTGCCAGAAAAGACAAGGGACTGGAGACTGATTCTGGATCTTAGCATATGGAACAAAACAGTTTGGCAAACAAAGTTCCAGATGGTAATGGTGCAGTCAATTCTTCCCTTTCTGAAGAAAGATGACTGGATGTGCTTGATAGATCTTCAGGATGTGTATTACTACATAAAAATGAAAAACACTCCTGGAAGTTCCTCCACTTCTGGCTGGGCACCAGTCATTACCAATTCAGAGTACTGCCACTTGGTCTCACCACATTCCCCAGGATGTTCACCAAATGCATGGTAGTTGTAGCAGCTCACTTGAGGCTGCAAGGATTCTGGCTGTTTCTGTACTTGGATGACTGACTCATAACTACTTCTACCAGCATCAGTTGATAGTAGCCAGAGATTACACTCTCAATATCTGTGCCCATCTGGGGATTTACAGTAAATCTTGAGAAATCACATTTGACGCCAATGCAGAATTTAGAATTCATAGGGGCTGTACTAAATTCGTAGACAACTATAGCATCTCTTCTTCCCAAGACATTTCAGACAATAATGGTACAAGTTCAAAAGATAATTCACAGAAAGAGGGTTCCTGCTCGACTAGTTTTGCAAACTCTATGGTTGATGGCAACATTGATAACTTTAGTATCTCTAGTCAGGTTTCATATGAGAATTTTGCAATGGCTACTAGCTTCTCAGTGGTCTATCCTTCAGCAACCCTTGTTGGACCAAATTCTGATTACCAATTATTGTAAGAGGGATCTTCTTTTGTGGATGGATTCTGAACAAATTCTCCACAGTCGACCTTTTGTTCTCCCAGAGCCCACGGCCATAGTGACCACGGATGCCTCCCAGATGGGGTGAGGTGGGGCACTTGATCCCCATTAGAGGCCAACTTGCAAATCAATGTCCCCAAGCTAAGAGTGGTGCTTCTAGAGTTGCAGGCCTTTCAGATAGCTCTTCTGCAGGGGACAATTGCAGTTCAAACAGACAATCGGTCAGTAGTTTGGTACATTAACAAGCAGGGAGGAACCAAGTCTTTTTGTTGTGAAGCCCTCAGAGTGTGGCAGTGGGCGATCTCCTCCAATTACTTTCTAATAGCAATACACATTCCAGGGAGTTCCAAGTGATTGCAGACAAGCTGAGCAGATGTATCCTTCAATCTCATGAGTGGTCTCTCAATCCAGAAGTGGCAAAAATGATCTTTTATCAATGGGGTCAACCTGTTTGCTTCACCCATAAACAAGTTCAGCAATTACTTCACCCTGATTCCCCATCCAGGGAAGTCACCCAGAGATGGTCTCCTCCACAATTGGCCCCCTGGTCTCCTGTATGCCCCCCCCATACCGGTAATTCTGAAATTCTTACAAAAAGTGCTCAGGTTGAAAACCACAGTAATCCTCATGTATCCTTTTGACCTTGACAGATTTGATTCCCCTTCCTTTGACCTTATCTGATTTGACAACCTCAGATTCTGGACCCAGTTCCAGAACTTCTGTCCTATCCAGACAGTCTTGTTTACCCAGATATGTAGAGCCTTCAACTGATAGCGTGGTTCATCTGATTCCATTAGTTGCCAGGTGTCCTAATATTTCCTAGCAAATGGAAGAGATTTACCATTTGGGCACATGAAAAACATATTAATCCCTATTATGCTTCCATAAAGCATATTTTAGAAGTTTAGCCTCTCTTTTCCATGCTGGAATCCCCTTTCTACCATCAGATTACAATTAGCTGTAATTTCTAATTTCCACGATGGTTTGGAAGAATGTTCTTTAGCCTTTCATAGATTTTGTAAATCATTCCTAAGAGGCACGCTTTTGTTGAAACCCCCTTTCAAAGATCCCATGCCTCCCTGGGATCAGAATTTAGTGTTACAGGCCATAATACATTCTCTCTTTGAGCCCTCTGTGGAATGTGATCTGACGTTTTTGTCTTGGAAGACACTGTTGGTAGCCATTACCTCTGCCAGAAGGATTTCAGAGATCCAGGCCTTGTCATCTGAACCTCCTTATCTAATTTTCTACAAGGATAGAGTTTCTTTATGAACAAACCCCTTCTTTCTACCCAAGGTAGTCTTAGAGGCTAACATCAATCAAATGATTAAATTACCAGTTTCCTTTCCAAACTTTTCCAACAAAAGTGAATATTCCTTACATTTACTTGATGTTCATAGACAATTACATATCTATCTTTACAGAACAAAAGACATTTGAAAATCAAAGCAACTATTTGTTTCCTTTTCCAGTGCAAAGTTCGGTAAGCCAGTTAGCAAGGTAACTCTGGCTAAATGGCTGAAAGACTACATTTCATTTATCTATGATAAGAACAAAATAACCTTGCCTAAGACTGTGAAAGCACATTCTGCAAGATCTATAGCTGCCTTGGCAGTTTTTCACTCTAAAGTTTCGATGGATGATATATGTGCAGCAGCTACTTGGGCTTCTCCTAATACCTTTATTACTCATTACAAATTGGACTTGGTCTCTAGGGGAAGAGCATCCTTTGGTTCGATGGTGCTCAGGAATATCCTCCTGTGAGTCCTTCCAAGATTTTAGGTAGCTGCGGACTCTGTGTCCCATCTGTCAAGGATAAAATGAAGATTAACGACATCAGATAAACAAGGTATGTACTTACCATAACATTCCATATGTGTTGTCTATTTTCATTTATCCTTGACTCCCCTCCCTCCATCCCTGACCTTTAAAGATTTTTTGGTGGAGCGGAGTATATATCCTTGAGTTATAATTTTTCATGCACAGTAGATATGGCTTCAATTTGGGCTTCTTTTCTAATATAAATAAATAAATAAATAAATATATATATATATATATATATATATATATATATATATATATATATATATATAGAGAGAGAGAGAGAGATGTAGATAGATATACATGTGTGTGTGTGTTTATATACGTTTCTGTAAACTTGATCTGAAGTAATTGTGAGAGAGAGAAATTGTGGGTAGATGTGAAGCTCGAGAGTTTTTGGCTGGCGTGAGCTGTAGTAACGACTGAGTCGGTTCTGATATCGGAACCTGGCCCATCTGTCAAGGATAAATGAAGATAGACACACAGATGGAACGTTATGGTAAGTACATAACTTCTTTTTACTGCTGTTCCAGTTTACTTTATATAAAAAATTAACATTAGAAAAATAATTACACATAGAAGTAGCTATCTTTAGCAGGTGCATTGAGCATACACAGGATATCAGATATATATTAAATGTGTAACAGTAAAATTATGGTTCTAGATTTATTTTCTGCACTTTCATGCCACACACATACATGGTTAAACACTCAACTCTTTAATGTACATGTATAACTAATGAGCAGGTCTGACAAACAATATCTCAGTTACAATGGGTGCTCTGCACAGTAATGACTGTAAAAAATGTATTTGTAGCCCAACCTTCCCTGTGGCAACTGGTATAAGTTAATGCTCACAATGCAGGTGAGCCAAGGTTCTAATCTAGCACACTTCCAATTTTATTAATGTTTGCCCACTCAATTTTAAAAATGCCTTAATTGTTTTAAAAAATAAAGAACAATGTAAACATAATTATAAATAACAATAACTATGTATAGCACTGCAGCTCATATGAATTATATGTGTGACCGAGGATATACTGACAATTATGTGTTTATAATTAAAGTTGTCTTTTCTGGCCTTGGATGGACTTCATACTTCAATGGTAGTCATACACAATGAATGTATAAACCAGGACCTTGTGAATTCTCACACACACATGTTTTGCACCATACTCTGTCATGTCTGACAATCATGCCTTCTGTGGCAAGTATGAGAAAACACCTATGTCGAAGAATATGTTTTTTGTCTATTTTACATAGCTTTGAATCGTATGTTGCACAAATTAGTTTTATCAGCGTGTAAAGACACAAAAAATGTTTCAGGTCATAAAATTTATACCCCCAATGCATGCCTGCAAAGTTAAAACAACTAATAGGTACAGCAGCAACCAACCCATAAACTAATGGCAACTGTCACATTCCCCTACCTGTATTTAAATGTTTCATATAAAATATTTATTTAGAATGATGACTATATAAATATGTAGCTCCCTATCTGTACTGTTGACATAAATCACTTAAGTACTGTTTTTTATACAGTATTTCACTGTAGTCACTCCCTCTCACATTTCCAATAATTATCACATATAATTATTTAATTACATCATGAATACATATGTAAATAAATTAGATAGAGCTGGATTCGAACCCTGTATCATCTGTGCTCAAAATAAGAGCTCACTGCTATTACATCTGCTGGCACACAGTCAGCTAGGAAGCAGGTGTTTTTTTTCCACTCAGTACTGTCCAAAGTGCTGACTGCTGCGCCTTTACAATTAGTATGTTCGCACAGAGAAAAGCAAACCAATAGAACTCTTATACAATGAAACAGGGATCCACGTTTGCTTATTGCTTAACGACTTGCAATTGGGGAAAGCGCTGTAAATACTTCTTTAAGGTTAAACAATGTATGACACAACATTTCTGATATGAACTAGTTATGAACACCATAGTATCTGTCAGCTGTGTCTACCATAGACAGTATGGATAAGTAGTCCTCAACTTCAAGTATGAGTCCTTAAATGTGTATCTCAAATGTGCAAACACTTTGCCATCAATCTCGTAAACCAGCTGTTCAGTGGTGTGCTATGGAAGGTGCTTGTGTTTAGTGCCCAGTTAGTCTTCATCCCATTAAAATCCCTGTAAAAACACAACCAAAGGGAAGGCACTTTTTAATGACTGAACACGTATTTACAGTCAGTCCTGTGCTACCTGCACCCATTCTCTTGAAACTGTCAGTACTAGTAGTTACTAAATGTCATCTACACTACAGAAATAAATAGCAAAACTACATTGTTACATACCATGTACACCCTTATAATGACAGTAGACATTCAGATTGTCTTATGCATGTATTTATGTGGACAGCAGTTCTTCAGAAATATGAAAACACAAATATGTATCTGTATGTGACAATTTAAGTGTGTAATGTCACAACATACTGAGAAACAGCTGCTTACATATTATTTCTGTTACATGCATTGTAGTTTGACAACCTGTCTCTTAAAGTATACCTGCATATTGGAAATACAACAGGAAATAGTACATCCACACTTTACACAGCACTCTTGTAACAGGATATTTTAACCACATCATATAATGATGATAGCATCCTCTATAAATATCACTATGACAAGGCAAATACGTATTTCAGGGTGTTGCAGTCATCAAATACTGTGTTTCACAGATGGGAGCAAAATACTTACATGTGTGTTACATTTGCTCAGCAGCCACATTATGTGTGTGTCTCCATGTATCTGTAAGTGTGTTTGCATAGTAGAGTGACATCAGGCTGTATTCTACTATCATCAAACTGATAACTTGACAGTAACAGAGGTACCCATCCATTTCATACAGGCCACTCAACATCATCACTCAAATGTGTAATAATGATGTTGCCAATTTAAATTGCCCTGCAGCATTGTAAATGTCAGACTTGTGTTGCAGTGCTTATGTTAAGCACTGAGTTCTCTAGCTGGTGTAATTTATTAGGCAGGGGTTCTAATCTCACTGCAGTCAACTGGTATGTGTGTCTGTATTCACTTGGTTGACATTCAAGAGACCATTTTAGACCAGCATGTGAGGCACTCCTACTACCATCTATAAATTATTGTCTGACACTATAAAAGCCAGACTTGTGTTGTGGCACTTGCATTAAGTTCTGTGCTCTGTAGATAGTCAGGTAAGGATTTTACTGTAACCTTGGTCAACTGGTTTGTGTGTACATTCAACAATTAGCATGGTGACAATTTTAGAATGACATGTGAGTCCACAGCTATGTCAGACACTCCTCAGAACATCTTATTGTAAAATACACTGATGATGTCATCCTGTATAATGTGCACTCTGACAGTAGTCAAGACAAACCTGTATTGCGGCAGTAACATGAACTACTGTGTTCTCAAGCTGCTTTACCTAGCTATATATAGGGGTTCTAATCTGACATCAGGCAACTTGAATGTGTATACATCCAACTATTACTTTTGAGATAATTTTACACAGAGGCTCAACTCTGTATCCATGTCAGACACTCATCCCAACATGTTCTTTTCAGCATACTAAGATGCTATCATACTCCATAAAATGCAATGTTACAGTGTTAATATTAGACATATGTGGTGGTACTACTGTTACATTGCATGGAATTCATATTCTATACCTACATAGGTGTAATGTTTAAAATCAGCCCCAGTCTACTGCTGTGTGTAAGGTTGGTGGTACATTATAGTCATTGTATGATCTTTGGAGTCACTCTTGATTTCATCACCTTAAGGAGAACCTTTAACATAGCCCCATACATCCACCATCCTCTTTTTTCCCTCTGGCCACATGACATCCTTCCTGCAGAGAAGTGGAGGATGTCATCATGTCAGATATGCAATAAACACATCATAGGTTCATAGGTTCATAGGTTCATACTAGGCTAACTGCCCTAGGGCATTTATAAGCCTAGCCAGAGTGTGTTTGGCTTTCGCCACCCATTTTAAATTAATTTTGCTATGCCCTTTTTCGAGGTTAGTATACTGTGCCTCTGTCTAACAGTGACACAGAAGTGATACCCGGGGTAAACCTACGATCTCCCATCCACTCATCAAGATTCCTCTTGAAGAGAGTCAATGAGGGACTCTGCCTAACCTGGACTGGGATTTTATTTCAGAGTGAAGGGAGCCTCTGGGTTATGAATCTGTCCCTCCAGCATGTCCTATTTATTTCAGTGCTGAGGTTCAAGTCTCTCGAGCACATAGCTCGATGGGATTTGGATTTTCTGAGGTGCAGCATGTCCATTAATTCCGGGTTGGACATGGCTTTATACGTCAGGCACAGATCGCCTCTGAGCAGGCGGTATGCCACTGAGTAGAGCTGGAGTTTCTTTAACCGGGCAGCATATTTCATCTGTTTGAGCCCTATGATCCTCTTGGTGAGGTACTTTTGGGATCTTTCCAGTTGCTGCAGGTGTCTGGTAAGGTACATCCCAAAAGGGGCATTGTACTCAATTATGGGCCTGATGAGGGATGAGTAAAGAGGCACGATGACCTCCCCTGATCTAGATGTGAATCCCTTCATGATTAGGTGGGCTATATAAAATGTTTTTCTAACCACTTTGGCCATGTGGTTGTCAAATGAGAGATTGCTATCAACTTGGGTCCCAGGTCCCTAATTACTTCTTCTGTACTTAATGGATTACCACCTATGTGGTAATTTGTGGGCACTTTGTTTTTGCCAACGGGGATGACTATACACTTTTTGGTGTTTAGCTTGAGGCCATGGCTCTGGCACCAGTTGTCTGTTTCTATGAGGCCCTTTTGGAGGATGCTTGTGTCGGCTGGAGAGTCGATTATGGTACCCAGTTTGCAGTCATCTGCGAACTTAGTCAGCCACAGTCCTTCCGTGTTGGCCTGTACCTCCGAGAAATATATACCGAACAAGAGAGGTCCCAGGACTGAGCCTTGGGGGATGCCACTTGTAACTGGTTTGGAGTCTGACATGGCTCCAGCAATTCTAACCATGTGGGTTCTGTCCTTGAGCCAGTTTGCAACCCATCTAGTGACATAGGGGTTTATATTTAAGCTGGTGAGCTTATCTATAATGCCTGAGTGGGGTATTGTATCGAAGGCTTTTGCGAGGTCCAGGTAGGCTGTGTGAACCACCTTCCCCTCGTCAATGGCCTTGGTGACTGTTTCAAAGAAATCAACCAGGTTTAAGAGGCAGGATCTGCCCTTAACAAAGCCGAACTGGGTAGGATCCAGTGTCTGTAGGTCCCCAATATCTTTATTTATTAGGTCCATGATGATCCTTTCCATAGCTTTGCAGACCAAGCTAGTCAGGCTTATGGGGCGATAGTTTCCAGGATCCGTTGAAGCACCACCTTTGTGGAGAGGGACCACTGTTGCTGTACGCCACTCTTTGGGTACATATCCTGTAGTAAGGCTGAGATTGAACAGTAGTTTTATGTTTGGGTTTAGCTCTTCTTGGAGTTCATGTAGGACGCAGCCCAGGACACTGTCTGGTCCCATTGATGCTGTGTTTTTTGCTTTGGAGAGGGCAGCTCTTACCTGAACATCTGAGATGTCAGGGGGGCAGCACTCTGCTGGGATAAATATTTGCCCTTTTGGTGGGGAGGGGGGGGGAGAAGCTTGCGCTGAACCTGTCAGCTAGGATGTTGGCAATGTCTGCGGGTTCGGTGTATTTTTTGTCATTTTGGACTAATTCTGAACATATCTCGGAATTCCCACCCAGGTTCCTAACATAACTAAAGAAAGCCTTGTGATTATCCTTAGTGTCCTGTGCAATTTTTCTCTCGAAGCTAGTCTTAGACGATTTTATGAGTGCCCGTAGTTTTTTGCTAATACTAATCAGAGATGCCTTCCCTTTTTGGGATTTTGCTCTATCATGTAGTAGCTTCCTCCTTCTATTGTATAGTTTGTTTATGGCTGGGGTCTACCAGACAGGACGTCTGCCTTTGGAGGATTGGGTCTTGGTTTTATTTGGGATTGCATGATTCATGCATTCCTGAAGGTGTTCATAGAATGCGTTTATAAAGGATTCTGTGGTATGGGCCATATTTTTCACAGGCCCGGGGGCTTTGAAGGATTCCACCTCGGTTTTGAGGAGTGTGAAATTTGCTTTAGAGAAGTTTTTCACTGTGGTTTTCAGGGCAGGGGGTGGAGTCGGGATGTGAATATCCAGTGAGATTAGTTTATGGTCTGATCTTACCAGTGATGAAGCAGAGTTATTCCATGAGCCTCTGTAAGCCATCTCCAGACCACTGCATGTGTGATTGCTAATTCCATATGGGCAGTGGCAGTATGTGATGCAATCTAACAAATACACACAAACGCACAATAGTCCTATTTTCTTCCATCATGTAGATATAGAGAGTTTACTTTAAATGGTATAATAATGGCTAGGAATTTATGTGATGTTGGCCATTAGCTTAATAATATCCTATGACCCTATGAATATTTGACTTGTCAATGTTGCTATCATTGACATGTGCTATGTTGAAGTGTGGATGTACAGTATGGCTACAAGAGGGTATTACAATCTGTGATTTGAACTAATGTATTGATGGCCGCAGTTTTGCTTTCATTACATGCTTCTTCTATAACAATTGTAGTAATATGCCTCTTGAGAACTGTTGACATGGTATGATACACTTTTATGCATATTGTTGGTTTAATAGGACATGTGTTGTTGTAGAGGAGCAGATTAACATTTTACACAGTTCTCATTCCACCATCACAGTGACACTTGCAGTATGGTGCAAGCATGCATGTCTCCACCTACCATCATTATATGCTCTGTGACAGACATCTATATAAATTCATACTGATTACATGGGCACATATGTCTTGTTTCATCCACATGTTATAATGCTGTGATATACACAAAAATATATGTTTTGAGTCAATTGCAACCTTATGGAATTCATTGTATGTGCAGTTGTGTTGCTATTCCCAAGGATTATTGAGGTGGTCAGCAGCACCACTATGTGATTATTAGCATGTGTGTCAGGAAATGCTCTGCATGAGCCACAAATAACTGATTTTTAATGTGTTCTTATATGGCATCAGGCCACTCAAACACAACTTTCCCATGAAACAAATATAAGCATATGTTGTGCAATTGATGTAATTATGTAACACTGGTACAGTTGTATGACTGTGTAAACAGTACCAGTGTGTGGAATGTGGTGCGTGACCAATGTTGTATTTGGAGGTGTTTTCACAAATCATCTATTTCAATAAATGTGAAATGTTAAGGGAAATACACAGCTGAGCAGAGAGCTGTTTGTGGATGCCATGAGCCATACTCAAAAAATAAACAATCTGCTAGCTGATAGTTTGCCTCACACTTCACCCCCTGTCACTACTGGCCATCAGCCAAAGTATGCATGCAAACATTACTCAGTTTTTCCTTCTCAGGAGGGCAGCTAATATGTGTGCTCTCTATGGCTAATAACACAGAATCAATGGGCTCTGATAAGATTACAGGTCACCTACAGTGTGACTTAAAACTTGACCTACCAGACACTGTTGGATCCCTACTTTAACACAACCTCAACACAGCCTATGTTCTTATAGAAGGGTGTACAGCAACATCCTCTGTGTGACTGAGGGAACCATCACCTGATGCATGGAATTATAGACTCATACTTATCAAAATGTTGCTGTTTAAGAAAACTAAGGCGAGGCCCCATCAATGGAAAAGCACTCTCCTTAGCCTCAACAGGCTAAGGCAACATGTCAAATCCTCTAAGGATAACTTTGAGAAAAACCTAGCAATCACATCCAGGGATAATCATAAGGCCTTTTACAGCTACCTAAGTAACCTAAAATGTAGGTCCCACACATGTGCCGTACTATTGACTAACTGTATCACACACACTGATCCCACAGAGATAGCAAACCTTCTAGCGGACAGATTTGGCAAAAATGTCACTCCCCTATCCCCCTCCCACATTTATCACAAAGATTGCCCTCAACTTCCCCCCACCCTACATATCTGAAGAGGAAGTCATTAAAGCCCTGTTTGAGGCAAAAAACACAGCCTCTATGGGACCAGATGGCATCCCAGGCTGTCTTTTAAACAAACTAAAACCTGAACTAGCGTCACCATTAAGTATCCTATTCAATCATAGCCTATCCACAGGTTTTGTTCTGTGGAATGGAGAACAGCAACAGCTATTCCCCTCCACAAAGGTGGCTTAGCAACAGATCAGGGGAATTGTAGATCCATAAGTCTGACCAGCCTAATCTGTAAGGCCATGGAACATATCATCATGGATCTCATAAATAAAGTCCTAGGTGACCTCCAAACCCTGGATCTAAACCAACTCATCTTTGTCAAAGGCAGTTCCTGCCAGTCAAACTTGATGGATTTCTTCAAAAATGTGACCAAGGCCATCAATGAGGGCAAATCTGTGCTTGCCCCCCCCCCCCCCCCTGCCTACAGCTGTTAGTTTTGGGTTTTTTTTTTAAATATGTTCGAAGTTTTATAACTTTGAACATTTAAATTTGATATTTTAATGTTTGAAGTTATAAAACTTCAAACATATGATATAGACCCTGTGCAGCACATCCACATCAAAGGGCATTATAATCGCATTGGACCAAAAATTCAGTAGAATGCACCCTTTTGCATGTACCTCCCAACACAAATTCCAGGGATGATTTACTCAAGTGTATCACTTTTGCCACAGTAAACTCCTACACATCTTACCAGCCATACCTAAATATTCTTTTTGATGCGTAACCATTAAGAGTTGACAGTTCAGAACTCCCTTAAAGGTGTTATGCAAGATGCATGTGTGATACATGTTCCTGTGACGCACACAGTAAATACATTCATAGTTGACAACATTGATGGCATGGAATACATTTGTGAAAGTGTAGATTGTGGCATATATATGCCATGCAAACCTGCCACACCAGACAGGATTGCTCATAATTTAATCTACAGGTGTAATAGTGTCCCTCTTAACACTTTCATAAGATGTTAATCTTCGAGGAAGTTGTGCTTGATTCCCCTTACAGATTACTGACAAACTGTTATAGTTGTACAAGTGAGTTCTTGCATAACCATGTATAATAACTCACAACCACATATTTTATGTCACTGACACAGATTAATGGTGGTATTATTCTGATATTGTCCATCATTGTGCATGCGTCTATGTACGTGTGTGTCCATGAGCCTGTTGCTGTATGAACTGCTTGGTTGAGACCTATGCTGACATTACATTCATATTCAAGCAACTCATTTTGCACATCTTTACAATATGTACCTGTCCCCTATTGTATATAATGTCCTTGATAAAAATCCTCTCCAGTGATAATGTTTGGATGCTTATATCACAAAATAAATGTCCATTGATATGCCAACTTGTGAGATAGTCAGATATTATAGAATAACTGCATGATGATATGAGTATACCAGCAAACAGCAGTATGTATTGTATCATGTAGATATTTTATTATTGTTCATGCTACAGCTGTCTTGTCCTTGTAGTACGCATAAATTGACATGTCCTCATCTGATGTACATTGCCATGTTTCGCTTGTCCTCTTCCCCTGTGTTCATTCCTGCAATTCATGTTTGTGTGGCTGTGATGATATGGGCAAGTGCCAACATATCCAGCTGGAGCTTTGTAAAGAACGATATGTCCTTTGAATATCAAACTGATTTATATAATATGTTTGTTTTACAAATGTATTAGAATTGTATATCATTAATATATCAAACTGATTTGTACAGATGTTTGTAATGAAAATGCATTTGTAAGGTTTGCTTGTGTTAAAATATATGAATGGTGCACCCTGCTGAAATGAAAATAAATGTACATGTATTATTGCAACTGAATTAAATTTATATGTTTTAATAGAGGACACTGGGACAGCAAAGGTTAACTTTAAGAAAAATAAGGGAAATGTAAATGACCTGTTAAACCATTAAAATGGCACCCCATAGTGCTGAATGGGACTGGATATGCTGGGTCTGGGAAAAAAACCTTTGTTCATTAGTTCAGTGAAAAGAGACGAGGCTCCAGGCACTGTCATAAACATTTGGATGTGTATTGTGGCCATCTGTGCTACATTCCTGTCTCAGCTTCAAAGGGAAATACTGTGAGAACTTAGAGTCAGGTGACCAGATGAGGTCATTCTGCCAGTCTTCTTGGAAATTATATTTTAGATATTACCAAGAGCAATTTTTGAGTACTGAATATTCTGTTTGGGAAGCCTGACTAGAAAGACCCTCACCCACAGCATCTTGTCTTGTGGTAGTAAGTAACTTAACTAGGGAACAGTAAATTATTCTAGATCCAGTCAGGAATATAGAGAAGCTTAGTTTAGAGATTGTTTTTCTTTATTTGTATGAGTCTGTCCATCAATGTTAATTTCATATTTTCTGTGATTTGAACTATGTGGTTTACTGTAAATATAAATTCAATATTTTCACTTTCTTTAATTATTTATTATTAAATATGTTTAAAACTTTTATTGTGGCTGGTCCTTGTAGAAGGTATCTAAGCTTTGACAGTACTTTTTTTTACTTGGTGACACTGTGTGGACCACTCCAGAAGGCCTAGCCATCTTGGTGAACTACTACCATTTGTATTAGTATTAATATTACACAGTATAATT
The DNA here is from genome assembly GCF_019279795.1 of Protopterus annectens. Taxonomy (NCBI): domain Eukaryota; kingdom Metazoa; phylum Chordata; order Ceratodontiformes; family Protopteridae; genus Protopterus; species Protopterus annectens. Next base: position 812,975,969 of record NC_056734.1, read on the forward strand.
AGACACCCTTTGTTAAGGGCCTTAGCTGACTGGGGAGTGTCTGGTGGCAGTGATAACTACCTTATAGTCTGGGCAGAAGGGGGCATAGCTAGTAAACCTGTGCCAGCCTTTCCCAGGTGTGTGGTGCATGTGTATGTGTGTGTGTGTGTGTGTGTGTGTGTGTGTGTGTATGTGTGTGTGTGTGTGTGTGTGTATGTGTGTGTGTGTGTGTGTCATCTACTTGGGGCAGGGCCATGAAGCAATGGGTTTACAGAGAGGGTGCTGGAGAACTTGGCTTGGACATTCGGCTGAGGACCTAGACCGACAGCTGCACCAGTGGGGAGTCTTATTGGGGACCCGGAGGGAGACAGATATAGAGAAATCCAGATCCTGTGCTGAGTGTGTTCCCTGTGTGCTCTGAAGGGAAATTGTGCTTAATGCAGAGAGGTCTGCATCTGGAAATACTGAGTGTATCCATTTGTATTATAAGTACATGTCCCTCTCCAGTGTCAGTGGCGAGGATTCAGGTTCCTTGATTACTGGCCTACCATGGGGATGTCACATATTGGTGGCAGTGGTGGAATCATCACATGCTCACACAGTGGTGAGTAGCAGTGTGGATATTAAACCACTGTAGCATGTAAGTGGTGTTCACTAGAGAAGGTGTTTGTACTCTGAGCAGCCACATGGTAGACATTCAGAGTTTCATATCACAATTGTTTATTTATTTAATTTTGTTAGCTTAGTCAGGGAGAGCAGGCAAGGATGTCAGCAGAGGATTATGGCAAGCTGACAAGGAACCAGTTGGCTGCAATGTGACAAGCCAAAGAACTGGTGCATGCCAACCTGATTAATGTGGAAATGATTGCAGCCTTAATTGACAGCTGCATCACAGACAGGCAGCCAGGAAGACAACCTGTCTGTTGATGGGGACTTGCAGCTGTCAGAAACAAAACAGTTCAATGTTTCCTCAGAGGACTTAAAAATCTGTCTGGAGTTAAAGAGACTTGAACTGGAGTCCAAACGTTTAGAACTGGAATCAGCAGAGGGACTGCGGTGTTTGGAGGTCGAAGAAAATGAGAGGCAGTGGCAACATGAAAAGGAAATGCTGACTGTTTGCCAGGATTATGGATGTAATGAGGAAGGGAGTAACTGTACCCTAGAAGCAATAAAGGTCAGTAAACTTCTTCCTCAGTACCAAGAAGATGATAATTGTGATAGTTTTATTCATCTATTTGAAAGAGTATGAAAACAGTATAATGTTGACCGAGGGCTCTGGGTACAGTTCCTGACCCCCTTACTGCATGGTAAAGCTGTAACTGTTGTTTCTAAATTGTCTGATATATTGTTTAGATTATGATTGAGTTAAGCACTGTTTATTACAATGCTTTAAGTTAATACCTGAAGCTTACAGAAAAAGGTTTAGTGAGCATAGACCCTAGGCAGATGAAAGTGTGTGTGATTATATTGCTGAATTAAACACTTATATTCATAGGTGCATGAGTGGGTGTTAGGTCACCACTTTTCAAGTGCTGCCAGACCTTTTGATGAGGGAACAAGCCCTTAACATTTTGCCTGAGGACACGAGAATTTGGTTGGCAGTTGGGGAATGCAACTCTGCAGATGAACTGGGGAAAAAAGGAAACCTATACCTAGTGAGCAGGGCATATCTGCACAGGAATGGGTTACCCAGTGCTGCACATGGATAAAAGGGAACTCATGGTGGGTAGCCTAAACTGCCCCAACATAGTCTGCCAGTAACAGGAGAAGCCACTAGTTCAGGTACATGGCCAGCACCAAGGGTTAAATGTTTTAAATGTAACCAGTGGGGCCATGTAGCATATAGATGTCCACAGAGGCAAGGTGGGGAACAAAGGTGGGGGAGCCAGCAAGTTCAAATAATAGATTGCCAGTGGTAAGTTGTTTGGAGACAACAGGGGTACCAAACTACCAGAAGAGTTTATATCTGATCTTGGTGGATGGAAGGCAGGCCACTGCCAAGAGAGACACAGCCTCTGATATAATGATTGTAAAGCCTGTGGTGGTTAAATGGGAGCAGTACTTCCTTGGGCAGTCCACTCCAGTCAGAACTTTAGGAAGGATCCCATTCCAAATGCCTTTGGCCAGGTTTCACCTTGACTGGGAGGGTGGAAAAGGAAGCAAGCAAGTATGTGTGTTTGAGGATATCCCTGCAGATGTCTTAATAGGGAATGATTTGATAATGTAATACCTTGTGTGCATGCAGTGACATGCAGTCAGGCTTGGAGACAGGCATGTGGGTCTGGTAACCTTGGGTGGAACCAGACAGACTGCACACCTGAAGCCAGAACTGGTGATGTGGCTACTTCAGGGAAGGAGCTACACTGTAGCAGTGAATCTGAAGGTGAGACACCACTGCTAGTGGGTACTGATGTTCCCTTGGACAGAGTGACTGCAAGGGTAGAGGTGAGTAGTAGTACCCAGGCTGACAGTGAGGCACCACTGTCAGAAGAGACCAGACTTCCTGTGGAAGGGGAGCTGGGAAAGGTAACAAAGAAAGAGTTGAGACAGGCTCAGCTCTCAGACCTTACCCTAAGAGGCTTGAGGGAGGTAGCTAGGGAGGCACCTGATTCTCAAGGAAAAAGGGATTCTATAAACTGGAGCAAAGGTTTACTGTATAGAGAGTGGACTCAAGGGAATGCTAGAAGGTGAGGTAATACAGCAGTTGGTAGTGCCCAAAGCCTACTGTCTGGCACTTCTAGCCATAGCCCATGACATTACCTTTGCAGATCATATGGGCATAAAGCATACCAAGAGTCGTATTATGCAGAACTTTTATAGGCCTGGTATTGCCAGGGATGTAACAGGGTACTGTAGGAGCAATGAGCAGTGCTAAAATGTAGGCAAGGCAGGATGCAAGGTCAAAGCTCCTTTGATGCCTTTACCCATGATTGAGGAGCCATTTCAGAGGGTAGCTATGGATATTGTGAGGCATCTGAATACCCCAAGTTCTACAGGGAGGAAATATATCCTAGTGATAGTAGATTATGCTACTAGATACCCCGAGGCAGTGGCTCTGTCCTCCATCGAGGCAGAGAAGGTGGCAAATGCTTTGCTAGAGATTTTCAGCAGGGCAGGTTACCGAAGAGAAATACTGACTGACAGAGGTGCCATTTTCATGTCAGACCTGCTATCTTGTCTGTGGTATTGCTGTGGGGTAACGCACCTAAAGACCATCCCCTCCCACCCCAGACTAATGATGTTGTGTAGAGATTAAACTCTACAGTAAAGGCCATGCTATGGGGATTTGCAGACCAGTTTCCCCACTGTTGTTTGCATACAGGGAGGTACCCGAGGAATCCACAGGTTTTTCACCCCTTGAGTTGCTGTATGGGCATAGAGTGAGAGGGCCTCTAGATTTGAATTGTGATGATTAGGAGGGTGAGTGTGAATCCCACAAAGAGTCTGTTGTGGCATATGTCCTAAACCTCAGGACAAGCCTTAGGGAGCTCATGGGCTTGGCCCAGGAGAACCTGGCAGGAGCCCAACAGCAGAAAAATGTCTGGTATGACAGGAATGCTCAAGCCAGAGAGTGTCTGTGGGGCAGCAGGTGATGGTTCTCATTCCTGCCGGACACAATAAATTGCAGGCAGCTTGGGGGGACCCTTCAAGGTGGTAAGGAAGGTCAGTGATGTCAACTACATGGTAGAACTGCTGGGCAGGGGACAGGGGCACAAACTTTATCAGGAGGCAGTAACTTAGGAGAAGCAAGCAAGCAATTGAAATGGTTTGTCAGAAGCTACAGATGCCATGTTAACATAATGAAGCCTTACCATGATAGAGAGGCCCTTGTGCTGAGTATCTGCAGTAGATAGCAGGAGGAGTCTGAAGGGGATATGGTGACTGATCTCCTCAGTGAGATTCGGACTGACACCTCAGTGACAGGGGTAGCAATGTCCCAGTGGCTATCCCCTACCCAGTTTTGGAAAACCAGAGCAGTGTTACAGGAGTTTGGGGACATGTTCACTGGAAAACCAGGGTGCACCCACCTGTTAAGTACCATGTGGTTACAGGGCCCCAAAGACCTACAAAGCAGGCCATTTACAGGGAGCCTGAGTGAGTTAGACAGACTCTGAGAGATGAGATACAGGAGATTTTGGAACTGGGAGTAATCCAGAAGTCCAACCAGCCCTGGGCCTCCCCAGTGGTGCTGGTACCAAAGATGGATGACAGCACCAGGTTCTGTGTGGACTACAGGAAACTAAATACTCACGTAGAGTCAGATGCTTACCCCATGCCTAGGACAGATGAAGTCCTAGATCAGCTGGGTGGGGCTAAGTATCTGACCACTATTGATCTTACCAAGGGCTACTGGCAGGCACCCTTGAGTTCCAACACTAGAGAGAGGTCAGCCTTTGGGTCTCCTTTCAGCTTATATGAGTTCACAAAGATGCCCTTTGGAATGAAAAATGCCCCAGTGACTTTCCAGAGGCTGGTAGAGCATATTCTAGCAGGAGCAGGAGATTATGCCCTTGTTTACCTGGATGATATTGCCATCTACAGCCATTTCTGGCAAGACCATCTTCAGCATGTCAGGGAGGTGCTGGGCAGACTGCACAGGGCAGGGTAGACCCTTAAGCCCAAGTGTCAGGTGGGTATGGCAGAGGTCTCCTACCTGGAACATAGAGTGAGGAGTGGTAAAATCAGGCCAGAACCTGCTAAAGTGGGACCCATTCAGGCTTGGCCTGCCTCTGTTACTAAAAACAGGTGAGGGCATTCTTAGAGACAGCAGGGTACTATAGAAAGTTTGTCCCTAATTATAGTACCATAACTGCTCCCCTCACAGATCTGACAAGAATAAAAGGACAGATAAGGTAGTGTGGACCCCAAAATGTAAGCAGGCATTCCAGAAGCATAAAGGAGCTTTTGGGAGGGCCCCCTGTGTTAGCTAGTCTATATTACAGCAAATAATTTGTTGCGCAGGTGGATGTTTCAAACCATGGAGTGGGTGCTGTACATAGCCAGGTTTCCTCAGAGGGAGAAGAGCACCCAGTGGTATATCTCAGCCATATACTCCAACTCAGGGAAGAATGCTATGCAGCTGTAGAAAAGGAATGATAGTATGGGCACTGCAGAAACCTTAGCCTTATCTGTATGGTAGAAAATTCACTGTAGTTACAGACCACAATCCCTTAACATGGTTACATACAGCCAGCCAGCAAAATGCCAAGTTATTAAGATGGAGCTTAGGACTGCAGGCATATGACATGACAGTACAACACTGTAGTGGGGTCAGCAATGCCAACACAGATGTGCTGTCAAGAAGGGAATGGGTAACATATTCCCAGATAGGCTTATTTCTCTTAAGCCACATTTCTCAAGGGTCACTTGAGGAACTAGCTTGAGTCTTCAAGGGGAAGGGTAGAGATGTTATGATATGGGCAAGTGCCAACATAGCCAGCTAGACCTTTGTAAAGAATGATATTCCCTTTGAATATCAAACTGATTTATACAAGATGCTTGTGTTACAAATGTATTAGAACTGTATGTCATTTGTATATCAAGTTGATTTGTACAGATGCTTGTGCTGAAAATGTATTTGTGAGGTTTGCTTCTGTTAAACTGTATCAACAGTGCACCCTGCTGAAATGAAAAGAAATGTACATGTATTATTGCAACTGAATTAAATGTATACATTTTAATAGGGGACACTGGGACAGCAAAGTTTAACATTAAGAAAAATAAGGGACATGTAAATGAACTGTTAAACCATTAAAACATCACCCCACAGTGCTGAATGAGACTGGAAACCCTGGGTCTGGGAAAGAGACTTTGTTCATTAGTTCAGTGAAAGCAGAGAATGCCCTGGGCACTGCCATAATTTTTGGATATGTATTGTGCCCGTCTGTGCTAAATTCCTGTCTCAGCTTCTAAGGAGAATACTGTGAGAACCTAGAGTCAGGTGACCAGATGAGGCCATTCTGCCAGCCCTTTTGGAAATTATATTTTAGATATTACAAAGAGAAATCTCAGAGTATTGAGTATTCTGTTTGGGAAGCCTGACTAGAAAGACCCTCGCCCATAGCATATTGTCTTGCGGTAGTAAGTAACTTAACTAGGGAACAGTAAATTCTCCTAGATTCAGTCAGGAATATAGTGAAGCTTAGTTTAGAGAGTGTTTTTCTTTATTTGTATGAGTCTGTCCATCAATGTTAATTTCAATATTTTCTGTGATTTGAACTCTGTGGTTTACTGTAAGTATGTATTCAATATTTTCATATTTCTTTATTATTTATTATTAAATGTGTTTAAAACTTTTATTGTGGTTGGTTCTTGTAGAAAGTATCTAACCTTTGAGAGTACTTATATTTATTTGGTGATTCTGTGTGGACCACTCCAGAAGGCCTAGCCATCTTGGTGAACTACTACCATTTGTATTAGTATTAATATTACACAGTATAATTGGACTCCCTTTGTTAAGGGCCTTAGAGTAGCTGACTGGGGAGTGTCTGTTGGTGGTGATAACTTCCTTATAGTCTGGGCAGAAGGGGACATAGCTAGTAAACCTGTATCAACCTTTCCCAGGTGTGTGTGTGTATGTGTGTGTGTGTGTGTGTGTGTGTGTGTGTGTGTGTGTGTGTGTGTGTGTATGTGTGTGTATATACACAAAGCAAATCTCTCCGTGTGTGTGTGTGTGTGTGTGTGTGTGTGTGTGTGTGTGTGTGTGTGTGTGTGTGTGTGTGTGTATGTGTGTCAGCTACTTGGGGCAGGGACATGAAGCACTGGGTTTACAGAGAGGGTGCTGGAGAACTTTGCTTGGACACTCAGCTGAGGACCTAACCCTACACCTACACCAGTGAGGAGTCATATTGGAGACCTGGAGGGAGACAGATATAGAGAAATCCAGACCCTGGGCTGAGAGTGTTTCCTGTGTGCTAATAAGGGAAATTGTGCTTGATGCAGAGCAGTCTGGATATGAGAATACTGAGTGTATCCATTTATATTCCAAGTGCATGTCCCTCTCCAGTGCCAGTGGTGAGGATCCAGGCTCCTTGATTACTGTCCTATCGTGGGGACATCACATATTGGTAGCCATCACACTGGCCCTTTTCAATACACACACCTCCACAAAATAATTATAATGGCAGTCTATGTATCCTTGTTGATCACTACCAAACTTTTGTTCAGTATGCCTAAAACAGGTTTGCACACTACTTTGCACTGACTACATGTTCATATAATGTGTTAGAACTTTATACTTTTTTTTCTTTCGGCTGTTCCCATTAGGGGTTGCCACAGTGGATCTTCTGTTTCCATTTCTTCCTGTCATCTGCATCTTGCTCTGTCACACCAACCACCTGCATGTCCTCTCTCACTGCATCCATAATCCTTATATTAGGCCTTCCTATTTTCCTCTTATCTGGCAGCTTCATCCTTAGCATCCTTTTCCCAATATACCCAGCATCCCTCCTCAGCACATGTCCAAACCAATGCAGTCTCGCCTCTCTGGCTTTGTCTCCAAACCGTCCAACCTGGGCTGACCCTCTAATATATTTATTCCTAATCCTGTCTACCATCATCACACCCAGTGCAAATCATAACATCTGTAACTCTGCCACATCCAGCTCTGACTCCTGCCTTTTTGTCAGTCCCACTGTCTCCAACCCATATAACTTTATACATTGCTTTATATTAATCCCAGGTAGTCACTGTGGCTGTCCGTGCAGTCCTGGAGAACTAGTTTACCCATAGGTAAATATGTTTGCATATATGCAGGTGTGCTTTACACAGTTTTGTGGCCAGCAACACTGTTGCAGGCCATGAAACCACACTTGTATTCATGGAAGCACAATGCACGGCTTGCATATGCAATTAGCACTGCTGCTCACCATGCCAACGAATAAACTCTGTGTAGGCATCACGCTAAGCCTACACAGAATTTATTGAACCCCCAGAATTATATTCCAGTTCATCAGTTCTATACTGCAAAGTAACAATTTTACATTTAAGTTACTGTCATAAAACAAATAATTGTTCCATAGATAAATGTCTTTTTTGTTGCAGTTCTAGAAATTTCATAAGTCCCACAGTTCAAATGTTAAGTCACAAAAAGTCTCTGCCCCAAGATGTATAAAGACAGAATTTATTGAGCTTTAAAACACAGAACAGTTACTGAATTGTCCTATAAATAATATCTATTATGTGTCATTTGTTGTCCTTATTCTCACAGTTGGTTTTCTGTTTTTTTAAACAGTTTTATTTACAGTTTGTTGCTGCTCTCCTCTTTGCCTGCTGTTACTGCTACATATGTTTTAATTACTGCAATAGCTGCTACTACAAAAACAGACTCCTAAATTTGTTGCTGCTTTCCTCTTTTACTTTCTGTCACTGCTGGCAAAGTTTTTACTGCTGGATTCTCTGCTGCCATGTCATATGGTTCCTTTTCTACATTACCATCCTTAGCGCTTCTGAAATAAATTAGCTGCCATCTCACCTCATGAAACAACAGAACTGTCACCAGTTCTGTTATCTGCACTATTTCAACAGACTTGCTTACTTTCTTCTCCATTGAGACAGCTAAATGCTACTTATTTGTAACATCCACAATACAGGAAACTTTGTTTACATTCTGAGGTGCATACTGAACAAAATTTTCTCCAAATTCTCATTTTCCACCTCTCAACTATTCATAGCTTTTCTCTCCTCCATCATGCTGCTACTTCCCTTATGCCTCTTGCTTGCTGCTGTAGGAGTCCTCCAATGCCAACTAGCTGATTCAAAGAGTACAGGAAGTTCCCTGATGCACTGGCCAAATTTCCCCTACTAGTATGAATACCATCTTTGGTCTCCCTGAAAAGAGACCACTAGCCTAGTGGGACTAACGCATTCAACAAAGGATAAATAAAATTAATAAAATATTGAGCTCCCATACAGAAGACTAGACACAGTCTGAACGTACATAGAAACCTTTGGTGAAGTACTGCCTCTGTAACACAGGTAAATCAACAAGTTTCATAGCTGAAGTGTGATAATGTATTGATTATTTTTTGTCACGTGGCTTAGTACAACTTGCTTTTGCCATGATTTGTTCTCAGATGCTGAAGACCTCGATCAGTGTTATCTAAATCCCTGGTTAGTGCTTTACAGAGATGATTGGGAATGCAGGGCTGGTATTGGCAAGTCCTGAATGGTGCTTTACAGAGTCTATTGAGAATGCAGTGGTGGTATTAGCAGGACCTCCAGTTTGGAGTAAGGGTCGCTCTGGAAGGTTTCCCTGTTAGTGCTCTGCAGATAGAGCTATGAGTATGAGTAGTGGTAGATGGGTAGGAGTAGGGTTATGTGGTTAATACTGTGAAAAAAAAGGGCTAGATGTAGGGAGGCAATGCTGGCTGGTTCCACTGCAGCCTTTGCACAGAGAGTATCAGTAAGAAGAGTAGTGCTGGTAGTGCATGAGTGGTACTGTTGAATGGGGGACATTGTTTTCAGTTTCTTTGACTTGATTTGTTTTTCTTATTACTCATTTGTTAACCAGATAATCTGGTTATCATAGATCTTTTTCAGCCATGACCCAGGCAACAAGGGCAAGCATACATGCAATACATGTCAGCAGTTTAGAGCAACCGATCTGCCAGCATGTTTGTCAGAGGTAACTGGAGTATCCAGCAAAATCTCAAGACCCTGGAGGTGTGAGTTAGAGATCTTAATCACTGAGCCACTGTGCTACTCTCAGCAAAGAGGGCTAGGACTAAAAGGAAAGCTGTGAGGTCTCTCTTGGGTTAGTTTCTTACAGAGAAGTCTAAGAAAGGCAGCAGTGTCTGTCTGGTTGTATAAACTCTTATCTCAAAGTGTGTGTGATGCCCGTGCCCTGGCCCAGCAATCAAGAAGCCTCAATCTTCACCACTAACACCAGAGAGGGCATCTCATATATGAAGGAAAGGATAACAAATGCACATAGTAAAGTGCAATTTTCATTAAGAGCACAAAGAGATCACAGTCAGTCCGGGGCTGGCGCTCCCTTACTTTCCAGGTCCTCAATAAGACTCCCCACTGGCACAGCTATAGGGTCCAGATCTCAGCCTAGCTGGGCAAGCTAAAATGTCCATCACCCTCTGTTCCAACCAGTGCTTTGTGTCCCTGCCCAAGCAGCTGACACACACACACACACACACACACACACACACACACACACACACACACACACACACACACACACACACACACACACACACACACACTTTGAGAAAAGAGTTTATACAACCACACAGATACTCCTGGGAAAAGGCTGGCACAGGTTCTCCAGCTGTGCCCCAATTACGCAGACTATACAGTAATACCGCCTGCTACCACCCAGCTAATATTTATCAGCTACTGAAAGGCCCTTAAAAGGGTATCCAATTATTACTGTGCAATATTATTATCCAATTGGTAGTATAACTAAACAGTCAAGGCTTATTAGAGTAACTTTCAAAAACCTTTTTTCAATGGAGTCCTGGGGAGAAAAACTCAAAAAAGCAGAGAAAGAGTGATGTGACTTAACCCATACAGGTGTGGTTTTTTGTAAGGGAAAAAAAATTATAAATAAACAATCAGGTTTATGAGTGTAGGGAGATGTAAAATACCATATTTTTATGAGGGTGGGGCTTTATTATGAGGGTGGCAAGAAGCATTCCCATTGGGAGCTTATTGATGGTGGTGAGTTCCAGGAGAGACGAGCTAAAAAAAAGGATAGTAAGTTTGCCCTGGAGGGACGAGTTGGTTTGTGTACTTCTAATAGGTTTTGATTGTTAGATCTTGTGGAGGACAGTGGAGGACAGAGAGATGGGTTAGAATGAGCTTCTGAGTAATAATACAGTGGTGAGTGTGTAGTGAGTTGGATTAGGTAAACAAGCCAGTTTAGTTTTGGAGAGAGGAGGTGTGGTGGGTGGAGGACTGTGACCCGTTTACGAAAACCCCTGGATTTTGTTATAGCATGAAGAAAGTTGTTTTTTGTCAATTTGGACGTAAACACCTCTGGTTTTCACCACCAGTTGGAAGTATTTTTTATTAGCTAGTAATAGAGAATGTGTTCATATCCGAAAAATGGGTAGTTTTGGTAAATACCATAAGTTTAGTTTTTTTGGCATTGAGGAGCTAGGGGGGGTTTTTTTTCATTTCATCAGTCAGTTGAAAAGCTCTTGTGTTAAGCTTTTGGTATATAGAGGAGATGTATCTATTTATAAATGAAGAGAAAATTGGGGGACTGGGAGAAGAACTCAGGTATGGGGAATAAAGTAGAAAGGAGGAAAAGGTTTCCATTTTCCATTCTTTACAGCTTACAGCTGTTCCATAAATGACCAGTTCGGAGGAGGAGGAGAGGTGAAGTTGTGAAAGTTTAGTTAAGAGTTAGGCTGTGTGAGATAGTAGTAGAGAGAGAAGAGGTCAAGTAAGGAAAAGGTGGAAACAATTTGGCCAGAGGCCAGAGTCAGTTTTTAACAGTCTCTAGGTAGGTAGGAGCTGTCATAGGTCATAGTTTGGTCTTAAAAACTGTTGAGAGTAGGAGTAGGGAAAGTTTATCTAAAGAGATGTGGTAGAGTTGGAGTTGGACACATTTTATGGAGCTTACGATTTATTAGGAAGAGTTATAGGTATCCAAGGAGTAAGTTGTACATGGCTAGTAAGAGCAAGAGGATTGGTTTCTATTTGGTTTGAAGTGAAGTAGTTTAGAAAGTAGGTATTTTTAGGATAGAGAGTGGAGGTGAGTTAAGGAGTAGTAGAGGGAGTTGAGTAGGGGAAGAAGAGGAAGTTGTAGATGGAGATAGAGTGAGATAGGAGAAGAGGAAGGATAGATTGGAAAGGGGGGGGAGAGTGGATGGGAGGAGATAGTGGAGGAGGAGGAAAGGGGAGGAAGTTATAGGGTGAATTGGGGAGGAAGAAGGGTGAGTAGCTAGTGAGTAGATTAAACTAAAAGGGCTTGGAGTAGGGGTGTGGAAGGAGTTATTAAGGAGGGTATAGAGGGGTAAAAGGCTTACATAGGGGTGGGGTATTTATCATGTTTTTGGAGTGTAAAAGTATTTTTTTATTTTTGGGATTTGTTTTATCTTTGTTTTTTTTAAGTTTTTTTTTGTTGTCTTCTTTACTTTCTTTTCTTTTTTTGTGTTTTGCAAATTTTCCAATCAATATGGTGTTTTCTCTTTTGTTGTTTTCTCAAATTTGGTTGTCCAGGCTTTTTTTTTATAGTGTATTTTCTTTGTCTACCAGGAAGAATTATTTCTTAATTATTTTTCTGTTGAGTTATGAGTTAAAGTAAACAGGGGACTAGTTAGAGGCTAATGTGTAACTGCATCATCCAGTACTAATGTCCATTTATTAAAAAGGTTTACTTTTAAAGAGTTTTTAAAAGGTTGTTGGTTTAAAGTTTTTGTTACTGTTGAGTTTTTGTTGTAATTGTGTGTGTGTTGTAGGTGGGTGTGTTGTATCATGAAGTGAAGGTGTGTGGTACCTGAGATGAAGTGGGTACCAGAGATAGGAGATCTGAGGGAAGGAATCCAAGAATTGTGGGATGTGATACTAGAATCCAATCTAGAATTTTTTTGATAGGAGTGTAACAGAGTTGTGTAACAGAGTTAATAGTATGGGGTTGATGTTTAAGGGGTTGGTGACTGATGGGTTGGGGTATGTTGATGTTGGCAAGATTATGGTTTCATTGTTGATGTTATGGGATTGTTGGAGAGGTGGAGGATAGAGTCGGAGAGAGGATCATAAAGGAGGGGGATCACATACATTTTTATTATTATTTAAAGGGATTAGGTTATTATGTTTTATGCATTGTTAATTGTGAGGGTTAATTTTGTTGTGTTGTTGTTTAAAATTGTGGGGGTTTGTTGATAGGTAGAGTAGTAAGGAGGATGTGGGACCTGTCCTTTTAACCTACCCTCCCTTAATGGAGTTGGCTGGAATCTTTATTAGAGTAGTTTTTTAGCCATGTTTTCTTTATTTCTGTTTTAGAGCTAGGATGGTTTCTAGAGTTATCGTGGAGCCAGGTCATGGTAGTTTGTTGACTGTGCTTTGGTTGTTTGGAGTTTATTAAAGCTTTATAGTTTATAGTGTGTGTTTGTGTGTGTGTGAGGGGGGTGGGAGGGGCCTGGATGGGATGGATATCACCTGAAAAAAGACTATGATCAGAGAAAAAAAGGGAGGGTAAGGGGTAGTTTGTAGTAGTGTTGTGGTTATGTTATTTTATTGTGGTTGGTTGGTTCTTGGTTGCTATGGGAATTTTTTTTTCTGAGTGGTGAGAGTTTGTGTATGAGAGAAAGGGATATTTTTTATAGGGTAAAAGATGGGGAGATATAGAAGAGTGTGAATGTGTTAGAGGGTACAGTAATCGCTGTAAATATGCAGTGTACTCTAGAGCTAAAATTATCTTTACACAAAACAGACACGGTTGAAAGGTTTTAAAATATTTAATAATAAATAATAAAAACACAAGACAATATTTCTTACTACACAGTGCTAGTCAAGCATTCAGAGATCACAGAGTAATACTTAAACTAATTCAGTAGTACAGTTCTGAAATCACAGAAAAATAAGCTTAGTTTAATCTTTCTAGTTCCCAGCTATTTCTAAAAGAAAACACAAGTCTAAGATAACTTATATAAGAGACAAGGCAGAGGGCTGATGAGTTGGATGGTCAAGACAAAATGCTTTATCTTCTCTAGTTCTCTCTGTTTAAATTGATATTGCAGTTCTGATTCACATTACATCATTCTTCACACTTTCCTGGGGTTCCCAGGCTACACATTGCATCATTCTTCACACTTCCCTGGGTTTCCAGGCTAGCAGAAACTGCATTTACATTCTTAACATCTCCTTTTGTTATCTTGCAGCTGGTCAGGAAACAGAGCAATAAAAATACATTTGCATGTTTAAATCTAGCAATTTAACTCTGATTAAAACAATAGAAAGAATGTCTTCATCTAGACAAGCTGGAGCCAACTTTAGATCAAAGGGTCACAGCATGTTTTTATTTGGTCAGTAGAGAGCACTGTTGTGACATTTTTTTGCAATTCCACATCTAACAGCAGTTTTTTTTTCCATTTAAGACAACAAGCCTGTGTCTTACATTGATATTTACAAATGACAGAATTATCTGCAAAATTCTATCTAGCTAGGCTGCAGCCTTCATCTGTCTTTACCCACCCTTCACATATCTCCCCCACTGGAGAACTCAAGCTAGTTTTTTAAGTGACCCTTGAGAAACACTGCTTGAGAGGGTCAGGTCTATCTAAGTATACCTACCCCGTTCCCTGTCTTGAGAGCCCCATCTGCATTGGCATTGCTAACTCTATTGCGGTGCTGCACTGACATATCATATGCTTGCAACCCCAGGCTCCATCTTAGCAACTTGGCATTGTGCTGGCTGGCTCTGTTTAACCATGTTAGGGGGTTGTGATCTGTCATAACAGTGAATTTCCTTCCATACAGATAAGGCTGAAGTTTCTGCAGTGCCCACACTATGGCAAGACATTCCTTTTCTACAACTGCATAACATTTGTCCCTGAGTTGGAACCTATGACTGAGATAAACCACTGGGTGCTCTTCTCCCTCTGAAGAAATCTGGCTAAGTACAGCCCTCACCCCATGGTTCAAAGCATCCATCTGCACAACAAATTATTTGCTGTAATCTGGACTGGCTAAAATAGGGGGTCCTCCCAAAGCTTCTTTTAGTGTCTGGAATGCATGCTCACATGCTGGGGTCCATACTTCCTTATCTGGCCTGTTCTTCCTTGTCAGGTCTGTGAGGGGAGCAGGAGCAGCTATGGGACTATAACTGGGGACAAACTTTCTATAGTACCCTGCTGTCCCTAGGAATGCCATCGCCTGCTTTTTAGTAACAGGTGCAGGCCATGCCTGAATGGCTTCCACTTTGGCAGGTTCTGGCCTTATCTTACCACTCCCCACTCTATGTCCTAGGTAGGAGAACTCTGCCATACCCAACTGACATTTGCTCGGCTTAATTGATTAACCCTGCCCTCTGTAGTCTGTCCAGCACCTCACTGACATGCTAAAGGTGGTCTGGCCAGGAATGGCTGTAGATGGAAATATTGTCTAGGTAAGCAAGGGCAAACTCTCCTGCTCTTGCCAGGATATGATCTATCAGCCTCTGGAAAATTGCTGGGGCATTCTTCATCCCAAAAGGCATCTTTGTGAACTCATACAAGCCAAAAGGAGTCACAAAGGCTGACTTCTCTCTAGCACTGGGAGTCAAGGGCACCTGCCAGTAACCCTTGGTAAGATCAATAGTTGTAAGTTACTTAGCCCCACCCAGCTGCTCTAGGGCCTCATCTGTCCTAGGCATTTTGTTAGCATCTGACTCTGTGTGACTGTTTAATTTCCTGTAATCCACACAGAACCTGGTGCTGCCATCCTTCTTTGGCACCAGCACCACTGGGGAGGCCCCGGGACTGTTGGACTCTTGAATCACCCCTAGTTCCAATATCTCCTGTACCTCCTCCCTCAGAGTCTGTTTGACTCTCTCAGGCAATCTATAAGGGGCCTGCCTAATAGGCCTTTGGGGTCCTGTGTCCACCTGGTGCTGCCCCAGGTGGGTGCACCCTGGTTTCCCAGTGAACATGTCCCCAAATTCCTGCAACACTGCTTGGATTTCTCAAACCTGGGTAAGAGATAGCTGCTGGGATATTGCTACCCCTTCCACTGAGATGTCAGCTCGAGCCTCACGGAGGAGATCAGTCCCCAGATCTCCCTCAGACTCCTCCTGCAATCCACTGCAAGTGCTCAGCACAAGGGCCACCATATCATGGTAAGCTTTAATCATGTTAACATGGTACAATTCGTGCCCCTGCCTTCTGCCTAGCAGTTCCACCATGTAGTTAACATTACTTACTTTTCTTACCGCCTTGTAGGGTCCCTCCCAAGCTGCTTGCAGCTTGTTGTGTCTGACAGGAATGAGAACCATTACCTGCTGCCCCACAGCATACTTTCTAGCTTCAGCATTCCTGTCATACCACACCTTTTTCTGTTGTTGGACTTCTGCCAGGTTCTCTTGGGCCAAGCTCATGAGTTCCCTGAGCCTTGTCCTGAGGTTTAGGATGTATGCCACAACAGACTCCTTGTGAGACATACACTCACCTTCCCACTCATTTCAAATTAAATCTAGAGGTCACCTCACCCTATGCCCATACAGCAACTCAAAGTGTGAAAACCCTGTGGATTCCTGGGGAATCTCTCTGTAAGCAAACAACAGATGGGGCAAATATTTGTCCCACTCCCTCTTAAACAGATCTGCAAAGGCCCGTAGCATGGACTTGATTGTAGAGTTTAACCTCTCAACAAGACCATTAGTCTGGGGATGGTAGGGGGTGGTCTTCATGTGCTTCACCCCACAGGACTTCCACAGACAAGCCAGCAGATCTGACATGAAATTGGCACCTCTTTCAGTCAGTATTTCTTCTGGGAAACCTACCCTGCTGAAAATCTCTAACAATGCATTTGCCCCCTTCTCTGCCTCAATGGAGGACAAAGCCACTGCCTCAGGTTATCACGTAAATTAATCCTCTACCACTAGGGTATACTTTTTCCCTTTGGAACTTGGGTATTCAGGGGACCCACAGTATCCATAGCTACCCTCTGAAATGGCTCCTCAATCACAGGCAAAGGTGTCAAATTAGCTCTCACCTTGTCTCCTGCCTTGCCTACCTTTTGGCACTGCTCACAGGTCCTGCAGTACCCTGTTACATCTCTGGAAATTCCAGGCCAATAGAAGTCCTGCATAATATGTCTCCTTTACGTTTTATGCCCATATGACCTGCAAAGGGAATATCATGGGCTATGGCTAGAAGCACCAGACAGTATGTTCTAGGCACTGCCAACTGCTGTACTCTCTCACCTTCTAGCCCTCCCTCAGGGGTCCACTATCTGTATAGTAGCCTTTTGTCCCAGTATACAGATTCCCCCTTTGCTTGAAAATCAGGTGCCTCCTTAGCTTCCTGCCTCAGGCCTTGCAATGTAGGGTCTGAGAGCTGAGCCTGTCTCAACTCTCTCCTTGTAACCCTTCCCAGCTCCACTTCCACAGGAAGTCTGGCATCCTCTGACAGTGGTGCCTCACAGTCAGCCTGGGTACTACTACTCACCTCTACCTTTGCAGACACTCTGTCCAAGGGAACATCAGTACCCACAAGCAGCTGTGGCTCACATTCAGTCTCACTGCTACAGAGTAGCTCCCTCTCTGAAGTTACCACCTCACCAGTCCTAGTTGCAAGTATGCAGTCTGTCTGTGTCTCCCCCAGGCTACCAGACCCATGGGCTTGTCTCCCAGCCTGACCTCGTGTAACTGCATAAGCACATGGTACTGCCTCATCCAAAGCCTTCCCTATCAGGACATCTGCAGGATGGTAATTTAGTACCCCTGTTGTCTCAAGACAACCTACTATTGGCATTTTGTATTTCCCACTTACTGGCTCATTCATCTTTTGTTCCCCACCTTGCCTCTGTGGACATCTGTATGCCACATGGCCCCACTGGTTGCATTCAAAACATTTAAACCTAGGTCCTGGATGTGTACCTAGACTAGTGGCTTGCCCTGCTACTTGCATATTCTGTTGGGGCAGTCTGTGCTGCCCACCATGGGTTCCTTTAGACCTATGAACAGTACTGGGGGTCCCTTTCCCGTGCAGGGCTGCCCTGCTTGACAGGTATAGGTCTCCTTTCTTCTCTAACTCATCTGAAGTAGCACATTGTCTATCAGCTAACCAGATCCTCATGTCCTCAGGCAAAGTGCTAAGGGCTTGTTCCCTCACCAAAAGGTCTGCCAGCCCTTCAAAATTGGGGACCTGACATCCACTCACCCACCTATGGAAATAAGTGATCAGTTCAGCAACATATTCACACACACTTTCATATGCCTTGCGTCTATGCTCACAAAACTTTTTCCTATACGTTTCAGGTGTTCATTTAAAAAACTCTAATAGACAATTTTTTACAGCAGTATAATCAAAACATGCAACGGCAGACATTTTAGACAATACAGTTACAGCTTTACCATGGAGTAAGGTGGTCAGGAACCACACCCAGAGCCTTTGGTCAGCACTATACTGTTTGCATACCCTCTCAAACATATGAATGAAACTATAAAAAATATCCCCCTCATTAAACTGCAGAAAAAATCTACTGACCTATTGTGCTTCTGGGGTCTAGTTACTTCCTCCCCCATTACCTCCCTGACTCTGGCGAAGAGTCAGCATTTATCTCTCATGCTTCCTCTGCCTCTTCTTTTCCTCGGCTTCTATCTCCAAATGCCTGGCCTCCAACTCAAGTCTCTTTAGCTCCAGATGAATTTTTAAGTCCTATGCAGAAAGGTTGAGATGTCCATTCTCCGAGGGTATTATATCTCCACTGCCAGTCTGATTGTCCTCCTGGTTGCTGTTTTCTGATGCAGCTGTAACCAAGGCTGCAATCAGGTCTGCCTTAGTCAGGTTTCCATGCACCAGTCCCCTAGCCTGGCACATCTCCACCAGCTGACTCCATGTCAGCTTTCCATACTCCTCTGCTGACATGCTGCCTGCTTAGCCTGACTAACTAAGCTAACAAAGAAATAAAACAATTGTGATCTGAACTCTGAGTATTCACTGCATGGCTGATTTAGAGTACAAAACACCTTCAAAGCTCACTGTACCCAAGCTACAGGAATTCACTCTACCCACACAGCCAATTAGTATTTGCCAACCAATTAATTTGTGGTGTGGATATCCCACCACTGCCAAACAATTAATATGTGGTGTGGATATCCCATCACTGCCAACCAATTAATATGTGATGACCGTGCCCTGACCCAGCAATCAAGGAGCCTCAATCCTCACCACTAACACCAGAGAGGGCATCTCATATATGAAGGAAATGATAACAAACTCACACAGTAAAGTGCAATTTCCCTTAAGAGCACACAGAGATCACAGCCAGTCCAGGGCTGGTCGCTCCCTTGCTCTCCAGGTCCCTAATAAGACTCCCCACTGTCCCAGCTATAGAGTCCAGATCTCAGCCTAGCTGGGCAAGCTAAAACCTTCAGCACCCTCTTTGTCCAACTAGTGCTTTGTGTCCCTGCCCAAGTAGCTGACACACACACACACACTTTGAGATGAGTTTATACAACCACATAGACACTCCTGGGAAAGGCTGGCACAGGTTCTCCAGCTGTGCCCCTATTACACCGATTATACAGTAGTACCGCCTGCCACCACCCAGCTAATATTTATCAGCTACTCAAAGGCCCTTAAAAGGGTGTCCAATTATTACTGTGCAATATTATTATCCAATTGATAGTATAACTAAACAGTCAAGGCTTATTAGAGTGACTTGGTACAGTAATCACTATAAATATGTAATGTACTCTAGGGCTCCAATTATCTCTGCACAAAACAGCCACAGTTGAAAGGTTTTTAAAATATTTAATAATGAATAATAAAAACACAAGACAATACTTCTTACTACACAATGCTAGTCAAGAGTTCAGAGATCACAGAGAAATACTTAAAATAATTCAGCAGTACAGTTCTGACATCACAGAAAAACACTTAGTCTAATCTTTCTAGTTCCTAGCTATTTCTAAAAGAAAACACAAGTCTAAGATAACTTACATAAGAGAACAAGCAGAGTGCTGATGAGTTGGGTGGTCATTACAAAAATGCTTAATCCTCTCTGGTTCTCTCTGTTTAAATTGAAGTTCTGATTCACATTACATCATTCTTCACACTTTCCTGGGGTTACCAGGCTACACATTACATCATTCTTCACACTTCCCTGTATTTCCAGGCTAGAAGAAACTGCATTTACATTCTTAACATCTCCTTTTGTTATCTTGTAGCTGGTCAGGAAGCAGAGCAATAAAAATACATTTGCATGTTTAAATCTAGCAACTTAACTCTTGGTTAAAACAATAGAAAGAATGTCTTCATTTAGATGGGCTGGAGCCGACTTTAGATCAAAGAGTCACAACATGCTTTTACTTGGTCAGTAGAGAGCACTGTTGTGACATTTTTGCAGTTCCACATCTAACAGCAGTTTTTTTTCCATTTAAGACAACAAGCCTGTGTCTTACATTGATATTTACAAATGACAGAATTATCTGCAAAATTCTATCTGACTCTTCACAATGGACCTTATCACCAAAGATGTAGGTAATCTCCAAACACTTGACCCTACTCAGTTTGGATTTGTCAAAGGGAGATCATGCCTGTTAAATCTGTCTTCGCAGTGGTAAGAAGTGCATTCTATATTGCTCCATCTGATAAGTAAGGGGATTACCTCCAGAAAAAAAGAAGTTATAACCTCCCTGTGCTCTTCCCTCATCAGGCCAATAATTGAGTACAATGCCCCTTTTGGTATGTACCTTTCCAAGCACCTGTAGCAATTGAAGAAACCACAAAGGTTCCTCACAAAGAAAATTCAAGGTCTCCAGCATCTGTTCTATGTGAATTTACAGTTCCCCATCCATTTATCCAAATTCTTTTGAAGAGAGTGAGGGAAGGGCTTTGTTTTATGAAGATAGGAATTTTATACCGTAGATGAGGTAGCCATTGGGATATGAATCTGTTTGTCCAGTAAGTTCTGTTAGTCACAAATGAGGTTCAGTTCCATGGAATGCGTATCCCTCATTTAATTTGTCTTGTGAATATGTAACATTTTCATGAGGGCTGGATCAGAGAATGCCTTGTAGGTTAGGATAAGTCACCTCTCAATAAATTATATGAGATGCAATAAAGGGATAGGGCCTTTAGTCAGTGTTATATATTTTTAGTGAGAAACCTCTCGGGTCACTCCAGTTGGTATATGTACCTCATTAGGTACATGTAGAAGGGAACATTGTACTTGATTGTGGGCCTGAAGAAGGCCGAGTACAATGGCAATATGAATTCCTTTGATCTTGATGTCATGCCTTTACTTATAAGTTGAGCCACACAGAAGGATTTCCTCCCTACTGTAGCTACCTGGTGGTCAAAGTTTAGGTTACTATCTATCTGTGTTCCTAGGTCCCTCACCACTGGGTCTTCTTTTAGGGGTGTGCTATCAATATTATAATCTGCAGGGATATCTGATTTACTGAAAGGTATGATTATGCAATTTTTTACATTTAGTCTGAAACCATGGTTTTGGCATCAGTCGTTTGTCATTTTTGGCCTGTTTGTAGGGGTCAATATCATTTGTGGATTTGATGATTGCTCCTAGCTTACAGTCTTCATCAGATTTGGTAAACCAGAGGCCCCCATCATTGGCCTTCACTTCAGAGAAGTATATAGCAAACAGGAGGGTTCCCAACATTGAGCCCTGCGGGACACTGCTAGTCACAGATTTCTTATAGGAAGTGGGTTTGCCTATCTGGACAACATGTGTTCTCTCAGTGAGCCATTTTGCTAACTACCTGATGATGTAGAGATTTATGCCTAGTGCAGTAAGTTTATCTATGATCCCAGAGTGGGGGATTGTGTCAAAAACTTTGGCCAGGTCTAGATAAGTGGCATGTACCATTTTACTCTCATCTATGACCCTGGTGACTTTCTTGAAGGCGTTCACCAGATTGATCAGGCAAGACCTCCCTTTGACAAAGCCAAATTGGGTCTGGTCCAGTGTTTGGAGATTTCCTATGTTATTATGAATCAGATCCATGATAGTTCTCTTCATGGCCTTGCAGATAAGACTGGTCAAGCTTATGGGTCTGTAGTTCCCTGGGTCAGTTGATGGGCCCTCCTTGAGCAGAGGGATGACTGTTTCAGTCTTCTATTCTTCTGGAAAAAGCCCTGTCTGGAGGCTTTGGTTAAAGGAGGGTTTCTAGTGGCCCTGATGGAGTCTGTTTTAAGCTATTTAAGAAGCATCCAGGAATGCTGTTGGGACCCATGGAGACTGTGCTTTTTGCTATAGTAAGCACAGGAAGGACCTGTTCCCTTGTAATGACCGGTACAGGGACCATGGTGTAGAAGTAGCAGGGAAGGTTATATTCGTGGGTGATCTGAATCTGCGTGGACTAGACTGAAAAAGCCTGTGCTATAAGTTAGAGAGGGAGTAGAGTTTGACTCAGATCTTAAGGGTTGGCCAGCTGTTGTGAGATTGTACCTGAAAAGAAAAATTTCTGGATGTGCCTAATCGATGTGGAGGAGGTAAAAGATTAATAGTTGATGGTATCTTTAGGAAAAAAATAATCATGCTACTGTATATTTTAGTACTGGGGAAAGAAAGGAAACTGAGGACAAAGGCACTGGTAGGGCATTTCAGTATTGTGGTTACAATGAGCTGAGGGAGAAGATTAAGAAACTGAAAGTAGTCCATGAGGGTGGATAAATTCCTCTGAGTTGCAAACAAAAATTAGCGATTTTCTTAATTACATGCTAATGCAGAGATTGCTTTCTCTTAGTTCAAGGTACAGTAATCTTGGAAGTAGTATAGTATATACTGTATAAGTAATATGCATATGGTGAGTGCTGGAGGTGGGTGGGGCTTGCCCACTAGGGAAAAAAAGTTTTCTAAGTTATTCAGCTAGTTTCAAAGTTGCATGGCTTGAAATCTTTTCACAGTTTAGTGTTCACACTTTTTATTGCTGAATACTTGCACTGTGAACTTCTGTCATGCAGCCCAAAAGGTGAATTTGCCTTTGGTTCTGACCTTGCCTGCTCCCTGTCCCCCTTGATGGGGTGCTGTGCATTTCTCCTTCCTAGCCTTATGCTTGACATCTTCTCCTGATTAGATTAACACTTCCTCTCCATTTTTGTTTACTTTGTTTTATTTTTTAGTCATTTAACCTTTTGTTAACTGGGGTAGAACACTGTTTATAAATTACCAATTTCAGCTGAATTAGGAGACATTGTGGGAGTATAAATGAGTATTACATGAAAATAGCACAAGTGCATTCAAACAGAAAATAAGAGTTGTCAATAAAATGTAGGGGCATAACGTATGTAAGTAAACGTAAGGATTAATCAGCTTAATATAAGACGGTGGATAATTTACAGTTGAGGTATGTTACATTGTAGGGGAGAGAGTAGGAGATACCTTCACCTTTGTTGTTGCTAAACAACCTATGCTTATGCAGCTCCATATCACGTTCCCTTTTCCTCACTGTCCCTTGTGTCTGTAATAGCAGCAATGCCACTCTTCTCTGGTGTTTCACTATATTCATTTCCACATCTTGTTCCCCTAGCCTCCTGCATACTCAGAATCACCTTTGTCTTTCTGCTGTGTTCATTTGCTCATTCAGAACCCCCTGGCTGGTACTGTGCAGAAACCGCTATGAGTAAGGGGCAGTATTGACTTATTTTGTCTAAGAAAGCAGATTGCCCGTTATCCAGAAATTTGATGAATGCTTTGTGTAAATAATGTTTTGTTCATAGCTGGATAATAAATACTGGAAGGAAAAATTACAGCAGGATAAACCTTGAAATAAATATGAATTCCTGCTCATTCAGCCAGAGGTCTCAACATTCAAGGTTAACAATAAACACAGAGCAGTGGGAACTTTAGTATGTCATTGTTTTAAGAAGAGTCTAGTGCAGGTTATCTGGAGTCTGCCTACCTGAGGTACCTGCATGCCAGAATATAAAAATATATTTTCAACATTTCGACTGTATCTTAACTTCAGTTGTTACATTAAGAAGACTGACTAGATGAAGCAGTTTGCTTTAAGAATACTGGAACTTATTTTGTTTCCAGGTTACATTTTTTGAAGTATACAAATGTATATTGCCCACCAGATGGTGCTCTGAGCTTACTGTTGGCTTTTGTTTGGCTGCTGGTTATTTTCCTTAGTAAAGCATCTGATTGCTAGAATTTTTTAAAATGCTCCATGCTGCTCTATTTTTCTTCGTCAACATTATGTGACACAATGTGTAAGAAGTGGTTAGAATGTGGGATGCACGATTATACTTGAAAATGGAATTATAGGTATAGGTATTATAGAATGAAATGCACTGGGATTTAGAATATTTGTGGACTGCAGAACACAATCATTCATATGTATTTACGCTTCAAAATATCATTTGATAGTGACCAAAATAATTTTTCCAACAATACAGAACATTTCTGAGAGATCAAATGAAGAAATATGAGGAACTCACCTAACCTGAAAAATGTTCTGCTGTCACTGGTCTAAGAGTGGGAATAAATGGTGACTCCAACCCAGGAAGAGTAATTTGACTATCAATTTATAGCATAAAATGTGTGCCAAATTGCAACAGTAATAATAATAATAATAATAATAATACTAGTGTTTCTAATAATTGACCTAGTAAATTAAGTGATTATGGTTTTCTAATTATACATTTTTTAGGTACTCTTCTGTCACAATAAGCATAGGGGGGTAAATACTCATTCATCCTTTCATTAATACCCTCATTATCCATTTCATGGTCATGGGAGAGGCAGAGACTATACTGGAAGTCAGCGGCTGCAAGCAAATTCATGTAGACACATACTGTATCTGTACCCCCTCACCACACACACACACACACACACACACACACACACACACACACACACACACACACACACACACACACACACACACACAGTTTGGGTTGATTACCAAAATAACCATCCTGATTTAAAATCTAAAAAAAACTATTTAAAAAGTGTAAAATAATATTTTATGTTTAGCAATTAGAAAATATTTAAAACATGTCGGTAAAACAGAGCAGTTAAAAATCAAAATGGCATTTGAAGAAAGATTTGCATGAAAATTACAAAAAGAAGAAATTAAGAAAAATCATATATTTATAATGACAGAGTGGATGAAGTATGAAAAAAGATAACTTCTGATAAATACTAGGTATATGATTCCTTCCTAGTGACTTGGAAAATTATTTAAGTTCTTTGGTTACGTATGTACACACCACAGGCTCCTGTATAGTCCTCAATCCCACCTCTCCAAGAGATACCTGAGTGCTATATATGGTAATGAGCATTATTAACAGCAGGAACAATAAGTGCATGTCTGGGCCAGACATTCATGATGCTTGGGCATATATAACTGTGCCATAATTAACATTTAAGTAACATGTGAAAGTTGCTGTTTTAGCTAAGTAGGAGACGACTTGTTTTCACCTAATCAGAAGACAGCCAATGTCATGCACTTATTAATAAAGGTGGCTTCCTTTTGAAAGCATCAGTTTATAGACCTATATTGTATGAAGGGTGTGAGTAAATGAAGTGATTACCTTGCTGCAGCTTGTAGGGTACTTACTGTGTTAAATTCATTGACTGGTTTAGCTTTAAAAAAAAGACATTGTGTGTTTACCAAACTGAAGTTCAACTTTATGAATCTATTAGTAAAGCTGTTAGTGGAGACCTCTTGGTTTGGATTATCCTGATAGATTTGGTTAAGACATCTTGCACAGTTTCAGTTAATGGCATGGTTGACAGTTTTGTTGAATTAAAAGATTATTCTCAAATAATCAAACTGATACCAGTTTGGGTGGATGCCAGTACTGAATGTTTTGTTATAAGAGATGTTAACAGTGATATACTGCACATGGGTTATCTTTGCGCCCTCATAGTTTAATAGTCTTTTCTATTTTAAAATTTCCACCACATAGGATTTTATCATCAATAAAGATCACATGGCCTTCCTACTCTGCCATTTTATTTGATAAGCTATAGATTCTTATAGTCTTATAGTTTACCTCACCACCCACATACAATCTCCACAAGTGGTCCTTTATGGATGGGCTTATGCCTATCCAATGCATTCCTGAATTTGGCAACTATATTTGGTCTTACTTCTTCATGAAGACGGCTCCACTTATCCACTATCTTTTCTGAAAAATAATACTTTCTTATATATCCACTGAACTACCCACCTTGTATTCTGAAATGATATCATCTTGAGTTCATACACAAACACAAATACGCATGCAGACTACACAGACATAAAGATACCAGCACAATAAAACCCATTGTCTACTTAGTCCATCCAAGTTTTGCAACTATTCTCTACACAAGTGACCCACTCCTGCTCTTTTCCCAGTCTTTCCTTGCTATGTCACAAGATACTTTGAATTTTACAGATGAATTACTCTGAAGCACTGCCTCAGACAATACATTTCACGACTGTACTACCCTTTCCATGAAATAGTGTTCTCTAATCCAGCTTGAAATCCCCCCCTTCGGATGGCATCCATGACCATTCTTTCGCCTCTTACCTTTGACTTTATCTCCAACACCCTTGTTCCCAAACAATGCAGTGTGCTCACTGATTGTATAGCCCTTATTTTACATTATCTGTTTAAATGTACATATGGCTAGCTTTCTAAGTTACTGCCTATACCACAACCTTCCATATCCTTTATCATCATGCTGTCTCGGAATTGCATACTATCTGTTAATCTGGCATCCTTAACAGCCAACAGAACAGTTTACAGTATTCCAGCTGTGGTCTTATTAGGGTCCTACATAATGCAAGGATGTCCTTGGCATCCCTGGAGTCCACGTCTTGCATCTTGCACCCCAGTAGTATTCGTACAGTAATTCTCAGTCTTATGCATCAAAGCCTTATTCATGCCATCCTGCAGCTGAATTGGTTTCAAGGAAGTTGTTTGTTCCCAAGATATAATGATTCAAAATGATAATACTTATGTTGGGGTACAGGCTGTCAGCTATTGAGTTTGGGTTTAGAGATTCAGTGAAACCCCACAATTTTCTTCTGCTTCATCGGGTACCATTTTAGTTGACTGGCTGCTGCACAATGACACTTGATAAACTTGTATTTGAGTAATGGTGCTGTAATAATCCCATCACCTGCTATGTTTCTGATGCCACGTTTTCATATTATATAATACAATTCATCTTGGAGTGACTAATTATTAACCCTGTATCTTTTTTCTTCCTTTGTCCTGATTAAGGCTATTCCATAAAAAAATAGGGTTTCGATGGATTCCCACCCCAATATGAATAACTTTGCAATTTTTTATACATCATATCCAAGTTGCCACCTGTCTGCACAGAATACCCTCTGCTGTAGTTCTCTCTGGAGACAGACCTCTTCATGTGTGAGTACCTCATCAATCTTTGTATTGCCAGTGTATAAGCTGATCTTACTTGCTAAATCCCCTGAGCTATCTAGTGCAAATATACCAAAGATGACTGGTCCCAACAATGAACATGTGCAATATGACTGTTTACTGAATCCTCTGCTTACCATTTCCCATTAATAACCACTATGTGCTTCTATACATGCACCCACTTTTTAGCCCAGTGCACCATTTGGTAACATCAATCAAAACAATACCTACTTGGTCTGTATGGATTCCTTTGAATTACTTAAAAGTTTCTACCATGTCCATAGTCTGCCATCTTTCCTCAATACTATGCATGTTAAATGGTTTTATTCTTTGTTAATGTGACTTATAAAGTAAACCAATTAGCATTTTTGTTGTCCTTCTCTGAGCATCCATTCTGTTGAGGTCCCTAAAGGTGCACCCTATACTTTACAGGGAGTCCTGTCAACTGTTTATAGAGAGGGATAATAATTTGCATTTGACATGATGCATCATCCTACATACGCCAGTATTCCCCCAGAATTCATTGTTTGTTTCATGTCTCCTCATCTCTTCTCATCATTTTCTGCTCATTTTAATAATGCTGTGGCATAACTTTCTGTCACCAGAGAAACAGCAAAGTTTCATTTAAGGCCTTATAAAGGGTCACTTGTAGAGATATTAAAATTGACTGGCCTCAGTGCTGACCTCTGTAGTAACCACTGATCACTTTTCTTTCATTTGAATGAACTTCATTTACTATAACTCCCTGTATCTGTTGTCTAACCAATGTTTTATCCATGCTACCACCAGAGGGATTGTTCCCAGCTTGTAAATTGTTCACCGACTTTTCCCCCCCAATATAAACTTTATTTAACTTATATATATATATATATATATATATATATATATATATATATAATATATATGGATTCACTTTAGAAGCTCGAAATACTGAAATGTCAAAATTCAGTATTTCAAGCCCATAAAGTAGAATCCAGAGAAGAGCGAAAGCTCAGAAGCGCGAAATTCAAAACCTTGAAACTGGAGGGTTTTGAATTTCTCGCTTCTGAGGTTTCACTATGGTTATGGATTCAGGTAAGTATGTGTGTGTTAAGGGATTTGGGTAGGGGCTGTGGTGTGTGTCAGTGTGTTTTGTTGCTGTGATGTGTGTGTGTGAGAAGAATGTAGCTTGTGTGGTGGTGTTTTGTGTGTGTTTGTATGTAGTGCGACCTCGGAGTGAGAATATTTAAGTAGGGGGGTGTGGGGGGGTGCAGGGGGGCTTGCCCCCCTGCTTTCATGTAGTAGAGGGTTTGTGTTTGTGTGTGTGGGGAGGAAGGTGTGTGTGTGTGGAGTAGAAGCATGAAATTCAAAATCTCCGTGTATTTCGAGGATATAAAGTGAATCCATATATATATATATATATATATATATATATATATATATATATATATATATATATATAAATTGCACAGCCAAAACTCTTTTTCCACTAACACTTTTACCAACTTTCAAAACTACATTTTGCTTTCCATATTCTAACAATACTACAGTTAAATTGCAATTATCAAAAACATTTCTTATCAATGAGATGTTTTATAATGTAAGCTTATCATCACTACAGAAACCATAACCTAGCGAGTATAATATTCATTCTCCAAACAGTTTAAACTCTAAATTCCCTCAGTTATTAACTATAAAACTCCAACTATTTACAACTAAAATGCACAAGAAAAAAAAAAAACAGACAACAAAGCAAAACAGAGATTATGAAATTATAGAATTATAACTCTTCCCCTCCCCAAACAGTCATCCAATCCAGGGCCTAAATTTATACTACTTGTTTTCATATTTCTTAATCCCATTTATTTCTTCCTTCTGCCTACCCCTTCTTACTCTCATTCCAGTCATGCATACCTTTGCCCGCCTACAGCACCTCACTTCCTAGTCTTTTTCATACTATTCTCTTACTGCTGCTGCTGCTACAGTTTTCCGCCTTTTGCTTCTCAAGTCTCCAGTTCACTCATTTCTACTTCGTATCTGCTGTCATAAGCTTCCCACTTTCTTTCCCTAAATCATCATTCTTTCTTCATGGCCTAACTTAATTTCTCTGATATCTGTTTCACACCAACAGTAACTCTGTCAGCATATCACTCATGTCCTTCCTGAATGCCTCAGGCTTCCCACTTTATCAAAAAATATACATCCATGTTCCTCTCTCTTCCTTACATTTTCAACAACCCTCAGCCACTCTGCTGAACATTTTTGCCAGCCTAACTGGGATACAAAATTACTTATGCAAGCACTTCCATGTGAAGATTTTGAATTTCCTCACCTTCGATCCCCCCCTGGGAATTTTCAAATTTTCCTTTGATTCATTTCTCCCTAACTGCTCTTGTTGCTCTTGGGCCCATTCCCTTCCTTTTTGCTCCATGTTTTCTCATTGCTCCCTACCAACCATCCTGTTACGACTCTCAATAGTCCTTTAGTAGCTTTCCCATCCATTCTGGTTTATTTCTGTGATAATCTTTGTTTTTTCCATATCTTGTTCTATCTACACTTCTAGTTTTCTCCATTTGGTCATCACTCCTTGATATTCTCACATCACCTTATCATCTAAATCATATCCCAGTCTTATTGTCTCCCAGTCTTTTAATCTGTCTCTTACTGTATAATCTGCTACCAGCATTCTATGTTCTTCTGTTTTCCTTCTCCATTTCCATGTTATTGCCTCATTCTCTTTCCCTCTCCTTGATCCCCTTGTAGTCAAAATATACTTCCTTCAGCCTCTATACTCTTCTCTCTTCCATATACTTTGGAAAAGTTTCTGTAGCTCTCTTGACCAGCAAAGCACTAAATTGTCTTTTAGAGTTTCTAAGAAGAAGTAAACAAAATCTGCTGTATTAATATTCTGTTCCTTCAGATATATAATTTTTTTCCAATCTGCCGAGTATTTGTAATCTACCAATCTGAAAACATTTGTGATTATTGTTGCCTGCAAACGTGTTTATAAATCTGACATTTCCCATCCTCCTCCTCCTTCTTTTCTTTCGGTCATTGCTTCCCAGTCAACATATGCATTAGCCTCATCCTTATCATTTTTCAACAAATCTTCCCCTGACAATTCTCCGAAGGCCTGTCCTGCATAAATAAATTGTGACATAATGAACAATTTTAAGATTGATCTAGATCCAGTTGTAATCCTCTCCATTGTTATATGCAATCTTTATTGTTTGCTACACCGTTGGGTCTAGCTACATTCTCAAATATCTCATCACTTCTACTTCCTGTCTAGTATCCATCCTTTCCTGTTCTTGATCTACTTCCATCTTCACCTTAGTACTTTTGATCTTTTCTTGGTTTACTTTATACCCTGATATCCTCCCAAAGACCTGTGTATTCTGCCAAATCCTGTTCTTATACTATTCCCCATTCATCTTCATTAATAACACCTCATATACATATAAAGTTAGCTTTTTCCTCCTTCCTACCTCATGTAAAATACCTAACCCTGTCCTTCCTAATACCCTCTGCCAAGGGTTCCATATAGATGGCAAATAACAATGGAGACAGGGGACAACCCTGCCTTTCCCCTTTTTGTATCATGACTCTCTCTGAAAGAGCTGCCCTAATTTTTACCTTAGCTGAAGCCTCCTTGCAGATATTCCAAAGCATATTTCTCCAACTTTCTCTAAACCCCAGTTTCTCTAAAACCCTAAACAGATACTTCCATCTACACCTGTTGAATGTCTTTTCAGCATGTCATGATACCAGTGTTAAATCCTCCCTCCTGCTGCCCTTCCTCCATTAGCAGTAGTGTCTGAATCAAGTTATCAGTAGTTCTTTGGTCTGGCACAAAACCTGTTTGATCCCAATGCACGATTTTAAGTACAATTCTCCCTAATTTGGTTACCTGAACCTGCATAGAACACTTATAATCATGATTTAGTATATATATCAATTTATATGAGACCAGATTATTTGGATCTTTTCCTTCTTTGTAAATCACTACAATTATAGTCTGTTTCCCTGAACCTGGTATTAGTTCACTTAGCAAAATATTATTAAACTATTTATTCCATCTCTTTCCCACTTCCAACTTACAAACACTCCAAAATATAAATGGCAGTCTATCTGTGCCCAACAGTTTCTCCTTGGCCTTTCTATCCCATACCTCCATCACCTACTCTACTGTTATAGGTTCTAAAAAGTTAGTGCTATATTTCTGACTGATCTTCAACCCTTTTTCTGTTTCCAGGAACCCATGTTCATATTCTAACTCATATTGCTGCCCTTCTGCCTCTGTGCATAATACCTGATAGTAGTTTTTGAATCCTTGCAACATTTCCTTTAAACTTACTCCCATCTTTTGTTCTTTCTGTGAGAAAATCTGATATATTCCTCTTCCAATGCCTTCCTGTTACCTCAACCTTGGCTCTAATATTTTCACTGCTTTCAGTGATTCCTTTGTAAATATGTTTTCCACTGCTATTCTTTTGTCCCAGACATTTCACCCCATTTTCGATAAATTGTCCAATCTCCCTTTCTCTCCTACTCCTTACCATTATGCCTTTCCTCTTTTCACTTTGAATCTCCCCTGTTCATCCAAAAGCTGTTGCTTTTACTCTTAACCAGTCACTTCTCCTCTTCTCTTCATTCTGTTGCAACCCCTGCATGATTCATATCTTTATATTGTCCCATGCATCACCATTTTTCTCCCCTTGTTACAATATCTTCACAAAATCATTCTTTATCCATCTTTTTCTTTCTCATCCTCCATTTCAAATGCTTTAACTCTCCACTGACAAACCAGACAGCCATGTTTCTCTCCTTCTAACACCACTGATATTACTGCATGGTCTGAGAGACTGGCTCCACCCTCATCTTCTTCACAAGAAGCTGACTTTTCTGCATGATAAAAGCTTTGTCATTTCTTTAACAACAGTTAAATATCCATGAATAACATGTATAACGTTGTCTTGTCCTTTGAATTCTTTCTATCCTTCGTATATACACCCAGCCTACAGTCTTCACAAATATTCCCTGAAATTTACCTTCCTTGTTTACTCTTCTTCTTCTTGGACCCTTTACAACTCTGATCTTCCTATTGTATTATTCCAATCACTTGCCACCAACAAGACACCTTCCTCAAAAACTTTGTAACTCTCCCTAATATCTTTCTTAACTTCTTTATCTTAATTTCATTTGGTATGTATACTGTAACCTCATGTACTTTACACCCCCATACTACCACTGATCCCCATATATCTTCCCTCTCTGTATTCTGTTTGGTTCTCTGTCTGAATAGGCCAACTCTTTTTCAACAATAGTGCTACTCTACTTTGTCCTTGCTTCTCCTATGAAGAGCTTGGGACAACTCTATAAACCCTCCTGTAATTTTCCACTGTTCTTCGAATTTTAAGTGCGTTTCCTGTAGTGCTAAAAATCTTTGTTTTCTTTCTTTTTATATATGGTAATGTTCTCTCTCCCATTTTAAAGAGAAAAAAAACTAAAACTCTTTCTTCACTATGTGTCTATGGCCTACCAAGCCCAGTTTAACTATTGACACATTTATATCATTGTCTTCCTCTGTCAGAATATACTCCTTTCTGAATTGGAAAAGTTCCCCCACTTGCCATAATTGTCATCATTACTATGACAGTGCAAAAGTGCATTAGGGATTTTGCCCTGCTCCACCTAGAAATCTATTTCATAAAATCCTCTTCCCTCCATTACACTACCTCACCATACATGTCAAGAACTTGTAAGCTATATTTTCCCACCTATCTGATGTTTTAACATTGGGTACTGCCTCTGTCCAAACTCCCTGATATTTATACTTCCTACATATAAAAAAGAAAGGAATTATTTCTCCCCAGATTATTGAAATTCTTTGTCTTTACCATAAAATAAATGTAATTATCTGTTTTCCCCTCTTATTCATCGTCAAGCAACAATCACAATGAAGGCAAAGTGAAAAACCTGTCAGAGTGTTTAAATCCACTCCTTGCAGCGACGATTTCTTCATGCTAGCTTTTTATACAGAGAGAGAATAAGAATTTATCTTATCATTATCTCAGAGAGAAAGCCCTCCTCCATCTCCAACATCCTCTTATAGGATCTTAAAGCTAATGTAACACACACCCTTATTATCTATGTCACAAATTTTTAGTCTGTAGTTCTCATCTATCAATCTTTGTAAGCAGTGTGCTTTTCTCCTTGAACCCTCTTTCTAAACCCCCTGGTATTCATCCTTTCTGCTAATACCACCTACAGGGTAATTTATTTTCCACACTGCTTCAGGCACTTCGTTCTGTAACTGACCTAGGTTATGCCTTGTTATATGCATACCACTTTATAATAAAGTGTTCTCTCCTTGTAGAGGTCCTCAGTAGGTACCATCCTGCCTCCCTTATCATATGTGTGCACTGAATTATTCTCTCTCTCTCTTTCCTTTTCTGTCCTCTGTCTAAGTTATTCTTGGTATCTTATTTGCTACCACAACATTGCATTTAAATATAATTAAAAAAAAAACAGAATTTTCAGTCTCAACATTTTGTACACCTTATCTCTAAAATAACATTAAAAATATTGTTCTGTTTCTACCTTTGATTTATTTCAGGTTAGCATTCATCGCTAAGGAAAAATAAAAACATGTCAGAGCTACCAAACTGGCTCCTTACAGCAGTCATTTCTTCATACTGACTTTTCGTAAAGAGAGTGAGTAAGAATTTTACTTATCACCATCTCAAAAACAATGAATGGATAAATGAAAAGCAATTAAACTGATTTTACTTTTTAACTTTATTTTTTACACATACCAGTAGTGAGACTTATTTAAGTCCCCCCAATCAATCTTTAGAGCTTGTAATCACCACATAGTCTGCCTAATCTGACAAAATAATATCAGTCCATCATGACAGTCCTCATGTATCCCTTTGCAGATTAAGCTTCCTCGCTTCTTACATTATCACCACCTTTTCCCCTCAGCCTCTGTTGTTTTCTAAAAAGAGGAAAGTATTCTGTTTCTTTGCTTGATGTCAATCCTTCATCTACTGAACAGCCATGTCAACGTTTCCTCGGGATTATTAAAATATTTAGCGTGACCCTGAAGACAGATGGTGTTGCCAGATAAAGCATTCTCCATTTGATCTTCTCCCTTCAAAGTTGGAGAGCCTTGTTAAATGTACTCCTTTTCCTTCTCATCTTATGAGTAATCCTGATCTGCAAATATACGAACATCTGCCACCATTAAATTCTTCTTCTTTGGCATCTACAATTGGCAAGCAGCTGCTCTTTCAGCTGAAACATGGGAAATCAAACTATAATTGGTCTAGGAGGCAATGTGGCATCTCTCTGAGGCCTCAGTACTGTTATATGCTCTCATTCTATTTATTAGGTCCATCTCAGTCCACTTCACTATCAATTTATGGCCTGTAGCCTTTCAGTTGTCCGTTTTATACCTGCCCAACCAGCTTGATATTTTGTGCCAGGATCTGTCCTCCATATCTACACATTTAAATTCTAGGCAGTCCAATCTCATCTCTGCTGCATCCAAGCATACTGACCTCCACTCAACTACCCAGGCATCCTTTCACACCATTGAGACTTGGCTTAGTGATAACAAACTAATACTTAATCCAAAAAAACTAAGCTCCTCCTCTTCCTCCCTAAAAACCTCAGCACAATCAAATGTACATGTGCCATCTTATCCTGCAACAACACTACCATCTCAGCCGAATCTAGTACTAAATTGCTAGGTGTAACAATAGATGATCAGCTTAAGTTTGATCTACATATTACTAACTCAGTAAAAAGAACTCATCAGGAACTTGGACACCTTTTCCATAGCAAGAAATACTTAACTAACACTGCCCGAATAACTCTCTCCCAGGTTTTATTACTCCCAATACTCCTGTACAGCTGCCATATATTCACCAACCTAAATTCTACACTTATTTCCAAGCTTGAAACTGCCTACAATAAGATCGCCAGATTTGCAGCAAACCAAACCTACAAGTCACACCACTGCATAGCACTACAGCAACTAGACTGGCTAGAATTCCCTCAGCTGCTCCAACTATACCAACTACAAATCATCCACTCTGTCCTCTATCTACCCTCCTTCTGCCCCAGCATCTCCACTATCATATCCAAATATTCCCCTGCTAGGACTCTACGCAGCTCAAATCAGGAATTATTAGACATCTACAAAGCCAAAACCAAAATAGGCTGCCTTCTCTATAACTATAACCCAGCTACATCCTAGAACCAACCCTCCGTGGAAATAAAATCCCTCCAGCATAGCAAATGTTTCAAATTAGCCACAAGGAAATACCTAAAAACAAAGTGGTCTTGCCACTGTAGCCAACCACCCTGATTCCACCATCCTTTCACCTATCTCACCACCTCATTCGTATTGTATCTCTAACCCTATTCCCCTGCCTCTTCTACCTCTTCCCTTCCTCCATCTCCAACCAGTTCTTTCAGTCTCAAAACAACCTACCTGTCTAGTCTGTCTCCTATACTCTACCTCCCCTACATCTCCTACTAGCCATTCTTACTTTCCTTTCTTGTTTCAAACTCCTATACAACTAGATGCTACCCACTTTAAATAAGCATCTGCCTAATTATTAACTCATTTTGCTCTAAGCAGCTTAAATGATATTGTAACTAGTCACATATTCTTCTGCTAATTGTTAAAACCCTGTTTGTAACAACTCACATACTTGTCTGCCAATTGTTAATACTCTGTATAATTGTATTGCCTGAGGAACTTTTTTTCTCTCCAGGTCTCTGCTTGAAAGATCCTAAAGTTGATTGTTACTACTATGTTACTTAAATTTAAAAATAGTTTTTTTTTGTCCTGAGGAGCTTTTCTCCCCGGACCTCTGCTGAAAATGAGCCAAAAGCTCAGTCAGATTAACCCGGTTAACAAATGTAAAATAAATAAATAAAATAAAATAAATACCATCGGCTCTTTATTTTCTTCAGTTAGCCTTTGGATAACATTGGAGTCATCATGCAATCCTTGTTGCACTTCCTCTAGTCTTTTTTCATGTTGTAGGAGATTTACCCACAGCGTAGTTTTAACTTCTTTGATCGCTTGCCAGATAGTAAGGAGTGATAACTCATGTTCTTATTGTTCTTCCCGACTCAAATCTACACCCAATTCAACTTCCAAGCTCTTCTCTTTCATTTTTACTTTCTCTTTTTCTGGCCCATTCAAACCACAAAAAATTGTATCATATGAAGGCGTTATCCTCCTTTTTCAGCCTTTTTCCCCAGACCTTTTATGTGGTAGTATGCCCTGTATCTCGTTAATGTCATCCAATGCTCTGATGCCTCAGTCTGAGCATAATTTTCAACTGTCAAGAATTTTGCAGAGTGTCCAGATTTTTGTATTATATTATTGGTATGTTCCTCATAAAATATGTGGTTTTATGACAAATTATTGAGAAGAGAAGTCCAATAAATAATGACAGATATTTGAGTTTCAGACTTTAAATCCTTTAGAAAATGCATGATACTGCTAAATCTGTTATTGTAATAACTTTCTGAGTTTATAAAAGCAATATTTAAAATTGGTCCTTGAATTTGGGTATTTGTCCCTCCATTAGGTTTGGCTTTGTCCAGAATTCTTAAGCTAAGAAGTTAAGATGTATGACTCTATTCATATGTAGTTAGTATGACATTCATGTTGTGAAGTTATGTCCTCTTATGACCTACACCGTCACAGGCTTTCAAACTTAGCCAAGTTTTCCAGAAAGAATAATGATGTCCTGTATCTAAATAGAACATTGAGGGCCAGCCATTTATAATCTGCCTCTGTTCATAAGGGACATGAGTGCCAGGCCGAGTGTAAACTGCCTATTCCCCATCCACTGATCTAGTTTGCTATTAAACTGGGTAATAGACAAACTCGGCTTCATGTGGATGGGAGGCCTGTTCCATAGGAGGGGTAGTCTCTGGGACACATATCTGTCTCTCCAGCATGTTCTGTTTAAGTCACAGAAAAATTCAGATTCCTAGGCCTTGTATTTCTGGTGCTGATTGACTTATGAATATAAAGGAGAGTCATAAGTGTGGCATTCACAGATGCCTTGTAAGCCAGATATAGATCAACCCTCAACAATCTATAGGAGACTGAGTAGAGAGAAAGGGTTTTAAGGTGCTCTGCATAATGCAGGTTTGTTATGCCTTGTATTCTTTTTGTAAGGAACCTCTGAGGTCACGCTAGTTGCTCCATATGCCTGATCAAGTACATACCGAAGGGAGCATTGCACTCTATGATTGGTCTGATAAGGGTGGGATACAGAGGGATAATGGCCTCTTTGGACCTAGATGCCATGCCCTTACTTATAAGTTGCACAACATAAAAGGATTTCCTCACCACTGTGGCCATGTGGTGGTCAAAGGTAAGGCTACTGTCTAGGTGTGTACCCACATCCTTGACCACTGGGTTGACACTTAGGGGCGTATTATCAACATGGTAATTAACCAGGATGGTTGACTTCCCAAAGGTTACAGTTATGCATTTCTTAGCATGGAGTGTAAGACCATGGCTTTGGCACTATTTGATAGAGACAGGGCTTTTTGAAGAATGGAGTGTCTGCAGGGGAGTTGATGATTGTTTCCAGCTTGCAATTATCTGCAAACTTAGTCAGCCATAAACCTTCAACGTTTGCTTCCATTTCAAAATGCCAAAAAGGAGTGGGCCCAGTACTGAGCCCTAGGGGACTCCACTAGTGACTGGCCTCTTGGTGGAGGTGGCCAAACCTGTTTGACCTCTTAGGTCCTATCAGTGAGCCAGTTAGCTATCCAGCAGGAGATAAAAAGATTTATTCCTAAATTAGCGAGTTTGTCTATAATGCCTGAGTGGTGTATTGTATCAAAAGCCTTGGCCAGGTAGAGGTAAGCTGTGTTTTGTATATTGTGTATTGTCTTCATCCAGTGCTTTGGTGACCTTCTCAAAAAAGTTCATCAGATTTAACAGGCATGACCTTCTTTAACAAACCTGAACTGTGATGGGTCCAGCATTTGTAGGCTACCTATGTCCTCATTTATCATGTCCATGATGATTCTTTCCATGGCCTTACATATGAGACTGGTCAGACTTATGGGCCTGTAGTTACCTGGATCAGTGGTTTGACCTCTTTTTTGAAGGGAAATGACTGTAGCCATCTTCCATTCCTTGGGTACAAACCTGACTGCAGATTCCAGCTGAAAAGTGATTCAAGTGGACCAAAGAGGTCATGTTTCATGCTATTTATTAAGTAAACCAGGAAGTTATCAGGGTCCATTGATGCAGGATTTTTGGTCTTAGAATGTGAATTGATGACCTGTTTCCTAGTAATATTTGGAGGGAGTGTGGTATGTGATATTTCCTTTGGACTCTCGGGTGAATGGGGTAAGTGGGGGTAGAAATTTGAGCTGAACCTGTCTGCCAAAAGGTTGGTAATGGCCTTTGGTTCAGTGTAGCTGATGTCATTTACAATAACTTCTGCACATTATTGCATATTTCTCCTCAGATTACAGACTTAGCTATAGAAAGCTTTGTAGCTGTCCTTTGCCTGAGAAGCTATTTTTTCTTCAAATTCAGCCTTTGAGGTAAAGTAATAATCAACTCTTATCTGCATGTTTAGATTGGTTAAGGAGCTTTGGTATGTATGGCTTTGTTCCTCCTACACTCACCCAAGATTTTTTTTGTTGTTGTTGTATAACCTATTGATATTTTGATTCCACCAGGGTGGCTTGTCTTTTGAGTTTGCCTTATTCGTAATATGAGTAGGCACAGCTTGTTCTAATCAGCTATCAATAAGTCTGTACAGAGATTATGTAAATAGCTCAGCAAATGTTATGGTGTTTACTGGCTTT
The DNA here is from genome assembly GCF_019279795.1 of Protopterus annectens. Classification (NCBI taxonomy): domain Eukaryota; kingdom Metazoa; phylum Chordata; order Ceratodontiformes; family Protopteridae; genus Protopterus; species Protopterus annectens. Next base: position 813,014,809 of record NC_056734.1, read on the forward strand.
GCGGGTGCTTGGAATTCAGCCAAGGTGTCTCTTAGTAGAGAGACGTTAGCCTTGGAATAGTTTCTAAAGGTTTTGGGTTTTGATGGATCCCCAGATTTCATTTTTATTTCAAGCAATACTGCCTTATGGTCTGATCTGACGAGTGAAGACATTACTTTGGGTGAATAAAGTTGCCCCCATGTTCATGAGTATATGGTCAATGATGTTTGTATCCTTGGTAGGAGAATGGAATAACTGTTCCAGGATGTTGTTATTAATAATGTTTAGGAATCACTGGACTTGTGCATTAGAAATGGTATAGGACAGTTGAAATCTCCCATGAATATTGTATTGGGTCAAATGGTGAGGAACTTTAATACATTGAAATAGCTATCATGGGTTTCCTGGGACATGGAGAGGGACCTACAGGTTGGAAGAAAAACAAAAGAAAGAATATAAGGTGAAGGATCAGATGAGAAGGCAAGAAATGTGGAAAATGCATAAATATAGTTGAGAGTATAGAAAACTCTTGGGACAACCTCATGTTGATCAGGATCAAATGTAGGAATGGTTAAGGAGAGGTGATTTTAAACCAAAAGATGAAAGGTTAATATTGGCAGCCCAAGATAGTGGACTACATACGCATTGGTTTACAAAGTCCATTGAACATGTGGGAGAAACAGACAAATGTAGGTTTTGTAAAACAGAATTGGAAACAGTTGCACACCTTGTTGCTGGTTGTGACATACTAATGGCAGAAGGACTGTATACTGACAGGCATGATAATGTGTGAAGACTGCTGCATTGGGGATTGTGCAGACATTATAATACTGAAGTATCTGAAAAATACCGGAAACATGAGCCATAAAGCATTACAGAAAATGATGAAGTTTATATCACATGGTATCACACACAACCGTTAAAAAATAGATGTGAGAAAACCAGATTTAGTAGTATATGAAAAGAAAACAAAAGTAGCATTGATCATTAAAATTGCTACACCCAGTGACTACAGTGTCTTATGTACAGAAAGATGCAAAGTCATAAAATACCATGATTTGCAGGCAGAAATGAGGGCAACGTGGAAGATGGATACCCAGACAGTTCCAATAGTAGTAGGAGGAGCAATGGGTCTTATAAAAAAGAATCTACAGTCATACTTAGATATGTTACCAGTACACGTAACTCCATATGAATTGCAGGAGTCATTACTGGGCACATTGCGGTTGCTACGAAGAGCACTTGTGTCTAACATCAAAAACTTAAACAATACTAATTTCAAGAGCTTTAATCATACTTTGACTTAGGAATGGGGTCCATTCCTGTCATGGTATTAGAAACCCAAAAGACTTGAAGAAATTAAAAAAAGTTGGATGATACGAGACCTTGTTTATGGTGAGTGGCACATATGAGTTCCAGTGGGTCATGCAGTTTAACTAGTCTGGATGTGAGGTTGTTTTTATATAGACTGAGACTCCTGCACCTTTAGTTCCCTCCTGTGCAGTAGCAGGTCTAAAGGTGTGAAAGGTATTATAAGTTGTATTGCTCTGGTACTCTCCACAAATTTAAACCATGTCTCCATTACTATGCAGATGTCTACACTCTCCAGGGGCAGGAAGACTTGCAGGGAGTGGAGTTTCTTGTTAAGACTTCTAGCATTGAGCAGTATCACCTTCAGATATTATTTCAAAAGTTCAGTTAAGTCAGGAGGTTCATTTGGTTGGCATTGCCTAGAAAGGCACTATGGAAAAAGCCTTGCCAATATCAGAAAGCCTAGAGGAGATAAATGTAGATCATCCCTGGCAAAGTAGCGTGGTCTGTCAACCATATTGTCCCAGGCTGTCAAATATTGTACCCTCTTGGACTGACACCAGAAGCTAAGCCAGTTGTTGAAATCAATTATTTTCTGTAGGTAATGTGGCATCATCCTTGGAGAAGGTATTATGCTGCTCAGTGCTAGGCTCATAACTGCCTGAGACACATAGTCAGCAAGCTTGATCATGTCTCGCTTTATGTAGTCAAGGGAGGTACATCTCAGTTCACTGACAGTCACATAGACTATGACAGAATCATACTGGTACCTGTGGTTCAGTGACCTATGTGATTTGATGGATCCTAGCCCTGGAAAGGCAGCTAACTGTGACTCTGTCCTTACTCACTCTGTTGATGGTGTTATTGGTGTGCCTCACTATAGAATCAGCAATGACCAGGAAATTTGGCTTTGCACTGGTTTGCTTTAAGAGCAGTAGAGGCATTGTATACAGTGTTATTAAGTGTAGTTGTGGGTATTTTTTTTAATAAAGTGTTTACAAGATGTCTGAGGAGCCTTTTTATTGTGCTGTGCAGGAGGTCTTAGTGTTTTAGGAAGGTTACCTGTAAGTACCTCAGCATAAGTAGTTTTGTGTGTAGGGTCTTTACCCTGTTCAGCAGGCATGGTGCAAGTGTCACTGCCAAACTCTATAGGATTAGTTTTGGTTGTATGAGAGAGTTGTCCCTCCAGCATTAAAGTGTATTTACAGCTCTCCCATACTTTATCTGTTTTATTAAGAATACGTGGGTTGTCAGTGTACATGAGACAATTGCTACAATGCCTCAGAATACCCATCTCCACCAGACTTGCCACAGTTGGGAAGTGCATATCCATGGCTACTGACCTACTAGGGAGGATGAGGGAAATTTAAATACTGACAAGTCAATAAGACAAGGAACTTGATGAGCAACCCTCAGCTATGAACAAACTAGATGCTCTGGTAGTATGCTCTAGTAGTTATCTTCTGAAGGATATGGAGTCTGAAACTCAAATGTCTGTAATTATTTAGTAATGTCAATCCTTAATGATTTGTCAGACAACCACAATTTGTATGAGAAGCAGGAAAAAATATGAGGTATTGTGCAATTCTTGACAGTTGAGTGGTATGGTGTGGACTGGATGCAGCAACAGCAGCAAAAGGCAAACATAAAATTTGATTTCTATATTTCTATGAGTCTATCTACCTAAATGTTTATATTATGGTATAATATAATGCTTAGATATTGTGTCATTTAAGAGATGACTTACCTTTCTCCACCACTTCCACCACTTTCTGCCATCAAGTTAACATCAGAGGTCTGCACTTCCTTCCATAGTTTCAGAATATTGACATGGTATATTTCTTCTTGTCTTCACTTACCAATCTGTCTAATCCTGTGGTTTACATTATTTACATTTTCTACTATTTCAAATGGATCCTGCCATTTAGCCAGAACAAATGTTCTGTGGGTGAGCCAAAATGAATACCTCATCTCTAGCTTTGACTATCCAGGTCACTTGCATTTCTGTTATAAAGTCTTTGTTCTATGGCTCTTTCCATATAGTCCTATGCAATGATTACCACCATTTCAGCCTGTCTTGCAAGCTGGCATAGCATTCTATGATGCTTTTAAATGGTTCCAGACAAGAAGAAAAATGTCAGACTGAATACCAATAAACCAACAAAAAAAAAAAAAAAAAAAAATAGCAATGGCTATTTAAATACACAAATGACACAATTACCTAACCGCTGAAAACCAACAATTAATTAAACGCAGATCAATGACCATCCATTTAATTAACTATGTTTAATAAAGATATTAAAATGGCAACCAAGTAAAAATAAGTAACATTATATAATATTAAGGTAAACTTATCAAAATGTTTTATCTCTAAGCTGTATTAACAAATACTACACCCCTTTGAATGATTGCAATATAAGTAACCATCATAACCAATACAATTATTTAAATAATTATTTAAAGGATGAATGAGCAATAGGCAGAGATAAAAACTTGACTTAAATTAGAAACAAAATAATCATATAAAAATAGAAATATAAAAAAAAATGGATGTGTAAAAAAATGTAAAAAAATACAGGTGGTCACAACCTGGCTGCCCTCAATTTTAAAACCAGGGCTAGACAAACACTTTCATTAACTCCAAGTGCTTTATTAGCTTCAATAGCAACTGCCAATAAAGTTCCTTGTACTCTATTGTCATTTCCCAAGGACCCCCCTCACTGTCAATAGGAACTACCGCAACCTAAACCTAGCTTCCAAACATACTGAAGTATGTTTAAATAAAGCATTCTTACGATTTCCATTCTTGATGTCATACTTATGTTCATAAATTCTATTTTTTAATTTTCTCTCCATCTTCCCTACATAAAAAGCTCCGCAGACATCACATATAGGAAGACAGACCATCCCATATGTATTACAGTTGGAATAGGTTTTCCCCGATATTTTTTCTTTCTACTTGGTATAAAAACTTCACTACCCCTCTAACATACTGTGGCAATAAGAGCAGCAACCACATATATAAGTACCAGCTCTCCTCCGATTCCTCTTGTAATTGTAGTCAGAACCTCTCTCAAATATATCCTTCAAACTCATTCCCCTCCGAAAAATAAATTTAAGGGGTGTCCTAAAAATCCCCTCTAATTGTGACAACCTACTGGACCATGTCCATTTTTTGTTGATAATAGTTCTAATAATACCAGCATCACCACTACAATTAGTCAGAAGAACACCTCTTAAATCACTCTGACCATTGCCCGGGTCGATTCTTGGCTGGAGTGCCTTCTGTGCGGAGTCTGCATGTCCTCGCTGCATTCGCGTGGGTTTCCTCCGGGGGTTCTGGTTTCCTCCCACGTTCAAAGACATGCTTTTCTCCCCGAGCCTCTGCTGAAAATTGGCTATATTCCAACTCAGACTTTCCTGGTTCCATTTTAAAAAAATCCCAGGAGTCCTTTAGGATACTAAAAGCCCCATCCATACTTTTTTCAATTTAAAATCTAAAAATTTTGCCAAAGGATAGGTCCCAAAATCACAAGCTGAGACAATAGAGTGCATTGGGGGGTTGCCAGAATCTTTATGTACTTTTGATATGCCAAAGATGGAAGATATTCTTGACTTATCCATACTCAAATTACAATAGGTATCTAAGTCTATAGTACCATCTAACACTAAATCTTTAATATTCAAATCTATCCTTTTATAAGCCAACATAATTTCATTTTTAGACACCCTATTGTATTTACTTTAATCTCCCAACATATCCATCATCTTGGCCTTATAATCACTTTTATCTATGATAACTGTGCCACCTCCCTTATCAGGCTTCATTATCCTGATATTCATAATACTTCTCAGGTCTGTTAATAAATCCTTCTCTTCTTTAGTTAAGTTAGATGGAAACATTATCATAAATAGCTTTCCTCAACTTTTTTTCCACTAATGTTTTGAAATTCTTCAACTGAGGGTGTAAAGGGGGATTATAAACAGACTTTTGATTTATTAGATTCTGTAGTATTAGTAGACCCTTCGGGAAATATTAACTCCAAATTTTTCTTCCTTAAAAATAACTTAAGATCTATAATAAACTTAGTAATATCAGTCTTCATCCTAGGAAAACATTTAAAACCTTTGGGCAATAACTTAAAATGCACAGGCCTAATATCAATACCACTATAATTAAAAATATTGTAATTAAAAAGGGTGAATTTTCATCCCTCTCTAATAATTCCCTCTTCAAAATTAGACCTAAACTTCAATGTCTCTCCCTTCCCATCTGGTTCCACTTGTTGTAATACTGGGGTGTCTTGTTTCTCAGCTTCAGACCTGCAGAAAGGGAGAAACTGTAAAGGGTCATTGAGGTCAAGATTCTGCTGATAATTATTATTAAAAACATTATTACACCTATCACCCTCCTCATAATTAATATCTCTATTATCCTCCCTAAAATGATAATTGTTACCCCAATCGCTAAATGGCCCATGGGGTTTGGGGTAGTTCTTATTCTCCCAATTTATTTATTTATTTGATTTTTTATTCAACATTTGTTAACCAGGAAAGTCTGATTTGGAATGTAGCCAATTTTCAGCAGAGGCCCAGGGAGAAACTCTTCAGATGCATGTCTTTGAATGTGGGAGGAAACCAGAGTACCCGGAGGAAACCCACATGAATGCACAGAGAAGGCACTCCAGCCAAGAATCAAACCAGAGAACCTCTTGCTGTGAGGTGACAATGCTACTGCTGCACCACTGCGCTGTCCTTATATTCATTCAAACCCCTTACAAGTTTTTTATAATTTCTTTTCATTAAAAAATGACATCTTTCATCCACTTTAGTCTTAATATTAAAATATTTGTCTTTTTCATGCTAAATTATAAACATTAAATCATTGATAATACAATTAATAATGCCTTCAATATATGAAAAAATGGTTGCCATATCTTTCTCATTTTGTTTGATTATTGCTCTCATTATATCAAAACCACAAGTGTCAAATATCTTTTGAAGCTCATAATAAAACTCGCTCCCTTCCTTCAAATTGTTAGGATATTTACACACATGTAGCTTATTAGGGACTACTCCCTGCTGAATACATTCTTTGAGATAGCTATTGCCCAAACTCAAAGTCCTGTATTTTAGCAAAAGTTCATATAGCTTATTGATATTGTTGCAATATGAATCCGCATAATTGTTACTAACCAAATTAATGTCCTGTTGGTTAAACAAAAACTTATCTGTTAACCAAGTATTTAACCAGTTAGGGTAATTTACCATGGAATTAGCAATAACAGAAAAGTCACGTTGATTATGTTCAGTTATCCTTCCAGCTGCTTCATCACTCCTCTCGACCGTTCCTTGCCTTTGAATCATTCGAATATGTCAAAAATGTATTCAGAATACCCTAAGGGCTAATACTTGATAAATCTTTCTGCTTATATTGAAACTAGCCACAATCCATGGTCGCCATACCCTCCGAGACATATTACACTCTCTTCCTGTTCCCAATGACATAATTTCCCTGTTATCACCATTGTTACCAGTCTTAGAAGTTCAAAAAGCTTGGCTCATAGAATGAACCAAAATATTACAAACTGGTGTCAAGACCTCCACTAGTTGGGTTAACTGCCCGACGATCTTCCTCAAATCACCAACTTCTCGTTTTGTCCCACTACTCTGCCTGACCACCTGCATCTCCAGATGCTCCATAAATCACTAAGAACAGTTTCGAACAAGGAGGAAAAGTGTCAGACTGAAAACCAATAACCATAAAAAAACAGCACTTGGAAATAAATAACATGCATGTTTAATTTGGACCACAAACACTTTAATATAAGGAGACAAAATAAAATCATAAATGCCTTAACTTTTTCACCGAGTTGTCATCAACAGACTTCCTCAGATGTAAAAAGTAAGCTAGCTATGGCTATTTAAGTACACAAAACCAACAATTAAGTAAATGTAGATCAATGACCATCCATTTAATTAGCTACGTTTAAAAAAAAGATACTAAAATGGCAACCAAGTAAAATAAGTAACATTATATAATATTAAAGTAAACTTGTCAAAATGTTTTACCTCTAAACCATATTAACAAATACCATGCCCCTTCGAATGATGGTAATATAAGTAACCATCATAACCAATGCAATTATTTAAAGAATTATTTAAAAGATGAAAGAGCAATAGGCAACGATAAAAACTTGACTTAAATTGGAAACAAAATCATAATATAAAAACAGAAATGTAAAAATGGATGTGTAAAAAAATTGATGTGTAAAAAATTTTTAGAAAATATGACTTATCACAACCTGTCAGCCCTCAATTTTAAAACCGGGTCTAGAAAAACACTTTTGTTCAACCCAAGGGCTTTATTAGCCTCAAGAACCAACTGTCAATAAAGTTCCTTGTACTCTATCATCCTCTCCCAAGGACTCCCCCCGCATTGTCAGTAGGAACTACCTCAATAACAAAAAACCTAAACCTGTCTTCCAAACATACTGAAGTATGTTTAAATAAAGCATTCTTATCATTTCCATTCTTGATGTCATACTTATGTTCATAAATTCCATTTTTTAATTTCTTCTATTCAGTTATGATAATCATTACTACTCTCTGAACTGGTCTACTTTCAGGCTGCAGTGATACTTCTGTTCCCTGATTTGTAACACTTTCACATAGCAATATTTTACAATGTCACTCCTCTCCTACTACTGGTTCTGTTCTTGCAGACTGTTCTGCCGTGGGTATGTGTTGATATATAACTTGAAATGGTCTAGGTTCTTCCCCTGTTTGTGTCCTTGGCCACTTTTCTGTTCAGTCAGGGCTTCAGCACTACACCTTAGTCTTCATAGATTCATACACTGGTATGAATGTATTTGGTAGTTGCTCCCCCCCCCTTTCCATTATAGGCAGAGCTGTATTTGTGGATTTCTTCGTTTACTGGTTCTCCTCTCCATCATGATAAAGTGAGCTGCCAAAAGGATTGCCTTCTTCATAGTGCCTCCACAAATCATTAAAGTGAGGAAAGTATTTCCTTATTATCATATAATGTATTAAACTGGGGACTACAGCAACAAGATGAACTTCCTTTCCTAACACAATTTGTATTTCTACTTGAGTGATGTGATACTCTTTCCTGTATCCATGAATAAAAGCTCCTTCAACTGCTTTTTTATTGTTAATGGTCTTCGTTTTACATACGTAGTGCACCTTTATAAGTGTAACTATACTGCCTGAGTCGACTAATCTTTGTAGCTCCCTGCCATCAGTTAAGATATTACACTTAATTCACTTTGCAATAGCACAATAACAGAAAGCTTGATCAACTATTCTGTCAAACAATTCAACATACTATATCATGTGAGCATCATTATTAGAATGCATTTTACTTATTACAGTTTTCCCACTAGTACAAGATCGAGGTATGTGACCCTTTTCATACATTTAAAATGGTGCTCATCAACAGATAGTTGATCCATTGATTTTCAATATGCATTAATACGTGTTTCATAAAATATACTTTTATATGTTAAAGTACTTTTATGGGCAATTTAGTCTTTTAAACAAATTTGGTGGTGTGTGTTTTAATTATTTAGTGATTATCAGTTTTCTGATGAATTTTCTTCTTTGCTGAAGTTTATGGCTGTTTCATTAAAGGACAAAAGCACTTACAAGCATGTATAAGTGAATAATGACTAGTGTCTCATTTTTGGTTCTATTTTGTGTGTGTGTGTGTGTGTGTGTGTGTGTGTGTGTGTGTGTGTGTGTATGTATATATATATATATATATATATATATATATATATATATGCACACACACACACACACACACACACACACACACACACACACACACACACACACACACACACACACACACACACACACACACACACACACACACACACACACACACACACACACACACACACACATATATAAAGTGTGTGTGTGTTTATATGTATGTGTATCGGTCTATGTAAATTTTCTCTAACAGTCATTTTATATAAACACAATAATATATTGACAACACTTTTCTGAAAGTCATTTTTTTGACAAGCCATTTAATCTAACATGTTTCAGAAAGAGAAAATATACCAAAATAAATGTTTTTGCAGGGGAGGTGCAAACCTCTCTGTATCCCCCCCACACCCCCTTACTTAAATATATTATCTCAAACCTATCTCATTACCTTCAAAAAGTCTCTCTTCTTACATCTAGCAACACAGTGGGTATGCTCTTGCTCCCACCCCACATAACTAACTCTACTAAATCTCCTTCCATACCGTATCCTACTTTATGTACCTACTATGTATGCTCTCTAATCTCTATTAACTTGTCTCTTTTACTTGTAGGTCATTTTCTAAATTAGATTAACTGTTATAACTGCTATTATACATGTGATAAGTTTTGCTCTTTCCTGCCTAAACAGTACCAATAACTCTCTGTACCTAGATTGTTAATGTAAACTGTTGAATGTATATCTGCTTGTTTTGGAGCTTTTCTCCCCAGGACTCCATTGAAAACGGGTTCATTATGGCCCAATGGACTATCCTGGTAAACCAACTGCAATAAAATAAAAATAAAATAAAATCTCCATGGTCACACTACTGAGGACTTGTTTAGCAGTTCTGCTTTTTCATTAACTTTTTTTTCCCTAACCCCTCTTCAGTTTAACATGACTGTTTCATTATTTGCTTTTCTTTGTCATATTCTATATTAACAGAAGTTTTATTATCTTTCTTTATAGATCGGGTTATGTTTACCTCTAGCTGGGAGATTGCTTTTCTGATTGTTCATCCTGTTTCCTGGTGGTTTAACTGGCACATTTTCCTATTTCATGCCTTCATTGTTTTCTTATATTTCCTGAACAATGTATGTTTTTCTATCACGTCTGAAGACACATTGTTTTAGAACTAGTGCTTTATCTTTTAATTTAGATCTGCATATTAGTTTTACAAAATGGCTTTTTGATTTTCTAGTGGTTTTGACATATCCCAATTCTTCCCCTCTATCTTCATACCTGTGTTGTAAAGATTTTCCTAGACATTGCATCATTCTGTCCTAATTGAGCTCCTCAATGTCTAGAGCCCACATTTTTGACTTGTTCAAATATATTTTTAATTGATGGCACTCTTCATAGCTCTGTAATCACTTGATTCAAATATCACTCATTTCCATATCTGAGAGCATCTGTCTCTCATTTTTGTTGAGAATGTCAGGTTTAACATGACCTTTCTCTTGTAGGCCATAATATAAACTCTCTGAGGTTCGTCCCTTACTGGGCATCAAGTATGGCCATACTCTTAGGTGTGACTGTAGACCTGACAATCCACCTTTAGAATTCCATGTCAACAATATCTCCCTTTTGCTCTGCTATTTGAAGAATGTGTGTGTGTGTGTGTGTGTGTGTGTGTGTGTGTGTGTGTGTGTGTGTGTGTGTGTGTGTGTTTTGTTCTGCCATTTCCAGTCAGTCTGTGATAATTATCCACTGGATTTCCTCATCAGTAGGTCTGCTTGTGTCTTCTGTTGCTTTGAACTTTCCCTTATACTATATTTCTGTTGAAATTTCAAGGGCCATGTTGCTATCTTCTGAACAGAGAGTAAAGGTATGAAAAAGGGAATGTATAATAAGTCAGAGGTTGTGGTACCTTGGGAAATCACCCCTTACTCTCAGATATGGTGATCTGCAATTTAGTATTTATAAATAGGGGTATACAGATGCGAGAAGCCAGAGGGGTCAACCTGTAAAAATACCTTAATGGCATTATAGTGAGTTTTAAGACTTACTGCATTTCTTTGCCAATCACACTTTATTTCTTATTTGTAGTATGTATCAAAATGTCTGATAGAGAACTAGTGATATGTCTTACAGTTATTGCTCTGTATGTAATATGTTCTTGTTAGTACCATAATATCAAAAGACCATTCTTCCATCATTACTACTATTTCAACTATTTTCCTTATATTGTTTGCAGTGATATTCACTGTCTTCCATTTTGTGTTGACTTGAATATCATATACATATCAACATGTTTCTGTGGCAACCAAGTGATACTCTGATGTTCGTAGGCACTTTTATGAAGTCCAGTGCTGTATCTCCACTGTCCAGTCCAAGGTTCAGACAGAGCACAGCTACAGTGACCGATATCCAGTATGATCATTTGCATTCACATGCTTGTCTGTAAAATATGATTCATGTAAAACGGGTGAGAAGCTCAAAATGATATTTAATTCATGTAATTAATAGAATAATTAGAAGTAACCAAGAGAATTAGTGTTGTGACATTCTTTCTTTTCCAGATTTGGCACTCCACTACAAGTTGGAGACCCACAATTATAAGTCTAACATGTCTGAAAAATAAGTTGTGATTAGGTTAAAAAATATGTATATTTTAACACTTACTGTAAGTAAAAAAAAAATGTATATCCCACTCTCATTTGCTCCTTTTCAAGATCACTGTACCTCAGAGTAGGGGTGGAATATTATACAGCTCTGTAACCTTGGATGTAGTATTATTTCCCAACTTCTGCATCTGTAGTTCTGATATTCTGAGGACCGCAATTATGGTCCTTGAAAATTTCAATATATACCTATCAGATATACTACAATCTTTACAACAGTCAGTGAAGACCTGCAAAGAGCAGTCCATTTTTTCTGTCATTACAAAAAAGAATCTATTTTTTTAGTTACCTTGCCATTTATCAGCTACAAAGCTAGTCAACAACTGGTATGTCAGTGGAGAACTGTCAAACATAGAGGTTAGTGAGACTTGTTAGAGTCAAAGTAGTGTTTGTCAAATATAACATTTTTGTGAAAGGTTCTCTGTGGTTATGATTGTGTAACTGTGGAGTCTGTATATCTGAATAAAAGGGTGTTGGGGCAGAACCCCCCATGCCTCCATGCCTATGTGGTGTGCGGGTAAAAAGTCCCCACTTAAGGGGGTTACTTGTATGATATATACATTGTATGTGTGCTTTTAGTAGTGATGTATTTGGTCGGTTTAATGTGTGAGCAGTTTACCAATAGCAAAAATATGTTAGGATTATTTTTGTGATCAGTTCTCTTCAGGAGTGTGTTTAGCAACTGTTTGTGTATTCAGTGTGTTTGTAGCATTGATCTATGTGCTGGTGTTTACTGTAGTTGACTAGGAATGACATATTCCACATTTTTTTTTTTTAAATATTTTTATTCATTTCCAAAAACAAGAAAACATGAATGCAGGTTATTTATGACAATGAAGTATTTACAAATTATTTAAAAAGGTAGGCTAAAACCTCTAAACAGATATCAAACATTAAAACCAAAATAAAGTATTTACAAGGGTGTCTATTGCTGACATATAATTGACTTTCTATACAATTGTTTCCTGATTATAATCTGCTGCAGTCATTATTCTCCAGTATTTCAGTTACTTTTTGCCATGCTACGTATAATGATGTAGTTCTTTCAGTTCTTCCTTTAATAGTGTTCATTTCCAATTGCGATACTGCTGACACCATATTCATGAATTGCTTAAAAGTTGGAGAAGCTTTGGATTTCCAGTTTGATGTAATGTTCTTCCTTGCAATAGCTAGGAGAGTCCATAAGATTACATATTTTGTTCTTGGCACACAGTCGGGTACAGGTGCATTAAACAAAATAATAGATTTGGAAATCTGGAATTTATCATTGAATACCATTTGCAGAAAATAATTTATTTTATCCCAATATGGTTTAATCAAATGGCATTCGTAGAACATATGTTGCCAGTCTGCTTTTATTGATAAATCACATCTCCAGCAGCCAATATTTTTTTTAAACATAAGTTCCATTTTATGAGGGGTTACATAAGATCTGTGTATGAATTGCCATATAAAAAGTCTCCAATGTAATGAAAGTGATGTCTGCTTTGAAGAGAGAAGAATTAGTTTTTTATCTCTGCCATTTGGCACATGTCCATTAACTGATCTATAATAATTCCATATTTTGTCATTATTATGCATTTTTATTTTTTTGTTTGTTTTATAAATAGATGATAAGCATCCCTTTCCAGTAATGGGTTGATTCGTTAGTAATATTATATGTTCTATAAGGTTAGGAACATTTTGTCTTATTGATGGTTGCGTTGTTTCTTGTTTGCTTAATATATACTGTCTTAATTCTTGTACATGTAACCACAAACTATCTTCCATATTTAATTTCTGTTTAATCTGGTCTATTGTCAGAGGTTTTCCAGAGTTTAGCAATTGATGCCAATATATTAATCCCTTTTCTTTAAGCATGTTGACTACTTCCATATTAAATGTTATTATATTACCTTGTGTGTACGCTACTGGTTATAAAAGAAATGACCATGCTTTAATATCAGGATTGGTATTAATAAGATTTTGGAAAATTTTTAATGTATAAGTAATGTATTTGGAACTTATATTTTTATTCTTATGTATCATCATATATTCCTTCATCAGCCATAGAAAATTGTTTGGTATGAAATCTGTATACTTATTTGCTACTACAAATCCTGATTTTAACCAGATTCTCTCATGAACTAGCCTCCATTTTGATGTATATTTTGTATTTAGCCATAATGATATTGTTTTAATAATGGATGAATGCAAATATATTTCTATGTTTGGTAAACCTATGCCACCTATATCCCAATCATCTAGATAATAATTCATAGCTATCCTTGTTTTTTTTGGATACCATAGGAATCTTACCATTAAATCATTTAATTGTTTTAGGTGCGATTTAGCTGGTGGCAAAGAATAAGCTTGCGTATGACATAAAGAATTTTTGGAAATATGATCATTTTAATTATATAAAGCCTTTCTTCCATTGAAAAGAAGAATTTATTCCATCTTTGTATTAGATTTTTAATATTATTTAAGGTCTCTTTATAATTTGTTTCAATTGTAGTATCTAGGTTGTTAGTTATTATAATTCCCAAGTATTTAATTATATTATTGGTAGAGATATATTTATGGTATTTTTTATTTAGATCTTTTTTATTAGTATTTATAAGCAATACATTTGTTTTGTTCTCATTAAATTTAAGACTTGAAAAGTTTTGAAAGTTTTGAATTGAGTCCCATAATGCTTTTAAACTGCTATTATTATTTTTAAGGTAATTAAAATATCATCAGCAAAAAGTTGAATTTTAAGCTCTAGGCTGTTGTCTAGTTGTATTACTTCAATATTTTTATCCATACGTATATTATTTGCTAAGGGTTCAATGACTAGCGCAAACAATAACGGAGAAAGAGGGCAGCCTTGTTTTGTGCCCTTAGTTATTTTAATAGATTTAGACAGACAAGATCCCAGTTTTATATAAGCCAATGATTTTTCATATAATGATTTTATTAACAAAGTGAAGTTGTTTGAGAAGCCATATTCTTCTAAAACTAACTACAGATAATCCCAGTTCACTGAATCAAATGTGCTATTTATGTCTAAGCTAATAACATTCATTTTGTTTTTTGTGACATTTATATAATCAATTAAGGAAAGAATTCTTTTAATGTTGTCATAAGTGTTCCTATCTTTTATAAAACCTGTTTGATCCTCCTCTATCAAAAGTGGTAGTAATTGTTTTATTTGAGCAGCATGTATTGCCATAAAAATTTTATAATCTATATTAAGAAGTGAAATGGGTCTGTATGATGAACATTCACTGGGATCTTTATTTTGTTTCAGAATTGGTGATATTAATGTGTACTTCCAAGAAGGAAGAATGTCTTTACCATTTTTAACTGATGTAAAGACATTCAATAACAACAGCAAAGCCTCATTTGATAGTAATTTAAACATTTCTGGGGTGATATTATCTATACCTGGAGCTTTGTTTAATTTTAGCTTATTTACTTCAGCTTTAAGTTCTGTCATTGTTATTTGTTTATCTATTAGTTGTACCTGCTCCTCTAATAACCTAACTTTAACATTGTTTTTGAGAAAAGCTTTCAATACTGAATGTGTTTCTGTTTTCTCATTTTGATTATTAAGTTTATGAAAAAATAGCCTAAAAGCTTCTAATATTCCTTCTAAATCAGATACTTTCTTTTTGGTTTCTATATTACGTATTTCCTTGATTTGATTTGTTTTAATAATCTTTTTAGTCCTATTTGATATTCTTCGTTGGTTTCTAGGGTTCATTGAATAGTAACATAGTTTAATTTTTTCTCAAGTTGATCATTGTTTTGTGGTGTAGCGTCTCTGAGTATTTTTTATTAGTATCTTCTAGTTCTTTTATTAAGTTGGTGTTTCCATTTTGAATATCAAGCTTTAAATTATCTACTTTTGACTGTAATTCCATTAATTCCTTATTCCACTGTTTTTGTTTATTTTTATACCATCCCACCGCTCTTCCATATAGGTATGCTTTCAATGCATCCCATATATATATTTCAGATACATCTTTTGTAAGATTGATATCTAGGAATGTTTGTGTCTCGTTAATATAAAATTCCTTAAAATCTTTGAGATTTGTTATGTAAGATGGTATTCTTGTTACTGATATCCTTCTCTTGAAACATAAGTCTATCTCAAACGTTATGGTGTTATGGTCCAAAAATGGACATGAAATTGTCTTGACTTTATTTAATTTAGAGGTTAAATCCTTTGTTATGTACACTCTATCTATTCTAGAGTATTTATTATGTCTATGGGAAAAATGTGTAAAGAATAGTGAATCTGGGATAGCATACTCATTTATGTCAACTATATTAAAAGTTTCAACAAACTCAGATAACAACTTTGTTAAAGGTGATCTCTTACATGTAGTTTTAGTATTTGTGTCAATTTCTTTTATAATGCAATTGAAATCTCCAGCTATGATTAAATTGCCTTTGGTATATTGTACAATGTCTTCTAAGTGTTGTTTGGCCACTCTAACACCTAGTCCTGGTATCCAACAAATATTCACTAATGTATATATCATTTCATTGATAATTTTTAAACCAAAATTTCCTTATTTTCTTTTTCAACATATTGTATTCACTTTGCAGTGTAGTTGTCCTAAATCATTTAGATAATTAATAGAAATTGAATCGTATTGTTCCTCCAGTCTGCTGTCTATTCAAGAACTACTGATCATTCCATTCATAAAGAAAACTTACACTTGACAAACTGTCCTATTCAGCAGCCCCAGTGAGTGAATTCCAGCTCCAACCTAAAATAGTTAAACACAAAGCAGCCTTAACTTCAAGAAAACACTGAATAGAAATAAAGCACTGTATGTCTGAAAGCAAGTTATGCAGCAATGATGTGCAGGTCTTTTATATCTCGCTTAGGGTTCACACTTGAAGCAAATGATTTCCAGATCATTTATGTCTCATTTAGTGTTCATATTTGCCTTTGCAAGTATTTGTGAAGAAATCCATACAACAAAAAGTGTGCAGATAAACATAATCAGAAACATTTCTCCATCAGAATTTATAGCTTTGGCCAATTTCCACAAAGCTTATACAAATTAATTCTGCAGCACACAGTTTGCCATATTAAGTCCAAGTGTGTGTGTGTGTGTGTGTGTGTGTGTGTGTGTGTGTGTGTGTGTGTGTGTGTGTATATGAGTGTGTGGGGAGGGGAATGCTGTTGCCTTCAGCATTAAGAAGGATAAGAATGAAAAAACACAAACATACATTTTTTGACACATAAACAAATTATTCTGATACAGATCTTGAAGGAGGCTAAGTATGACCTTCTCAGAACTGCTTATTGGCAGCATAATTTGTATGATCTGTGCATACTCATAACATTGTCTTTCTCTCTCTCACTCTGCTTGTCCACAATGAATAGTGCAAACCAGTTCTTGGTGTTGATAAATAATTATTTGCTGTTGACTTTCTTCTTTTACCTTATTTATGTGCATGTACTTTGTGTTCCATTAACAATGTGTCCCTGTCTGTACTAGTTCCTAGTGCTAGACTGTGCTTCGCTAGTTACACTAATGTTTTCATGTAGGGCAGAATTTCCATCTTATTTTGCCACAACCCACCCACCCAGGTACATTAAATTCTTGTTAATGAAACCCTTAAGATTGCCATACAGGGCCTAACTTTCTCTGTTAGACAACTGCAGTCCATCTTGCCAGCATAGACCTAAATCTTTCCAACTGGATATCTGGACCCCATTTAAGTGAAAACCTTTAGTTATGTATCGGATTTTCAATAATTTGTTTAATATCATGTTTTAATTTACTTTATCACTACTCAAGCTATATACAATCAGCACTTGTAAGGATATCATGTGTCCTATTCAGCTAAAGCTTTTTCACATTTCCTCAATCCCTTTGTGTTCTGTTTTGATTAATTCCTGACTAGGTAATTTGTTTCTGCATGGACAATGCTGTTCTTATGACACTGTTATGTTGTGGATTTGCCCTTGTTTTTCCCAGGCATGTTTATATGCCTATGCCTTAACTCATTTTTCCCCCACTCCTTAAACTTCATATTATGAAGATTAATACTAGCAAATGTGAAGCAAAACATCTTGCTAGAAATAATGCAATGACTATTTTTGCACTGAAGAATAGAGAACTTATGAAGAACCAGAAATATCTAGGGGTCCTCATTTCAAGAAATCTAAAATTAATAATCTAAATGACACAATTAAACTATGTTAGAGCATGATAAGCCTGATTTTTACACAGATTACACTTTATTTACTTAGGTTGCCAATTATGTGCTGACCTACCTTGTTTGCCTTATATACTAGTAAAGAGTAAATTCAAAGAAGATTCACCTTCATGGCCAGTGATCAACAGTTGTGATAAAACTGTGTTAAAACTTAAACTTTGGGGGACTGTTTCATTATATAAGTCATTTTGCCAGGGAAATGTGTGCTAAACTTCTATAGATCAAAAATGTCCAAAATTATTCAAACAGTTTTCTTTAATTATGAGAGGTGTGCACAAATTTACCAGAGCACAATTCACACTTGAAATTCAGATTTGGCAGAAATAATTAAAATGACTTGTTGCCCAATGATTTTTCATTATCACAATTCCTTGCCTGATTATTTTGTATGGAATGATTATATGTGTCAGTCTAAAACCACTATGGATTTGCTTCTGGTGAAATTAAGTATGTATATTATTTCAATGCCTCTGTATTAACAATACACCAGCTTAAACTCATTTTGATTTTTTTGTTCTGGTGTAATTAGTTGTAATATTTTGGGGTCCCTGTCTTCACAGTAATCTGGTTGGGTACCTAGCTCCCTTCCTGTGACTGTTAGCCTAAGTTAAATTCTTGAAGAGTAAATGGGATGCAGTCCATAACAATGGGATTGTTTACCGTGTAATGTATACAAGAGTAATCTCAATCCTCCTTGCTACATTTGCAAGACTCTTAGAATGAACATCATGTGACTCTAGCTCTGCATTGTGAAAACATGTTCCCTATTTTCCTGAGATGTTTTCAGGAAAAATAAATTCTTATCTAGTCGGCAAATACAGAAACAAGTTACATATATTACTGGACAAGATGTCTGTATTTTATTAGTCTGCCAGAACACTTCTTAATTAGACCTCTTCTGTTCAACAGAGGGGTTGTTTGTCTGAGATATGTGATTACTAATTTGTTTGCCTATCTTTCTTTTAGCTAGTGAATGAGTCTTTTTCTATTTTCCAGGACATGCCTTATGCAGACTTGTAAAGCCTTTGCAACTGTGGGTGTTAGATCATGTAACGTATCCCTTCTAACAACATTACTTCTCTATAAGGAGTTACATTCTTAACTGCAACTCTCACCATGGAAGTATTACTAACTATGCACTACTTTGCTTAAGCGATTCTCCATACTTAATTAACTAACTAATGTTATGTTCCTCCACATATATAAGTTCAACCATATATTTGTCTATATTCATGTGTTTAAAGTCTTGTCCTATTTGATACTATGTATATATTTTTGTTTTTACATTTGTATCCTGTAAATGTGCTAACACTCATTTTTTTGTCTATAATTTCTATTACTTGATGTGACGATTTTGTATGTAAGCTTAGGCTGGAGCTTTTCTCCCCGGGCCTCCACTGAAAATGTACACTGTCCCAGTCAGATCATCCCAGTAAACAAATGTAAAATAAATAAATGTATAAAAATTCACATTCCAAGTGCTCTTTTTGCTTGTAAGAGTCCCACCTTCTAGTAGACTACTAGGTGTGTGTGGATTTTACCTCTTTCCATGCTTGGTTGGCACAGAAAAATCTGATGGCCTTCATGCAAGCATCAAAGCTGGAAGAATGATTTGCTAATTAGGGATGACCTCTATCTCCTAAGAAAAGTCACAGAAAGGAACAAAACCAGCACAAATAGGGACTTCCAAGATGGCTGCACATTGAGTAACAGCTTAATTTCAGTTCTCCCTTTGTGAAAACAGACACTCAGAAGAGACAGGTAGTAAACTCATATTTTTGGGTAAGTTTCAGTAACTAGCTAGTAAGTCCATTACCTGGATGCCAGCAAAAAAGAAAACTGGAGAGCTGAAAGAGAGTCAATCACAAAAGGTGAGGAAAAACACTGACTGGGAAGAATTCTGCAGCTGTTTAGCAAAAAGCAGTGCAAGCACCATCTTTGGTGTAAGACATGACTTTCAGTAGCATAGAGGGAAAAATAAGTCAAATGTACTCAGAGATGATTAAAATAAATCAAACACTAATGGAGTGTATCAACTCAAATAACAAAAGGCTGAAAAAATGGAAGAAGCTTTAAAAAGATATTCAGATAAGGTGATAAAACTGCAAAAATCAGAGGTCAAATGCAGAAAAGGCTGGATGAATATCAGTATTGGTCAAGAAGAGATTTTTTGAAAAATAATGGAATTAGAGGACAAGGCACACAGGGAAAACCTGAGATTTTCTGCTGTATCAGAGAAGCCAGAAAGAACAGACTGTATTAATTTTATGAAAGCACAAATAAGCAATTAGACTGTTATACCACAGCGGGAGTTCTTAACTGAAAGGGCACATCATGTGTATGCTCCAAACCTGGCCACAAGAAAGCAACCTAGACCTTTAATAATAAAGATGCAACCCGACCAGCAGAAGGAGTTGATTCCGACAAAAATGTAGCAGAAGGACAAAGTACTAAAAGTGGGAGACAGTAGAGTATTTGTGAAAATAATTACTCACTGTACATCAGGCAGAAGAGGAGTAAATGTACTCCACTAATCAGGGAATGTTGAAAAGCAGGTGTAAGTTTCAAACTGCGGTACCCTGCTATCTTCAGAATATTCTTTCCAGGAGGACAAAAATGATTTTTTGATGCGGAACATGGTAAGGAAGAAATACAAAAGTGTGTCCAACTAAAAGTGAGCTGTGAAACAGAAGGATATTCTGCTTCTTGTTCTTCTGGTAATAAAGACCACATACATACTGTGCAAGTGAAACCTTTTCCAATGTTTCAATGGAAAATGCTTGAGAGACAGAATCCCCCCCCCCTCCACAAGAGTTGACTAGAAGAACTGTCAAAACATTGGAAATGAAGTATAGACTGGATTTGGTAGATGGAGCTAAAGAGGAATGCAACCAGCAACTTGGAAATTGACAAATAAATGTGAGATTACAAACCATTAATTATATTTGTAAAGCATAAACAACTGCAGAGACCTGGTAACCACAAATAGTCAAAATTAACACCCAACCGAGATCGCAGCAGACAGCAATACTTAAAATAAAGACAAAACTCCAATATTTAGCGCTTTTGTTCACTTTACTTATGGAACTTCATCAGAATACACTTCATAAAAAAACAAAACAAAACATAGAAACCCAAAAACATTCATGGAGGCTCTCAATAATAATCTGCTCAAGCAACAGAGACCTCCAAAGCAGAAATGCAAGCAACCTCCACCCCCCAACACAACCCAAATGACACATAGCCTGCAGACTCAGTGTGCCACTCAACCACAGCCAATAAGGCAAAAAAACGTATCCAACACACTAGTCATAGGTGACTCTACAGTCAGGCACACTGATGTCCCACTCATCAGGCTAAACAAGGAGAAGGTTACTGTCAGCTGCCTGTCGGGTGCCAGGATCTGCCACATAACCCACGCACTCAGGTCACTCCACAACAAGTGCAAATATGACTCTGTCATTGTCCATGTTGGTTTGAATGACCTGAATGTACCTCCCTGGACTACATGAAAAGAGACATGGAAGAGCTCTCTGATCTTGTAGCCCAGGCAGGTATGACCCTAGCCCTGAGTAGCATTCTGCCATCACCCAGAATGATGCCGCAGTGCAAGGACAAAATGATTGACTTCAACAATTGGCTAAGCTTCTGGTGACATTCTAAAGAGATCCAGTATCTGTCTGCCTGGGATGACATGGTCAACAGACCATGATGTTTTGCCAGAGATGGCCTGCACCTGTCACCCCTGGGATTCTGGATACTGGCTAAGGTTCTTGCTGCCCCTATAGTGTCTTTTTTAGGCAAGGTTCAAATGACAAATTCAACACTGGAACAGGAACAGGCAAGCAAAAACTGAGGGTGATGCTACTCAATGCTAGAAGTCTAAATCTCAACATGCACTCACTCGAGGCACTCCTTAAAATGGAGAACATCGATATCTGTTCAGTGACTGAGACCTGGTTCAAGGCTCCAGAGAGTACCCCTGCACTACCAGGCTATAACTCATGCCACACTTTTTGGCCAGGTAACCTGGACCAGAACACCAAAGGTGGAGGTGTGTCCATATTCATTAAGGATATACACACCTCCAGGCTAGTTGCTCAGCATAATGCAGCCAAGGTTATCCAAGTGCAACTAACTCTGGGCAAAACTGCAATCCAAATTGTAGCTTGCTACAGATCCCCCACCATGCCCCAGGATTCCCACTCCTCTTTTCTTGATGTACTGGAAAATATTAGGGTTCAACCAAACACCCTAATAATGGGCAATTTCAACTACCCCACCATTAACTAGGAAAACTACTCATGTACCAACTCCTTCACTCAACGCTTTCTGGAATTCATAAACTCCAATGCCCTGGATCAACCTATAAACACCCCCACCAGGGGCAACAATATCTTAGATCTAGTCATTACCAACATGAGTGACTGGTGTTCGACACCTGAAGTCAATGCCTCATTGGTCGATCTGACCATAAGCTAATTGCCCTAAATATCCACATCCTGCTCCCACCCCCCATTAAGGAAACCATAGTAAAACATTTCTCCAAAGCCAACTTCATGCTTCTTAAGACAGAAATGGTGAACTTCATGACACCCATGCAGATGGACAATACAGTTACGACTACTGAATCCTACACAATTGCACTTTATAAGCACTTACACAAGTGCATGGATCGTGCTATCCAAAACAGAACCAAGACGCTATCCTCCAAAAAAAAGGAAGCCAATCTGGTGGTCCCCTGCCATAAACAAACTGTACAACAGAAGGAAGAAACTGTTGCAAAAGAGAGTAAAATCCCATGAGTGGAGGAGCTCCCTGGTCAGTCTCAGTAAGAAGCTGCGATCCCTGATAAAATCCTCCAAAGCTAGTTATGAAAACAAAACTGCCACTGCTTTTAAAGACAACCACAAAGCATTCTATAGCTATGTCAAGAATCTCAATGGCAACACTCAGATCTGCTCTGAGTTACAGCACAATGGCATTAAATATACAGACCCAACTGATATTGCCAACATCCTGGCAGATAGGTTCAGTGCTAACCTTACCCCCCTCTCACCCCCTAAAGATCCCATCTCTATACCGGAAGAATGCAAAGTTCCTGTAATCACGGCTGCACAGGTAAAAACCACACTCTCCAAAGCCAAGAACACAGCATCCATGGGACCAGACAACATCCCAGGCTGCGTTCTACATGAACTACAGAATGAACCGGCACCCCACCTAAGTACCATGTTCAATCAGGCTTTGTTCCTGCTGAATGGCGCACAGCGACGGTTATCCCACTCCACAAGGGGGGAGCCACCATGGACCCCGGGAACTACCTCCCCATTAGCCTGATGAGCCTGGTCTGCAAGGCCATGGAATGTATCATCAGGAACTTATAAACAAAGACATTGGTAATCTCCAAACTCTGGAGCCCACCCAGTTCGGGTTTGTAAAAGGCAGATCATGTCTCCTAAACCTGATAGACTTCTTTGAAGCAGTCACCAAAGCCATAGATGAGGGTAAGGTGGTTCACACAGCCTATCTAGATCTTGCCAAGGCTTTCAACACCATCCCCCACTCTGGAATTATAGATAAACTCACTAAACTAGGTATAAATCCCTATGTCACAAGATGGGTTGCCAACTGGCTCACTGACAGAACCCACACTGTGAAAGTAGCAGACTCCAAATCCGACTTTAGACCAGTGACAACTGGAGTACCACAGGGTTCAGTCCTGGGTCCTCTCCTGTTTGGTATCTACTTCTCTGAAGTACAGGCTAACACAGAAGGTCTTTGGCTAATGAAGTTCACAGGTGACTGCAAACTAGGAGCCATAATTGAAACTCCTAATGATGTGGACATCCTACAAAAGGGCCTCACTGAGACAGATGCCTGGTGTCAAAACCATGGCCTCAAGCTCAATGCCAAAAAGTGCATTGTCATCCCCTTTGGTAAAAACTCTGTACCCATGAACTACAACATAGGTGGTAGTATACTTAACACCGAAAGTGTGATAAGAGACCTTGGGACACAGGTGGACAGTAGTCTCTGCTTTGATAGTCACATCGCCACAGTAGTCAGGAAATCCTTCTACATGGCACACCTCATCACAAAAGGTTTCTCATCCAGAAAAAAGAGGTAATTGTTCCCCTCTGCTCATCACTCATTAGACCCATTATAGAGTACAATGTCCCTTTTGGTATGTACCTCAGAAGACATCTACAACAACTGGAAAGGCCGCAGAAATACCTCACAAAAAGGATTACCGGCCTCAATCAGATGCCCTACTCAGACCGTCTCAAAAAACTCCAGCTTTACTCCGTCGCATATCGCCTACTCAGAGGTGATCTCTGCCTAACATACAAAGCTATGTCAAACCCAGAGCTGTTGGACATGCTCCACTTAAAGAAATCCCAATCCCTCCGAGCTAAACACTCTAGGGACCTAAACCTTGTCACCACAATAAACAGAACATGCCAGAGGGATAGATTCCTGTCCCAAAGACTTCCCATACTCTGGAATAAACTACCTATCTATATCAAACAAAGCTCCTCATTAGCACACTTCAAGAAAAATCTTGATGATTGGATTAGAAATAGGAAATTCACCCCAGAGATCACATCTGTGGCTCTGCTTGACAGTGGCACAGGAAAATAATTTTCTTGGGTGGCAGAAGCCAGGGTACCTTTTTGGCTGGGCTTGTATAGACCCCAAGGCCGATAGCCTAGTACCTACCTATGAACCTATGAACCTATAACATATATATATATATATATATATATATATATATATATATATATATATATATATATATATGTATATATATATATATATATATATATATACACACACACACAGACACACACCATAAATCACATAAATTGACAATTAACCAATTAGTTTAAAATACTTTGCTTGGAAAGGTCTTAAAAAATATTTTCTTAAAGAAACCACAATAAAAAACAACTTGGAATTAATGAAAAAACATGATTATATATGTAAAATATATATTGTCAAATATATTCATATCTTAAAAAACTTTTGATGGAAATTTGTTCGTTGAGCCCTGAAAATGTATCTGCACATAAAAAAAATCTGCCATTTAAGCTCCGCAAACTCTAGATAATTGCTGAATTGCTGTACAAACAGTTTGGTGTTAATCCCTTGTAATACCAAAAAATAAAATGTTTTAAACAAACCGCATTCCTTGCTGTGTTTTGCCAGAGCATTGTTGCAATCATAAGGTTTGATTGCTCTAATGTGTTCACTGATCCGACACCCTAAGGTCCTAGTAGTTTTACGTACATAAAAACAGTTGCGTGACCCACATATAGCCAAATATACCAGCTCCCTACTATGGCAGCTGTATCTATGCTTAGGTTCAAAGGTAAAAGATATGTGCCTAAAGGTATACAAACTTTTTGAATAAATATATCTACAAAATTTACAACTTTGGCAAGGAAATGTGCCCAAAGGACTACGTCTGTCTGATTTAATGAAAAGCTGCAACCTTTCCAATAAACTCTTTAATTCACATGTTTTTTTTTATATACAAACTTAGATTGTATTCCCACTATATCACTAACTTTCTTTGTCCCTAAAATCACCTTCCAATTCTCTTTAATAATATTTCTAACCATTCCCCCTTCAAAACTCATGGTAATGGGAAAGGCTAAAGTTTTATCATCACTGCCATTCTGGTTAGATCTCTCCTTGGAAGGTTTCTATGTAGGTAAAACTACTAGGGTCTTAGGGTGTCAGATCAGTGAACACATTCGAGCAATCAAACATTATGATTGCAACAATGCTCTGGCAAAACACAGCAAGAAATGTGGTTTGTTTAAAACATTTTATTTTTTAGTATTACACACCAAACTGTTTATACAGCAATTCAATAATTATCTAGAGTTTGCGGAGCTTAAATGGCAGATGTTTTTACATGCAGATACATTTCCAGGGTTCAATGAACACATTTTCGTCAAAAATTTTTTAAGATATGAATATATTTGACAATATATATTTTACATGTATAATCATGTTTTTTCATTAATTCCAAGTTGGTTTTTATTGTGGTTTCCTTAAGAAAATATTTTTAAGACCTTTCCAAGCAATGTATTTGTACAATGATTGGTGCATGTAAACTAAATGGTTAATTGCCAATTTATGTGATTTATGGTGCATATATACATGTTATCGTTTTTTATGAAGGGTATTTTGATGAAGTTCCATAAGTAAAGTGAATGAAAGTGCTAAATATTGGAGTTTTGTCTTTATTTTAAATATTGCTGCCTGCTACAATCTCGGTTGGGTGTTCAATTTGACTATTTGTGGTTAGCCAGTCTCTGCAGTTTTTTGTGTCATTGTTTATAGAGGAGATTGTTTGGTTGAGCAGCAACATGGTTTGGGATACTGATACCGGAGTATTGCATTCAGCTTCCCTATGGATCCTGACGTGAGTGTGTATTCTTTACCAGAGGATTTGAGAAGCCTAACCCAAACCCTTGAAAACATTGTTGGGAAAACCAATGAAGTTATCGCTTGAGTGAAGAGACAACCTAGAATTGATAACATATCTTCCGTTAGTGATGTTTCATCGGATGAATGCACTTTGGTTGGTGAAATGGACAATTCTAAGCCAAAGAGAGGTATTGGTGATTTATTTGACAGTCATGTTGCAAATCCATTTTATAATTTCAAACAAAGTACAGATTTGGTTCATTCGATATCTGAACCTACATGTTTAGACTGTCATACCTTGGTTTCTCAACTGGAGAAAAGTATTCTCAAATACAAATCCCTTGAAATAGAGAACTTTTATTTTTTAAGCTGTTTGGAACATGAAATTGTCCCATTTGATTTACGTGGTTATACTTTTCCGAACGGCGCTGGTTATGAAGACGAAATATATAAAGAACTCAGTGCTGTATACATTAAGACTGGACTTGAAGTTTTGCACATTCGTAGATGGCATGACAGTCAACAGATGGGACATTTGAGGGACAAGAGTAATTATTTGGACCAGCAGGTTAAAAAACATCCTTCTTTTTTGCTGGTCAAGACATTATATGAGAACATTTTCATCAAAACTGATAAACATGTTTCCACTTTAATTGCCCAGAAGTTTTTTAAGATATGAATATATTTGACAATATATATTTTACATGTATAATCATGTTTTTTTTATTAATTCCAAGTTGGTTTTTATTGTGGTTTCTTTAAGAAAATATTTTAAGACCTTTCCAAGCAAAACATTTGTACAATGATTGGTGCATTTAAACTAATTGGTTAATTGTCAGTTTATGTGATTTATGGTGTATATATGCATGTTATTGTTTTTTATGAAGTGTATTCTGATGAAGTTCCACAAGTAAAGTGAACGAAAGTGTTAAATATTTTAGTTTTGTCTTTATTTTAAGTATTGCTGCCTGCTACGATCTCGGTTGGGTCTTCAACTTGACTATATTTGTAAAGCACAACAGAACAAGAAAACATGGAACTATTGGACTTTTGACTTTGTTAAACTTGTAGCGGACTCGAAAGCATATGCTTTACTTCATGTCACTAAAGTTTGGAAGAAGAAAAGTCTGGTCAAAAGAGCATGATATAAGAAAAATTGACGTTTTTTTTTCCTCACTCTTGCAAAGAGGAATGACTGAGTTAAGGCCTTGGCTTCATCTAGTAACAGGTTTTAAGAAAAGGCAATCTGATAAACAACAATAAAAACAGAATACGTCTTTCTTTCAATGGCTTTTTTCAATGGCTAGGAGATAATGTTTTTTGACAGCATACAAATGCTTCCCTAACTGGGGAGAGCAGCAAAGATTAGATAAAACCAGACAGCACTTAGTAGAAACACAGGCTGTACCATGCATCTTAGCACGGATAACCTTCCTTTCAGGTTAACCCAAGTCTATGAGTGTGGCTGTCAGTTTGAGACACCTGTTCCTATTAAGATGGTAAAACTTCAATATTTGAAGATGTACTTAGTTTTGAGTGTTAGTTTTAAGTTAATAGGTTTTAGGGGTGTATTTTGAGGGCTTTCAATAAAACAAAAAGTTTTGTAAGATGTGACATAGGCTCAAATTTATATGGCAAGAAACAACTGTATAAAAGATCAACCTGCCAAACATTAGCGTATGCATGTAACATAAAAGCTGGAATTAGATACTTAGCAAACAAGCTGTTACACATAAAAGGTGGGAATAATAACTTTCTGACATAATGATGCTTTCTATATTATCTATAAATGTAAATGGTCTCAAAGAAATATACATAAAGAAAGAGTAATGAACTATATTAAAAATGTAGAGTACAAATAGCTATGCTACAGGAGACACATTTGAAAAGAACGTAACGTGAATTTGATAAAGAAAGGTTTTCAGGATGGTTATTCAGTGGAATACCTGCCATAGGAAAAGAGGAGTACTTATATTAATTGCAAGCGGAGCTCCAATAGAGAGAGAAGAGAATAAAAAAGATAATAATGGTAGATTCGTAGTACTATGGGATTACTGGCAAGGGAGGAGGATTACACTGGCATCTATTCATATTCCACCTAAAACTGCTGTAATGGAGCTTAAAAAAATTCTGGGAGAAATAATCAGCTTTCAGCAGGGAATATTAATTATAGGTGGAGACTGGAATTGGATTTGCTGCAGTGAAAATCTTGCTGGGGGGGGGGGCAGAAGAGTAATATAACAAAGGATAGTAGATTTTTGAAGAAATTTATGAAACTATTTGGCATGGAAGATGCAAATTTAGTATTAGGAGTTCGGAGTGAATTTACATATTATTCCCCAAGATAATAAAACTAGGCTGCACTAGACAAATCTTACATTTTACAGGAACATGTGCATTTAATTGTAAATTTTGATACGTATCCAATAACTATTTCAGATCATGTGCTAATAATAACTGAAAAATGCAGGGTAATGCAGAAAAATGAGACACTGGTGCTTTCCCACCTATCTGTTGAAAAGAGAGAAATTTATGGAATGGGTAATGGAAATTATTCGGGAGTTATTAGAGAAGGTAGAAATTTCTTCTGAAAATAGAGCTAGGGAGTGGGATAAAATTAAAGTGGAGTTTAAAAATAGGGTGGAAATAAAAGAGAGATATGGTTAAGAAGTAACAAAAATATTTAGAGGGACTGACAATACTAAGCAGAAAATAAGAGTTTAGAAAGATTGCTGTTAAGCAACTGTTTTTTGATAATAACGCCATAGCACAAAAACCTTTTAGCAAGAAAGGCGACAGAAAGTAGAAAGGGTTGTCACCAAGCTTAGGGAGCCTATAACAAGGAACATAACAAGAGATCCAATAGAAGTACTAGAAATATTTTGGACATTTTTTGAAAGTCTGTATAAAGCAGAGAAATATGGAAATCAAGAAAAGGTACAAATGGAAATGTTTATGGAATAATTGAATATGCTAATGTTAGAGGTAGATAAGGCTCAATTACTAACAGGATAGGAGGAGATGAGATAAAAATGGTGATGTATAACCAATCCACAGGAAAGTCCCCAGGAATGGATGGTATTTCTGTGGAAGTCTGGAAGTTAAGATCTGGAAGGCTCTGTTTAACAGTATTTTAAGAGGAGGAGAAGCACCAACATCCTGGAAGAATTCGGTGGTGACAATAATACCTAAAGAGGGTAAAGACCCATCAGATCCAGCTTCATACAAGATCATTTCAATCCTAAAACATGATTATAAAGTATTTATCTATAATTGCTAAGGGATGGCAAAGGTGCTACCAAAATTAATGATATGGATCAATGTGTGTTCTTGGAGGGAAGGCAACATTTGACAATATTAACAGACCATTGATGATACAGAGGGAAGTAGAATGTAAGAAAATACAACTGTTGTTGGTGGGTCTTGATGCAGAGAATGCATTTGACAGAGTAAGCTGGGAGTATATTAGCAGGGCAATGGAAGCACTTGCATTTCCTGATAAAATTATAAGGTTGGTTAGGAGAATATATGAGGAATCAGAAGTGAAAATTAAAGTGGGTGGGTTCCTCTCTGATAATTTCTGTTTGAACAGAGGAACCAGACAGGGGTGCCCTCTTTCCCCTTTGTTATTTGCATTATATTTAGAACCATTGGCAAAGAAAAGGTACTCAGAAATTGGTATGGTAGTCAAGAAAAGCTGTCTGTTTGCAGATTATATTATTTTATACCTGACAAAACCAGAAAAGGACATTTCAGTGTTGTGGAACTTCTTGAGGCAGTTTCATATCTTTTCTGGATACAAATTTGAAACTAAAACAAAGACAATAGCTGTAAATTATGTATCCAGACATGAAATGGTTCAGCCATATCCATTTTTATGGGGACATGATAAGATGAATTACTTAGGAGTATGGATTAAAAAGGATTATGGTGTGGTAACTAAGGATATGTGGGAAGAGACTAAACAAAAGATAATACAAAAAACTGAGAAACTAGAAGCTGTGTTATATGGATATGGATACTAAGATACAAGCAGTGAAATTGTTTTAGTCCCTTTAGTCTTATATACAGTTCAGACATATTTTTATCAACCAGAGAAGAAGTTGTGAATAGCAATTAATAAAGAGCTGAAGCATTTTATCTGGGAGGGGAAGAGGGCAAGAGTCAAGTGGGATAAGTTGATTGTTCCAACAGAACAAGGTGGTTTGGGATTACCCGATTTGAATGGATATTTCAGAGCTACATACTTAAGCTTCCTATACATAGCATGAGCAGAAACCTGTAATTCAAAGTGGAAACGGATGATGATGAAATAGGGAGAAAAGCTCAAGAAATAAGGAGACACTGGGATTTTGGATGCAGACCCTTAAGTACAATAACAATAATCCTACAGAATATTATATTCATAAAGTAGCAGAAAGTATTCTAAGAACTAGGCCAACACAGGAATGGAGAAGACAGATTCTGCTGATAAGGATGACTGCAATTAGGGACACAGACAACAGGCAAGAGGAGGCTGGAATTTATTGGAGAAATCTGGCAAAAGAACCAAAGTATGGGGAGCAAATAATTAGAGAGAAAATGGTATTAGAATGGAAAGAGACCAATAATTTATTTAGACTGCAGGCTAGTGATTGCCTTCCCTATCAAGGATTAATATCAACATTTTAGGAAAGAGAACGAAACACAAGGATTCTAAATAAAAGACCAGCACTGGTAGCATTTCTAGTAGAATTCAGAACAGAAGCTACTGCTAAAAAATGAATATTAGAACATATAAAATATTGCATGATAACTATAAAACTCTATAAGAGGAGGAGAGTTTGGATAAGCAATTCACAAAGACACAATGGGGGGATATATGTATGTCTCCCAAATATAAAACAAAGTCTAAAAGACTTAGGATCTTTGCATGGAAGTGTTTACAAAGGTATTTTTATACCCCAAGCAGACACAAAAGAATTTTTCCTCAGGTAGGCAGCAAATGTTGGAGATGTGATGGGGAAGAAATAGGTAATAGGAAACATATTTTCTGGGAGTGTAATGTGTTGGCAGACTTTAAAGATTCCTTGCAGAATACTCTGTCAGAGATACTGGCTGAGCAAATTGGTAAAATTAAGGAAATAATATTTTTGAGCTATGATGCGGAATTGGAATTGCCTAGACATTAAGGCCTTGCCAAGTCTAATTATGGTGGCTGCCAAAAAAGCAATTACTAGAAAATGGAAATCAAGTCTAAACCAACTGTTCTAGAAACAGTGAATATAGTAACAGAGAAAACAACTGGGATTGGGATCTTTAGAAAAGGGTAGGAGGAAATGACATAGAAAAAAATGGGAATTGTGGGAACAATACATGCAGAAGAACAATGAAGTTTAGAAGAAGGCAGGATTTGAATGAGCTATGTAATGTTTCACTGACAATTACTGGATAGGTTATAAGTGATGTAGAATGTTGGCAACTAAAAGTATGTCAATACGGTTTTGTAATGTTTTCAATTAAAATTATGTCAATATGTTTTGTTTTCATTTAAATAAATGTATGATTGCCTATGTCATACATGATAATTTAATAAAGACATTTCTTTTTTAAAAATAATAAAAAAACAACAACACAAAGAACTACTTGAAAATGAGGGATACCGGAAAAAAAGATGCTACTAAGGAATGGAAGACTATTCCTCTTTTGTGTAATAGGCCTGAGGATGCCATGTCCATTCAGGTGGTTTTCCAGACCCTAGGCTATTGTTTGTTTTGCCTGCTGGCCTCTGTCTGATTTCTTTGGAGATGGATATGTCAAACGCATCTAGCATATACTCCCATTCCTCTTTCTGTGTCTTAAATACTCCAGAGATGGAGACTGCTTTCACCAAAATGACCAATTCCAACATCCACATAATAACAGTGGCAGCAACTGGCAAAAAGGAGTTATTGTTATGACTCTAAGAGTTCTAACTTTTATAGTGCAGGGTACCTTCATCAGGGATAGAGCTGCAAATTGTGGTCATTCCTCTAAAAACTCCCAAGTGGCTGAATCTGTGTCCCCACTCTGCTAACTCAGACATATGAAAAGCCTGCATCTACCATGTTGCAGTCCATACTGGCCCCAGTAGTCTGGTGCCTGGAGGCTTCCAAACAAGGACATGCCTTGTGAGATTTTAAGAAATAGGCCCGAGAGCTTTTTAGAATGTGGCAACACTTGCAACAGGCCTCTGTCAAGTCCTCCACCTGGGCCACTTAGCCCATTAAAAGAAAAAGATCCTTCCCTTTAAAAGAGTCAGATTCTTCCTTGGAAGACAAAGAATACTTATCATACACCTCCCGGATATATTCTTCTCTCAGATATGACTCAGATGAAGAGTTCTGTCAATCTCATGAGGAAACAGAGCCCAAAGAAATATCAGAAACAAGAAAGAGGTACCTGGACCTGATAGGCCTGGAAGAGCCTGAATCCAAAGCTGAATTCCCAGTGTTTGAGACCTTTGAGAATACCTTTACAAAGTAACAGATTTTACAGGGTCCAAATGCTTCCCAGTGCCGACACAAGAATAGAATAATAATAGATTTTACTTTAATTTTCTTTGATGTTGTCAGAAACTCTGAAATAATTCCAGGTCCTTATACCCACTCAGACATTGTGGAGAGTAGAGTGTTAGATAGGTTTGCTTTCTGAACTTAATGAAGTCACATTTGTCCTGAAAGCTTACAGTTTCAGTGGACGTTCATAATAAAAAATATGTTTTTGTGAATTTTAAACTACAGAAGGTGCTATATGTTTTAAAAAATATGATAGCAAAAGGTCTCTCAGTAATTCACAAAATTATTATTAAAAGAAAGCACTGCTTGACCTTACAGTTGGCATAATATCTGGAATTTTGCAGGGTCCTAGTTTTGCATTTAGAAGAGACTGTTGGATAGGGAGAATAAAAAAATCTGTTTAATGAGTCTTTAATGGATACTTTGTCTCTTTTTACAGGCAGATATCAAAACGTTATTAAAATAATGTTTAAAGCAAACTTATTTTATAGAAGACTACTCTTAGAACAAGTTGAAATAGTTTGCATTACTTCTTCCATTCCCCATCTACTGTATTTATTTTGAAAGTTCTATATACAAGTCTAAGAAAGAGATATAGTTGTGTTACATATGTGCTTGCCTTTTTGCTGTACACGTCTTTGCTAGCATAACCTTTTTAGCATGACAATGTGAGCACTCTTATGGAATCTGCATTTTTACAACCAGATGACTTCTCTTTAGAGGCTTAACAAGTTTTATTATTGGTATAAACTGTGTAAGTAGTGATTCTATTATCACGTCCACAGCTGTGATTAAATTTAAGTAAAAATTGTGATTAAACCTAAGTATAATTTCTTCTTTTTAAAAATTCTGAGTTGCATGATTCTGCTAGCTGTAAAGAAAACATTTTTTCTCTACTGTTTCCCCTCCCAGATTTATAAAGTATTAATACGTTTTTCTAGATATAGGAAATGTGTACATTGAGTCTGATTCTACTTCCCTAACTCAGATTACAATGGTTAAAAGACAGTAAAAGATGGAATCACATTATCTGAGTCATTTCTAGCCTAGCTGGTATAGAGTCTTAATTATATTTTTTTATAAATACTCAGAGATCTTCCTTCCTCAAAGTTTTGATTGGTGCTAGAGTATATTATGTTGTATGTAACAAGTAAGAATGGTGGTACAGTGTACACTGATCTGACACACAGCAGCT
This sequence comes from Protopterus annectens, assembly GCF_019279795.1. Taxonomy (NCBI): domain Eukaryota; kingdom Metazoa; phylum Chordata; order Ceratodontiformes; family Protopteridae; genus Protopterus; species Protopterus annectens. The sequence continues at coordinate 813,048,886 of NC_056734.1, forward strand.
TGTTTTAAAGTCAGTTTCGGAATTTTTCTCATTTTTAATTTGTATCACACATGGATAAAATGGCACCTTATGAGTTTTAATAAAATTCCAGAAAGTTCAAAAATAGAAGTGCAAAGGGTAATAACATCCAATAAACAATTTTACTGCACCACTACTTCTAGAGTAGAAAAGCTGTAGTTTATTAAAAATCAAGATTCATTGATAGTAAGCAGTTAAGTAGAAACTCCCACCTGCTTTCTGGATACGTAGTTTACTATTCTGTAAAACCACATTGCTATAAAGAAACAGGCACTGAAATATTACAATTTATTTGTGTGGGGTACTCACCATAGCTCAAAGGAGTGAATGCTAGGGGTTGACTCTGCAGTGGCCATTTGTTATTCCGCAGACCACTCACTGGTTTCTCCAGGTTCCTCAGATGTAGTCCCTATTGTCACCATGGACTGGGGATTAGGAACGTCCTCTGCACCTTTTTCATTGTCCATTTCAGGCATGGGAGAGCTATCTTCTTTAGGATTGTGAGTTTCTGTGAGAGGTTCTTCATAGAGGGTCTGGAAAAAAGACCTCATGCCCAGGATGAAGTGTAATTTCTCAGTATGTCTCCTTCCAGGGATGTCCCCGGAAAAAAGAAACTAAAGTTTAAATATTGCACATCTGAAGACATTTCATCTGTTCATAGGGATGATTTTCTTAACATGCCATAGGTTTATTACAGGATTTATATCCTGGAGAGCAGAAATCCATACCAGAAGACTAACTAGTTCAATATATCTGCCAGGAAAATATGTTAGAGGATTCTGACATAGATAGAGAGAAGGCTTTTTTTGTCTAGTTCTTAAATCCAAGACTCTGATTCAGAGAACAGTTTGCCCTCTCTAACTCCATTAGAGGAGTTTTTCCTTTTCTAATACTAGATGAATTATGTATTTTTGTGAGAACAAGCAGATGTTCCCCCTAAATTGAGGAGATATGATAATATACTGCAATTAGATTTATTTCATACTACAACCATTTTTCCCATTATGCCAGGAGGATGTGTTAAATGCTGCCTGCAATAACCCTGACCATCAGCCTTCATTCCTCCCCAAAAAAGTAGAATTATTAACACCAAACCTTCCCCTGCAGACAAGAAAGTAAGGCATTAGACAGATTTCATAAGATAATTTCCTTATTCTAGTTTAGTCTTTCAGATGTTGACAGCTTGTAAGATTGTTCTACCACACTTCCTTCAGATGGTGGGTCCTGTCTGAATCATACAATTTCTAATGTAACTCAACTGGCTTTCAAGAGTGTGTATAATTCTGCAGATACTGTATTTAGGGACAATACTACTGCTGCTGTTAGGTTCATAGGTTCATAGGTGTGTACTAGGCTAATGGCCCTGGAGCCTGTACAAGCCTAGCCCATAGGATTACCCTGGCATCATGCCACCCGACCTTAGTTCCTATTGCCTCTGTCAAATAGAGTCACTGGAGTGATCCCCGGGGTGAATGTTCTATTTCCCATACACTGATCAAGATTTCTCTTGAAGAGGACCAGTGAGGCGCTTCGCTTGACATGTATAGGAAGACTATTCTATAGCATGGGCAGCCTCTGGATTATGAACCTGTCCCTCCAGCTTGTTTGGTTGATTGTGGCAATGAGGTTGAGGTCTCTGGAGCATATAGCACTGAGGGATTGGGATTTCTTTAGATGTAGCATTTTTAATAGAGCTGGGTTAGACATGGCTTCATAAGTCAAGCAGAGATTGCCTCTAAGTAGGCGATATGAGACAGAGAATAATTGGAGTTTTTGAGTCTGTCCATATAGGACAAGTGTTTAAGGCCTAGGATCCTCTTTGTGAGGTACTTTTGTGGCCTCTCCAGTTGTTGCAGGTGTCTAGTGAGGTACATGCCAAATGGGGCATTGTACTCGATGACTGGCCTAATGAGGAAAGAGTAGAGGGAGACAATGACCTCTTTCTTCCTGGATGCAAAACCTTTAGTATGAGATGTGCCACATAGAAGGACTTTCTGACCACTGTGGCAATGTGGTGGTCAAAAGAGAGGTTGCTGTCAACCTGTGTTCCCAGATCTCTTATAATGTCTTCTGTGTTCAGTGGACTACCATGGATGTCATAATTCATAGGAACCAGGTTTTTCCCAAAGGGGATGATGACACATTTTTTGGCATTGAGCTTAAGGCCATGGTTCTGACACCAGTCGTTGGTCTCAGTGAGGCCTTTTTGTAAGATGTCAGCATCATTTGGGGCATTAATTATGGCACCCAACTTGCAATCATCTGCAAACTTTGTCAGCCAGAGTCCCTTCGTGTTAGCCTGGACTTCAGAGAAGTAGATACCAAACAGGAGAGGACCCAGGATAGAACCCTGTGGGACTCCACTCATGACTGGTCAGCAGTCTGACTTGGAATCAGCTACTTTCACACTGTGGGTTCTATCTGTGAGCCAGTTTGCAACCCAGCTAGTGATGTAGGGGTTGATGCCTAGCTTAGTGAGTTTTTCTATGATTCCTGAGTGGGGAATGGTATCAAAGGCCTTAGCCAGATCAAGGTAGGCTGTATGAACCACCTTGCCTTCATCCACAGCTCTGGTGACTGACTCAAAGAAGTCGATCAGGTTGAGCAGGCATGATCTACCCTTCACAAAACCAAACTGTGCGGGGCCCAGAGTTTGGCAATTCCCTATATCCTTGTTTACTATTTTTAACACATTTATTTATTAAATTATCACTTAAGACACAGGCAAACAAATATTAGCAGAAAAGACAACATACCATATTAACATTTTTTTCCCTTTTACATACACTATACATCACACATCTTTTCTTTCTATCATCAGTCCAACATAACATAAATTGCTGAATTCCTGCCTTCCCTTAAACCTCACTCCTCTTCCTGAACATGTTTTTTTTTTTTTTTTGCAGTCTTTTATATATATTTTTATTTTACAGTTATGATTTCAAGGATGTGTGGACCTTTATTGTAAAAATTTCTTTAAAATAGGCATACTCTTTTATGGGGGAGGATTATAGCTCGATTGGTATATAACAATGATTGGAGGAAGCTAATTAATTAATTAAACTATGGTTTCATTGATTCGCTTGGTGAAAGTATATATGCTATTCATTTTGTATGTTTAATTGTTCTGAGGAAGTCCTTACTTTTGGGAAGAAAGTGCTCAACCATTGTTAAATTGTGATTTTGCTTGTTATTAAAGGTGTATTTTGGACTTGGTTCCCGGGTATTTTTTTGTTCCTGATTCAGCATGTATTATTCCCACAATTCACATTTATTTCTTTGTAATTTGTTCCTTCCCTTTTCTAAAAATCTGTCTTCCAGTGCTTTTATTTCATTTATAATACTCAATATTCCTGACCCAGAGACTCCCCAGACTCTGGAATAGATTGCCCATACATGTCAAGCAGAGTGCCTCTTTGGTCCTCTTCAAAAGGAACCTTGACGATTGGATGGGAGAAAGGAAATTCACCCCGGGGATCACGTCAGTCGCCCTGCTAGACAGGGGTCCAGGGAAGTAAATAGTGTGGGAAGAAATAGCCAGGGAATTGTTATGGCTAGGCTTGTATAGGCCCTAGGGCTGATAGCCTAGTACCAACCTATGAACCTATGAACCAATAATTTGATTACAGTTTGTTTAGACGTTGATTTCCATTTTCTAGTAATTGCTTTTTTGGCAGCCAACAAATGAAATGTAATAAGGCCTTATTATGCCTAGGCAATTCAGATCCTGTGTCCCAGCTCAAAAAAAAAAATAATTTCCTTTGTTGTAGCCATTTGCTCACCCAGTATTCCTGACAGAGTACTCTGTGGGGAATTCCTAAAACCTGCCATCTCTTTACAAATGCAAAATATATGTTCCCAGTTGCCTGTTTCTTCCCCAACACACCTCCAACATTTGCCATCTATCTGAGGAGAAATTATTGGGAGCCTGATTGGGGTATAAAAGTGTCTATGCAAATACTTCCAGGCAAAAATCTAAAATCTTATAGACTTTGTTGCATATTTGGTAGCCATACATATGTCCTCCAATTGTTTTTTGTGGAATGCATATCTAATCTCCCTTCCTAATCTTTTATAACCTCTTCTGATTGCTTTGTATAGATAGCTATTGTACAATAATTTATATGCCCGACTAATCATCCCTTTTTAACAGCAGCTTCTGTTCCAGATTCAATTAAAAACTTAACCAGTGTAGGCCATTTATTTGGGATTCCTCAATCCCTTTCTCTATATTCTGATATCAATCCTTGATAAGGAAGGCAGTGACTAGCCTGCAATCCAAATGTCTTCTTGGCCTTTTTCCGTTCTACTACCTTTTTTCTCTAGTTATTTGTTCCCAATACATTGGTTCCCTTGCCAGCTTCCAGATCGCAGCTCCTCTTGTCTATTTTCTGTACCCCTAATTGAAGTCATCTCTCTCAGCAGAATCTCCTTTCTCCATTCCTGTGTTGGCTTAGTTCTTAGGATACTTTCTACTACTTTATGGATAGAATATTCTGTATGACTTGTTATTCTCCTTAAGGATTTGTTTCCAAAATCACATTCTGTCCTCACCTTATGAATTACTCCCTCCTTCATCACCATCCTTTTCCAGTATGAATTGTAGTTTTCTGTTTGTGTTATGCATAAAAGTCTTAACAGTTTATCTCTGAAATATCCCTAAAAATCAGATAATCCTAAACCCCCTTGCTCAATTGGGGAGATCAGCTTATTACACTTGACTCTTTCCCTCTTTTCCTCCCAAATAAAATCCATCAACTCTTTATTAATTACTGTCTACAACTTCTCCTCTGATTAATAAAATATGTCTGACCTGTCTATAAAACTAAATAGAATAAAACATTTTGCTGCTTATATCTTGCTATCCATATCCATAGGCAAGAGGTTCCAGTTTCTCAGCTTTTGTATTATATTTTGTTTAGTCTTTTACCACATATCCTTAACTGCCATATCTGAATCCTTTTTAATCCATACTGCTAAATACTTCATTTTACTGTGTCCCCATAAACATCGGTGTTGCTGGACCACTTCATATGTGGGTGCATCATTTATAGTTATAGCCTTTGTTTTATGATAATTAATTTTATATCCCCCCAAAAAAAACTGGAACTGTCTCAGAATATTCCACAGCACTGAGATGTCCTTTTCTGATTCTGTCACTACAAGATAATAACTTGGAAGACAGGACTCTCAAGAAGGATTGTCAAACCAAACACTTTAGTGGAAGAAAAAATGAGATGAGTAGTCTAAAAAACAAATATTTATTATAATAGTTTAGTTGACCACATATACAACTTAAAATAAAATGCACTTTCATCCCAAACATCACTGGGACTTCCTCAGAACAACTGAAACTAATTACAATAATTTCCTATATACCAAATAATCTTCCTTCACATGGTTTCAATTAACCTATCAGAAATCTGATTATTTTTCCACAAAATATTTAAGCTCCAAAATAGCAGTTTTAGGTGGAATATAAATACTTGCAATCCTCATCCCTTGCCAGTAGCCCTTGCTATTATGTATTTGACATTATTATTCCCTTTTCATCATCTGTCACTACTGGAACTCCTCTGACAATTAATATAAGTATTCCTTTTTTCCTTTTCCCTGATATTCTGCAGTATTTCCATCTTGAAATCTTTTCTTTGTCCGGTTCAATGCTCAGTTCTTTCCAAATGTCTCTCCTGTTACATTGCTATTTCTCTATGCATTTCTTAATGTAATTAAGTATTCTTTCCTTTTTGTCTATACCTGTGAGATCATTAACATTTCAAGATAGTATGGAAAGTGTTTCCATTATGGTGAGAAGTCATTATTCCCACCTATAATATATGGCAGCTTTTATAGATGTCTAATTCTAGCTTTTGTGATAGGTGCATGCATTAATGTTTGACAGGTTAATTGTTTATACAGTTTTTTCTTATCATTAACACTGGAACCTTTGTCATGTTTTACAAGATTTTTTGTTTTAATAAAAATCCTCAAACAAGAAACCAAACACACCCCATAACACCCTCTTAACCTATTAATTTAAGACAAACACACATAACTGTGTACATCTTCAAATAATGAACTTTAACCCTGTTAATTTGAACCTTTGTGCCAAATAGACAGCTGCTAACACAGGCCTTAGTTAACCTGAAAGTGAGTTTATCCATGCTAAGAGACATGTTATTGCCTGTGCATCTACTTACACTAGTTGGTGTCTGTTGTTTTTTTTTTTAATCTTTATTCCCCCTTCTCCAGATATGAAAACTGCTTGCATACTTTCAGAAATCATTAACTTTAAGCAATGAAGAAACAAGTGTTCTGCCTTTCATTGCCCTATTATCAGCTTACTGCCATGGAAAAGTAGAAGAAAAATGATAAGTGATGTCCTCTGTTACAGCCTGTAAAATAAGCTGAAACATTTATTGCTAAAAGAAAGCTTTTCATTATATTTGGTGAGCTCATATTTACTTGTTACTACTTGTAAATGAAGTTTAACCCTACAGGTAGAAACCATTGCCCCAAATCAACAGCTGCACCACATTAAGGTTAAGGTTACTTATGCTGAAGAACATACTACAGCCTGTGTTCCCACTCAAACTGATTGCTGTCTGCTCTTTTATTATCTCTGTTCCCTTCTCGACTGTGAAAAACAGCTTGTATGCTTTTAAAAAACTAACTTTTAGTTCTAAGAAAAAGTGTGCTAGGTATATTTAAGTAAATCTAAATTGCACGTACAAAAGCAATCCATATTGTAATTGTAAATGCATTCAAGTATTAAGGCTGCTAGGGAGGCTGCTGATTGTTATTCACTTCCCATAATTTCAATTTATTTTTTATTGAACTGTTCACTATAGTACTTTTAAATGTTGCATTTCCCTCAGGAAAGAATGCTCAAAAGTCTTAAAATTAATTGCTTGCACAAGCAGACAGCTTGTCTTTATGTAAAAGTAGTCAGCAGTGAATCTTTGTCAATTTCAATCAGAACAGAATGTACAACTTTCTTCAGCTGCAGACTTCTTGACTACCACTGAACATTTACTAATGAAAAAAAAACAATCTAATATGTTTGCAAATGTAAAAAAACTAACATTTTTCATGGCTTTCATCATTTGGTTTTATTTTTCAATCCTACTTACTAGTTGTTTATAGCTTAAGCCAAGAGCATTAATCTAGACAGTCACTCTTGTAAAAGTAAGAGAAAATGTCTTAATTCTACATACAGTGAGTGCACCTTTACAACCTACCCCACCCCAGCACACCAAGATCACAGCATATTCACAGTAAATTTGGTTTTGTCAAGCCCTTCTATACTTGTTAGGTTGTAAAGCCTGCATTTCTTATAACTAAAAGTCATTGAAAAGACCCCCATAACATTTCAAATACCACTGGCTACACACTACATAAAACTGCTTTACTATATACAGCATGCAGTTTATATTATGAATTATTTTATATAAATACTAATAAGAACAAAAATTGTTTTATTTACAGATACTTTATCCCTTTAGTGTCCTTGTACACAATAATGACATAAAGTGATGTATATGTTTTAGAGTCCATGCAAAAGTTTAACAAAGTCAACAAAAGTTCAGTCTTTCTCATTTGTTTTTCTTGCAAAACCATATTTCACAAATGTGATTGATGCTCCACAGTCTCCCATTCATTCATTAATTTCTATATTGCTGGTCTTCTTCCTGTTCATTTCCTTCTCTCAAAACCAGACTCTGGTTCAAGTCCAAGGTAATCCCAATTTTTCTAGTCAACTTTTATGATTTTTCTGTGCCTCAATCATTTTCCTTTGGAATATTAGAAAAGGTTTCACTGGAACAGTCTTCTATGAGCTTCATTGTCAGAAAAAAATGAAAGTGTCCCCTTTTGTTTGCTGGCTCACATTTTGTTAGATAAACTTTTTTATTTCCTCCTTAGTCTTTTCTGCATCTAAAAATGTCTTTGAACCTCCAGAAAATATATTCTGAAGACAGTTGGATATAGCAGCTTGAATCTCACACCTACCTCCCCTGATTGTTGAATTTACTTTTCTCTTGCCTGGGGTAGAGTGAATAATCATTTTCCACAAACACACTCTGCTGTCTCCAATTTTTAATAATTTTCCCTTCTGCCACAGTTTTGTGAGGATTAAGTCTTTCTGCTGATTGTATCTTTACTAATACAGGTCTTGGTTCCTTTCTCATGGCTGGATTTGGAACAGGCACTCAGTGTGCCCTTTCAATTAAAAAATCCTGTTGTGGAATACCAGTCTAGTTGCTTATCTGTGCTTTCATAAAATTAATACAGTCTGTTCCTTCCAGTTTTTCCAGTACAGCAGAAAATCTCAGGTTTTCTCTTTGTGCTCTGTCTTCTAATACTTACCATTTTTGAACCAGCTCTTTGTACTCAGCCAGCCTTTTCTGCATTTCAGCCTCTGATTTGTTTTTCGATTGTATCAGTTCATCTGCAGAGTTAGCCAAAACTTCTTCCATTTTTCCAGCCTTTTGATATTTGAGTTGATATACTCCTTCAGTGTTTCTTTCATTTTAATATTCTCAGAGTACATTTGATTTATTTTTTCTTCTAAATTACAGGAGATCATATTTTGTACCAAAGCTGCAACTTGGACTGCTTTTTGCTGAGCAGCTACAGGATTCTTCACAGACAGTATTTTCCCTTCACCTTTTCTGGTTGATTTTCTTTCAGGTTCTCTCAATTTCGTCTTTGCTGGCATTCAGGCAATGTTCTTACTAACCAGTAACTGAATTTTACTCAAGCTGACAATATCATTGGCTGTTATTTCTCTGTTTCTTTTTTCACAATGGGAAAGTTGAAATTAAAGGAGAAATTCATCCAAATTTTACGTTTTTCTAAACAAAAATTGATTTTCCTTCCCTGTAATCCAGCACTAAATACGTCACATACAGAAAAAGCATAATTTAATAATTATTCTGCTTGTTTTATGCCTGAACTTATTTCTCTTTGCCTTTCTTTCCTGCATTTGTCTCATCATCTATTACATCATGAAGGCCTCAGAGAGTGACAGAGTAATTAGGTTGGTCATTATTCCAACTACAGAGCCATTAAGAAAACAGTGGCTCTTTAACAATTGCATTTAAATGTGACCTATCAGTCATAGATCACCAGTATTACACCTCAGATAAATATTGTATCCTGGAGTCTGAACAAAGATTAGCAAAAGCAAAGCTTTCAAGCATTTTTTGATGCAAAATAAACAGGGCACAACTTACAGTATTTTTTAATCCAAATTGGTTGTCTTTCCCTTTAATCAAACTCTGAGTGTCACAAAGAAATAAAATACTTTCCTCTTCATTTTTTTTTTAGTTTTTGTCAATATTTGATCTTACATTTTTTTTCTAAATGCCATTTTCTGTAAAAGTAAAATTTTCTTCTGGTGTTTTGTTATAGCATTTTTGCTTTGCATACAGTGTTTTGTTGAGAGAAGTCAGTGAGTTGGGGAATGACGATTAACATCAAAGACTGTAATGTTAGCTATAGTATAAATAGCTGTCAATGCAAATCAAACCATCTGAACCCAAATAACACCTTTTAATCACAGGATCAAATTTCTCACCCTTGAACACTGAACTACAGCTGTTCCTTTGAAAAGATTGATTAATCCAGCCACATTTCCAAGCCTATCATTCAAACATTCCTTAAAATGCTGCATCAGAGATGGCCACTAATGAATCAAAGGAAGTGAAGTAATTAAAAAATAGGATTGATGCTCACAGTCAGAAGCAATCACAGTACTGTTGCAAGCTGATGAGAGACAAAATTACAGTAAATGATCCCTTCTGCAAAGGAATTTCTCCCTCTAAAATGACATCAGGAAGGTGCAGGCATTGACTGCAAAACAAAATGATGCTACCCATGGCAGCCCCTTTCAGTCTGTTTTGGGATATAACAAATTAGAAAGTAATAATAATTACTTACTTTGATAGAGACATTTATAATGCAGAAAAGTTCAGGATATGCTGAAAAACATGTCTTTGGGCAGGGTTCTCTTTTAAGCTGTTGCTCAGTGTGCAGCCATTTTGGAAGTCACTACTGCTACTGTTTGAGAAGATATGCCCCATACTCAAACATTTTCTGATGGGGTACATTTTGAGATATTAAACTGTATTTTAGACAAGTCCTTCTGCTACTTAGGTTCCCAAACAGTTTTATGACAGAGGGAAATTAATTCAGGGTATTATTAAGATTTTTCAAGACTCTCATTATAAATCTTACCCTCTGTTTCTTTAAGACAAACTAACAAATCTCTCCCATCTTTTGGCAAACGGGGAACAAAAAAGAGATGGCAGTGGGGAACAATAAACTACATGGATCATTTCAGAACAAGAGATAAACTATACCTTCAGAATGACTATGTCCAGCGTTCCTTCCCTCACTCCCTTCCCCTCCCCTCCTGTCTGTGCATCTCCAAGTCTGTCCCGCAGATTGGATCTCAGTCTTTTCCTTTGGTAACAGATTGTTTCAGACTCATATATTAATTATAGTTTGGGGGTTTACAGTAAGCACCGAATACACATATCTCTCCTTTCAGGGGAATGCTCCCTTCCGTCAAAAAGAGATTTTTTTCTCAGATTCTTCAGAACATGCTTAACCTAGCAGTCATACTGCTAGTGCCTTTAGAAAAAGGGGGGAAGGTTTCTACTCCAGAGTGTTTCTGTTTTCAAAGATTGAGCTGTCCTGGAGGCCAGATATAGACCTTTCCTTTCTCAAACAGTTTGTGAAAGTACCACATTTCAGAATGTCGACCCTTCAGAATTTGTCACAAGTTATTCCTTTTGTGAGGTTTATAGTAACATTAGACCTAAAATATTCTTATCATCTCATTTGCATACCCACAAGCTTTAGAAAATTTCTCAGATTCAGTGTCTGGGTGTAATTATCAATTCTCTGCATTACCTTTGCAGTTAGCTACAGCTCCTATGGTGTTAACAAAAGTTCTAGCTCCATAGATAGTTAATTGCAGACTGCAAGGGGTTCATATTTTCCTTATTTAAGCATCTTAGAGATGTTTACAGCATGTTTTGCCAGACATCAGGAGTTCTTAATATGTGTTTTTTCATGCCTTACTAATTTGGACTTCTAGATAGAGGTCAGAAATTTACCTTGACACCTTCACAGAGGATTGTGCTTTTAGAATGCCTTCTAGATGTGTTTCTTCAAAGGCATTCCTAACAAAGGAAAAGGGAATTTGTATCTGGGAACTTTCCTGATCTTCCCCAAGTCAACCTGAGACTTCGCCCAGAGTATATTTTAGGATTCTAGAGTTCATTGCTTCAATAATTCTTATGATTCCTCATGTGAGAAAAATTCAATGTTTAAAAAATAAAGCAAAACAAACAAACAAAAAAGCAAAGCAAAGCACATGTACTCAACATTCTCATTTTCAGGGATTTTCAAATTACAGTTTTGGGCTTTATCATGAAAGAACTGTATTAGTGGAGGCAATAAGGCACCACAGTTTTTGCTTGTCCACAGAGATTGAATATATGATGCAGTGAATTACTTGGTATAATAACGTTGTAAAAAATGATTGTGTATGGACAAATAGCAATAAAAACATTGTAGTATGTGGAGTACCATGATGGCGATCATATATCAAGGAAAAAGATAAACTTGTTAAGAGCTTTCCATGAGTGAGACTCAATAAAAGTTTGTTATGCACCTTCAAGTGATGCTACAATTAGGTCTTGCACTGGGGGGCAGTGCCAGTCTGCAATGAATGGTGACAGAATGTATGTAACAAACAATAAAAGCTGTTAGGGCTTCACTCTACTATAGTGCTACACTTTTAAACAAAAAGTGTGACAGAATCAAGTGTCTAATACCATTCAAAAGCTATTTACCATTTGCCATTGGGGCATTTTGTTCCTCTATGCTGTGCCTCTCATCTGTTTCTAATTTTGCCTCATATGTATGCCCTGTTCCTAGTAACAGTCAGTAATACTATGCACTGGAGTTTCATACTTCTTACTGTTCGGAAAGTGAGTATTGAAAACATTTTGTTCTATTAACTTTTTAAGTGAATTGCAGCAATATTTAAAAATAATCCCTGGTTTTGATCCTTTACCCCCCCCCCATTACAATTGTATTTGTCCAGAATTCTTCAGCAAAGAAGTTGATAGGAGCAAGTAAAGCTCCATGCACTGCAAAGAATTATGATTGGATCTCCAAACATAACCCTTATTATGTGTTCTTGTCCTTTATACCATGAGTCACTTCTCAAGCTTTGCTCTCAAAATGAGTTTGAGAAGATATTCTGAGATATAGAGTAATAATTAAGTATGTTTTATATGTACATATATATTTTTAAGTACAATTTTAATAAGATATGGTGCTTTGCATTCTTGTATATATGCTAAAATAGTATTGAGAGTTCTTTAAGAGAGTAAAGTAATTGAGAAACTTACTACGCTGTTGGATTGGTTATCAATGGTCATATGACTATTATGTTACAATTTTTAAAATGTCTATATTTGAGTGTTTGTTATCTGAAGACGTTTGCTAATTTAAGGAAATGAAAAGCGCTTCATTAAACTTTTGTCTCTAATACTCTGTGGCAAGTGTTCACCAGTTTATTTTTTTTTAGAAGTTTTTTGTGGATTTTACCAGTTTCTCAAAGTGAATTGCCTGGTATCCATGTCTCAGACACATAATAAACAGATTATGATCAGAGATCTAACCATAATTTTTTTGTATTACTTATATACAGGCTATATACAATACAACCTGAATGACAGAAAGAAAAGTGGGAGTTAAATAATTCAAAGAATAAAAATACGTTGTGTATATGCTTAGCTTTTGGTTTTGTTCCTGATTAATGGTGCACTGCAGTAGTGATGCTCATCTATAGGGGTGGCCTTACAACCTACCCAGGTACATACAGACCTATCAGCCTTACAAGTCTCATCTGTAAAGCCATGGAACATACTATAACTGACCCTATAAACTACAATATCAAGACGTCTAGCTTTGTTAAGGGTAGATCCTATCTATTAAATCTGGTAAACTTTTTTGAAAGGGTTACAGGGGCTGTAGATGGTAGCCATGCAGTACACATGGTGTATATGGATCTGGACAGGACCTTTGACATCATTCCAAATGCTTGTATCATACAGAAGCTACATGCTTTAAAAATTTGACCCATATGTGTTTAAATGGATAGAAAATAAGTTGAAAGACAAAAACACACAGTGCAAGTTGTAGGTACCACATCAGAAAGAATGAAAGTGGCCAGTGGTGTCCCTCAGGGCTTGGTGCTGGGACCTCTCCTTTTTCAGGATTTACTTCTCAGATCTCCAAACAGAGAGCCAAGATTTATGACTAACAAACTTTGCAAAGTACTGTAACTTGATGGTTGTTGTTACATTATTCCCTGACAAGCAAACCTCCCCAAATGAACTTTTTCTAGAAAACTCTTAGCATACTAAAATAGACTCAAACTAAGTGTAAAAAATTCTAGTATAATTACTATTGGTAGACAACCCTTCCCCTCATCATACTGTATAGATGGCACACCACTACAAACAGATGTGTAATCCAGGACCTAGGAACTTGGGTTGGTAACTCCCTCTCTTTTGATCACCATGTGATCATAACAATTTATTTATTTATTTATTTATCCATCCATCCATCCTTCATTGACTGTGTTAGTTCCACTAGGCTAGTAGCATCTTTTCTTACTAGTGTGCTATTGTTACTCCGAGGGGAAATTTGGCTAGGGTATTGGGGAACCCTCCCTCCTCTTTTCAATAGGTGCCATGAGATCCTTTACATCCACCTGAACTACCACCATCTCAGGTAGATGGGGCCTCAGTTTAATGTCTCATGAAAAGGACAACACACTCAGGAATGCAGCAACCCCCTTATACTTCACTACAGTGTAATCAATTGATCTATCTCAAAATACTGTTATTTAGCTCAGTTAAAAGCCAATTGACTATCCTCAAGGCTTATGGAGGAAATCTGTCCTTTATACTCAGTAGTGGTCAGACCAGTTATCAAGCACAATGTCCCCTTTGGGATGTATCTCAGTAAATATATCAAACAATAAGAAATTAGAAATATCTCAAAAGTTCCTAACCAAAAAGATCACAGGCCTAATGTCCCTGAGCTACCAAGAGAGGCTAGCAGCTCTTTCCCTTTATTCAGTATTTTACAGATTTTGGAAGGGAGATCTCTGTCTGACTTACCACACCATTAGAGATCTAGTTGTTATTATTCTCGTGTAGCTCCACAAGTCTAATATCTCCATCAATACTAGAAGCAAGAGCCTACTTCTTCAGAAACATATAAATAAAATACAGTGGAGGAATACATGTATAACCCAGAGTCTACCAATCCTCTGGAATAAACAAATAAGAAATGTATCTTACATTTCACACTGAGCTTGATCAAAGGAAGGACACTGAGGAAACTCGGAGCTATAATATATAACATTAAGTATCCTGTTTTTTGTTTATTTTGTTCTTTATTTCTTTGTTATTTATAGCACTTTGTGTACTGTGTATTTTTCTAGCTAATTTCACTGTGTGTGAGGTATTAACTGGAAATTGTCCACTTTTATTAAGCATCTGTTGGGTTGTTTGTTTCTAATAACTTGTTGCAGTTAAACTCTTTTTTCTAGAGGCTCCTTTAGCTGTTTAAAACTTTCATTTAAAGGCTCACTGCTGCTTTTCAGCTGTGAGAAACATTTCTGCAGTTTGTTCTAAGTAGTGGGGATATTTGTAGCATTTCCATATTCAGGCTTGTATCTGGGCTTAGTGTTTGTGGAGGCTGTGTGTCTGAGCACATATTCAGGGACATCTTGGTTTAGCCAAAGCCATCAGGCATTTCAGTGAGAGAGAATTGTTTGAGGTCATTGGCTGACTGAGGTCACCTGGACTACAGCTTAGACTAAGCACCTCATTGGTTCTTTTGAGATTTCTTTCTTAAAAACTGTCTCAGGTTTCAGCTTTCTGTTACCTGAGAAGTTCATTTGTGAGTGTTCTGCCATTTCACACTGAGCTTGATCGAAGGAAGGACACTGAGGAAACTTGGAGCTATAATATATAACATTAAGTATCTTGTTTATTTTGTTCTTTATTTCTTTGTTATTTATAGCACTTTGTGTACTGTGTATTTTTCTAGCTAGTTTCACTGTGTGTGAGGTATTAACTGCTAATTGTCTACTTTTATTAAGCATCTGTTAGGTTGTTTGTTTCTAATAACTTGTTGCAGTTAAACTCTTGTTTCTAGAGGCTCCTTTAGCTGTTTAAAACTTTCATTTAAAGGCTCACTGCTGCTTTTCAGCTGTGAGAAACATTTCTGCAGTTTGTTTCCCACCCTCCCTCCCTGTTGGTATAATGTTTTTATAGTTGGTGGCTTTGCAGTTGCCCGCCCCTAGTGTAAATTTGATCTGGGACCCTCCTCTCAGTCTAGTGTCATTACCTCATTCTACCCAGTACAGGGAGAACATTTGAGTAGGCCAGTCAGCTTAGTTTCTGCTACTCCTTTCTCTCTTTCCACTTAAAAAAAAAATGTATCTGCTTTTACTGTATTTGTGTTTCTTCCTACTTTATTTTGCTTTTGCGTCATCTTAAAAGTACTCAAGTTGTATTTATTACTGCTTGGTGTAACTTATTCTAGGCCTTTTAGTTTAAGCACTTGGGCTTCAGACCAGTTGTTTTACATTAAGAAGGTTTGTGGTCTGCACTGTAGTGGCAGAACAGGTAGCTTACATCCTTCTAAGTTGGGAACTGCTGATTGAGGGCTCAGTGTCTGTTATTCTAAAAGTGTATTAATTCTGGTTTAAGCACTTGGGCTTCAGGCCAGTTATTTTACATTAAGAGGGTTCGTGGTCTGCACTCTTGTGGGAGGAGAGGCTAGACTCTGCCCTTCTGAGCTGGGAATTTCTGGTTAAAGGCTTATAGTGCCTGCATATTTGAACTGCTTCTTACTGAAATTGGTACACCTTGTTTGCTGTAGCATAGACTAGATCCAGGCCTGCTGAATCTAGCTTTGTTTGTATAACCTGAGCACTAATCCAGGCATTCTTTAAAGTATTCAATTGTATTTATTACTGCTTGGTAGTAACTTGATTAAAGTGTAGCTATCATTCTAAGTCTTTTGTATTAAGCACTTGGGCTTCAGACCAGTTGTTTTACATTAGGAAGGTTTGTGGCCTGCACTGTGGTGGCAGGACAGGTAGCTTACATCCTTCTAATTTGGGAACTGCTGATTGAGGGCTCAGTGTCTGTTATTCTAAAAGTGTATTAGTTCTGGTTTAAGCACTTGGGCTTCAGGCCAGTTATTTTACATTAAGAAGATTCGTAGTCTGCACTCTTGTGGGAGTAGAGGCTGGACTCTGCCCTTCTGAGCTGGGAATTTCTGGTTAAAGGCTTATAGTGCCTGCATATTTGAACTGTTTTTTACTGAAATTGGTACACCTTGTTTTCTGTAGCATAGACTAGATCCAGGCCTGCTGAATTTAGCTTTGTTTGTATGCTTGTTGTTTGTTTGCTTGTTATTTCCCTGAAACACTAATTTCACCTAAAACGTGGCTTTTCAGCGCTTCTGTGGATCCCTAGTGATATCTGCATTGCTTACTGTACTTATTTCCTTGTTTCACTTGAAAGAAAGTTACTGTTTGTCGTTTTTGCATTTAAGTTACCT
This sequence comes from Protopterus annectens, assembly GCF_019279795.1. NCBI lineage: Eukaryota > Metazoa > Chordata > Ceratodontiformes > Protopteridae > Protopterus > Protopterus annectens. The sequence goes on from NC_056734.1 coordinate 813,065,578, forward strand.
GTACCACATTGCATTTAAGTTACCTGGCACTTGCTCACTAAGTCAGCACTAAAAAATTAAAAGCACTACACCCTCACAAACTCCCCTTGAGTACCTTGTTCCCCATTGGCCCTTTTTTTCAATTATAAAGGAATTCCCAATACTATTCTAGCATGTCCAAGGTCAGTTGTCAATCTCCTCTCCGGTCCAGCTGGTGAATCTGGGAATCTTGAGGCAATGTTACAACTGCCTCATGTACACAGACAACCCTCTCCTCCTCCCAACAAATTCCAACACATGTGAGAGATGCAACCATATAGCCAAACTGGAGGCTAAGCTCTCTCAACTCAGTACTGGCGTAACCAGTCAGGAGGAGAAGGAAACCACACTCACTACAATTCCAGTCTCACATAGACCTACCACGACAGCAAACCAAACACATAAACACACAAAACCATACTCGGAGGCTCTAAATAAAAATCTGCCTAAGCAGCAGAGACCTCCAAAGCAGACACCCAAGCAACCGCTACCCCAAAACAAAACACATGCAACACATAGCTCCCAAAGCCAGTGTGCCGACCAGTCACAGCCCTTAAGGCTAAACAACACACCTGATACACTTGTAATAGGTGACTCTATCATCAGGCACACTGACGTCCTGCTCACCAGGCTGAACAAGGAGAAGGTCACGGTGAGCTGCTTGTCGGGCGCTAGGATCCGCCACATAACATAAGCACTCAGGTCACTCCAAGGCAAGTACAAATATGACTCAGTCATTGTCCATGCTGGTGTGAATGACCTGAGACATACCTCCCTGGACTACATGAAGAGAGACATAGAGGAGCTCTCTGAGCATGTAACCCAGACCGGTATGACCCTGACCTTGAGTAGCATCTTACCCTCACCAAGAATGATGCCACAATATGAAGACAAGATGATCAATTTCAACAATTGGCTTAAGTATTGGTGTCATTCAAAGGGGATCCAATGCCTGTCAGCCTGGGATGACATGCTCGACAAGCCACGATGCTTCGCTAGGGATGGCTTGCACCTGTCACCCTTGGGATTTCGGATATTGGCAAAGGCTCTTGCTACCCCTATAGTGCCTTTTTTAGGCAAGGCTCAAAAGACAAACCCACCTCCATAGGTATCACAAGGGATAAGAAACTAAGAGTAATGCTACTCAATGCCAGAAGTCTAAACCTCAAGATGCACGCACTCGAAACTCTCCTTAGCATGGAGAACATCGATATCTGTGCAGTAACAGAAACCTGGTTCAAGGCTCCCGAGAGCACCCCAGCACTACCAGGTTATACCTCATACCATGCTTTTCGGCCCCAAAACTTGGACCGAACCACTAAAGGAGGGGGAGTATCAATATTCGTCAAAGATACCCACACCTCCAGGTTGGTGGCACAGCACGAAGCATCAGAGACTATCCATGTGCAACTAACAGTGGGTAAAACTGCCTTCCAGTTTATAGCCTGCTACAGACCACCCTCCCAAACCCAGGAACCCCACTTGGCCTTTCTGAGAACACTGGAAAATATGAAGGTCTCCCCAAACACCATTATATTGGGCGACTTCAACTACCCAAACATAGACTGGGAGCATTACTCTAGCTCCAACACCCTAGCCCAAAGGTTCCTAGAATTTATAAACTCAGATGCTATGGAACAACTTGTTACCACTCCCACAAGAGGGGAAAACATACTGGACCTGATCATCACCAACATGGGGACTCTATGCTCCAGACCAGAAGTGTATCCCTCACTGGTAAGATCAGACCATAAACTAATCTCACTGGATATTCACATCCCGACCCCACCCCCTGCCCAGAAAACCACAGTGAAAAACTTCTCTAAAGCAAATTTCACACTCCTCAAAACCGAGGTGGAATCCTTCAAAGCCCCCGGACCTGTGGAAAATACGGCCCAGACCGCAGAATCCTTTATAAATGCATTCTATGAACACCTTCAGGAATGCATGGATCATGCAATCCCAAATAAAACCAAGACCCAATCCTCCAAAGGCAGATGTCCTGTCTGGTGGACCCCAGCCATAAACAAACTATAGAATAGCAGGAGGAAGCTACTACATGATAGAGCAAAATCCCAAAAAAGGGAAGGCATCTCTGATCAGTATTAGCAAAAAACTACGGGCACTCATAAAATCGTCTAAGGCCAGCTTCGAGAAAAAAATTGCACACGACACTAAGGATAATCACAAGGCTTTCTTTAGTTATGTTATGAACCTGGGTGGGAATTCCCAGATATGCTCAGAATTAGTCCAAAATGACAAAAAATACACCGAACCCACAGACATTGCCAACATCCTAGCTGACAGGTTCAGTGCAAACTTCTCCCCCCCCCTCCAAAGGGCAAATATCTATCCCAGCAGAGTGCTGCCCCCCTGACATCTCAGATGCTCAGGTAAGAGCCGCCCTCTCCAAAGCAAAAAACACAGCATCAATGGGATCAGACTGTGTCCCGGGCTGCGTCCTACATGAACTCCAAGAAGAGCTAAACCCAAACATAAAACTACTGCTCAGTCTCAGCCTTACTACAGGATATGTACCCAAAGAGTGGCGTACAGCAACAGTGGTCCCTCTCCACAAAGGTGGTGCTTCAACGGATCCTGGAAACTATCGCCCCATAAGCCTGACTAGCTTGGTCTGCAAAGCTATGGAAAGGATCATCATGGACCTCATAAATAAAGATATTGGGGACCTACAGACACTGGATCCTACCAAGTTTGGCTTTCTTAAGGGCAGATCCTGCCTCTTAAACCTGGTCGATTTCTTTGAAACAGTCACCAAGGCCATTGATGAGGGGAAGGTGGTCCACACAGCCTACCTGGACCTCACAAAAGCCTTCGGTACAATACCCCACTCAGGCATTATAGATAAGCTCACCAGCTTAAATATAAACCCCTATGTCACTAGATGGGTTGCAAACTGGCTCAAGGACAGAACCCACATGGTTAGAATTGCTGGAGCCATGTCAGACTCCAAACCAGTTACAAGTGGCATCCCACAAGGCTCAGTCCTGGGACCTCTCTTGTTCGATATATATTTCTCTGAGGTACAGGCCAGCACGGAAGGACTGTGGCTGACCAAGTTCGCAGATGACTGCAAACTGGGCACCATAATCAACTCTCCAGCCGACACAAGCATCCTCCAAAAGGGCCTCATAGAAACAGACAACTGGTGCCAGAGCCATGGCCTCAAGCTAAATGCCAAAAAGTGTATAGTCATCCCCTTTGGCAAAAACAAAGTGCCCACAAATAACTACATAGGTGGTAATCCATTAAGTACAGAAGAAGTAATTAGGGACCTGGGGACCCAAGTTGATAGCAATCTCTCATTTGATAACCACGTGGCCAAAGTGGTTAGAAGAACATTTTATATAGCCCACCTAATCATGAAGGGATTCACATCTAGATCAGGGGAGGTCATCGTGCGTCTTTACTCATCCCTCATCAGGCCCATAATTGAGTACAATGCCCCTTTTGGGATGTACCTTACCAGACACCTGCAGCAACTGGAAAGACCCCAAAAGTACCTCACCAAGAGGATCAAAGGGCTCAAACAGATGCCATATGCTGCCCGGTTAAAGAAACTCCAGCTCTACTCAGTGGCATACCACCTGCTCAGAGGTGATCTGTGCCTGACGTATAAAGCCATGTCCAACCCGGAATTAATGGACATGCTGCACCTCAGAAAATCCAAATCCCATTGAGCTACGCGCTCGAGAGACTTGAACCTCAGCACTGAAGTAAATAGGACATGCTGGAGGGACAGATTCATAACCCAGAGGCTCCCTTCACTCTGGAATAAAAATCCCAGTCCAGGTTAGGCAGAGTCCCTCATTGACTCTCTTCAAGAGGAATCTTGATGAGTGGATGGGAGATTGTAGGTTTACCCCGGGTATCACTTCTGTGTCACTGTTAGACAGAGGCACAGTATACTAACCTCGAAAAAGGGCACAGCAAAATTAATTTAAAATGGGTGGCGAAAGCCAAACACACTCTGGCTAGGCTTATAAATGCCCTAGGGCAGATAGCCTAGTATGAACCTATGAACCTATGAACCTATCTTCCTTTAAACATAACTTATATGACTGGACGAGGAGCCATAAATTTACTCCTGTATTGAGTAGTATGACCCTCCTATACAAAGAAGGTATGCCATGAGGGAGGGTACTGGCAAAGTGTGAATGATTATAAGACACAGTGGCCTTAGAATATGTATGAAATCTGTATCTTTAGCGTTGTGAATGCTGTCCCATTTGCTAGTGACTAGTCCAGGGTCATGGTCTGAGGGATCAGGATGCTAGTGATCACCTCCTAACCTGGCGAAGATTTGAGATTTTCACACTGCCAAGGATTACCTTCAGAGGGGAAGGCAGTAAACTACACAGCAGGCAAGAAAAAGTCCTAAACAGGAGTGGGGACATTGTCCATGTGGACATGCTGAGTTTGGACTATTAACCAAAATTCAGCAGTGTATAAATGAGGAACAACAAAGTATTGTAGTTCTCAGTGCATGGTAAATGCTATATATTTAAGTGCCAGATAGCCATTTATGTCATAATTAACTCTACAGGTATGAATATCCACTTGTGTCATAATTAACTCTACAGGTATTAATATTATGTTAACAGACTAAAAGTTTTTAGTAGAAGATGAACTTTAAGACGTGTATGCATACATGCATTAAGCTTGTCTATATAAATTTTGATACTTCAGAATATTGGCTCTTCTACAAAAAGACATAAGTGAGGATGGATGAGTGTGATGGGTGCTGGAAGGTGGACTTACAAAGGGAAAGAGGGAGATTCATGCATGGGTCCTGGAATGGCATGTATTAAGGATCATGACCGTGTTTCGGTGCTTAGTACTTGGGTAAATGTATGCAGCAGCTTGATGGAATTTCTTTGGATGTGAGATAGCTACTGGAGGACATCATGAAACATACAAGCAAGGTGGATACTGGAAGTTTCAGGTTACAAGAATACGTACACGTTGCAATTTTTTAATGTATTATTTTTAGCATCAGGTACATTGCTTTGAGGTAAATATTTTTTCAGATTTGGAGATCATTAGATGGCATTTGGTATGATTAATCTTTCAGGACTAGGTTGGTACTTTTCATATGTGTTTTAATAGTACTGTGTTATTAATATTGTATTATGGCAGGGAAGTAATCCACAATCTTGCCTGTGTTTAGTTTTCTGTGAGCTGGTTGTAGTTATGGTTTCTATATATTTTTGGAAACTGCTTTTTTTGTGTAATGTAGTACTTAATATCAACACCATTAAAGCTTTTTTGGATGATGGGGAATGTTTATGGCCGGAGACCAGAAGAGCCAGAGCTGTTCTTACTACAGACCAGAAGAAATAAGGGGGGGTTGATACTGGCACACAAGATCATGTCAAGGAGATATGAAGGAACCATCCAAAACAAGAAAAAGAGAGAGAGAGAGAGGATTAGAAGATAGGAGAGGAGAGGCAAGGAGAGGAGAGGACACAGTGACCAGAATGTAAAGTAATTACACTCTAAATCTCTGGGGATGCCTATTCATAGTGAAAGTTGCAGACTGCCTGAATAGGTGGTGGAGAGCAAATTCACAGAGGCACTCAACAGGACATGGAACAGGGCAGCTAACGGATCAGAGGGAGTGTAGGGATGGAGGGGTGGTAGAGTATTAAAAGCACGTAAAAGGCTTACTAGTTTGACTTATTGTCTCTTTCTGCCATCAAGCAAGTGTAAGGTAAATAAAGCCAGACTCAGCCCCGCAAAAATTGAAACACTGGAATGACAGGATGTTTAGATCAGCACTTAACAAGGTGTACAGATGAAATTAATTCCCACTTATCTTTTATACTAAGTATTTGTTTAAGAAATTCAAAACACTTCATCAACAATTACCACACAGTACTATTAAAACACATTTCATTATTAAATAACTAATAAATATGAAAAGTACCAACCTAGTCCTGAAAGATTAATCACACAAAATGGCATCTAATGATCTCCAATTCCATCATTTCATTTTATGGGGATTTTAGAAAGGGCCATGCCAGGTCAAAAATGTAACATGAATATTTCTATATTCAATGAATTGTACATTAAGACAGTCAGGCAAAACAAACTAAAAAGATAAGGATGTCTGAAATATAATTAATACAAACAATAGGATGGCCTCAGTGAACAGATCTGTGTTACAAGATCACAGTTAGCAGTACAGGGACGTTTAACCAAAGTGAATACAGGAAGGCCTGGGGTGACTTGAAAGATTTGATAGGCTGAGAATTTGTTCCATGTTTGCAGGTTTTACATTCAGATATCTTCCCACACAAGAAGGTACAGAAGTCGTAAGCTCTGTTACTGTACTATGAACTGATTAATCACTACCTTACTGTGTCTTGGGAATGGGGTAAAATACATAAACACCTTGCACCGCAGTCTTGTGAGGCATTTTTGTTTCTGTAATTCGGTCAATAAAATAGATTTTAACAAAGCACATTTCAAAAACAAAAATAACTGAATGAATGGTTTTAATGATTTTGTTTTCTGCTAAAAGCAATGAAGATGATAACTGCATTTAATCAAAGAGTATGCCTTTTGAGGATAAATTTTGTTTGTTTTGAAAAGCAAATGTACAAAGAAGCTCCCAATGGAATATCAGAATACTAACATCTGAAATGATAAACAGCTACTCTCAGGGTGTGATGCTGTGCTCCCTATTTCATATTCTTCCTGCTATATGTACAAGATGCACACCTTCCTTTCACAGTGTAAAAATGCCTTTGTTTATTTGTCTTGAAGGAACCATCTAACAGCCACACTTATCAGTGATGCCTATCTTCAGGGGAACCCTTCAGCACTTGGGAGGTTAAGTGACCTGCCATGCAGTCTGGAAGTAGATTTATTAGACTAAAATTCATGTTAGCTGGATATAAACTAACATCAGCCACAAACCATTGATTTTACCTCTAGGGTATGCTAGTAGCTAGTTTTATTATATTTTGTAGAATATTTGAAAGCATAGTGATAACAGCACTCTTAATTCATTTCTAATTAGGCTTTTTCCTTGTTTAGTGATGTCTACCTTCTCTAGAAACCAAAGTGTGATTGCTATGTTCAGTTTCTGACTCACATATGCTACCTGCTCTAGATAACCAACTGCAATTGTCTTGTCCATCTCCTGGTCCACAGGCATCTGGGTCAAGTTCATATCATATGTGATTCTCTGTTTAAAAAGTCATGCATTTATGCATACAGAAGCAAAGGGTCTATATTATAACAATGAAACACCATCTCTTCGAACACCTAAAGATCAACACCAAAAGAGCAAAATCCAAAATGTATGAACAGCCACTTCCACAAAGTTTTTCACAGGGAAAAAATTTGCTTGGGCGACCAACAGGAAAAGAAACTTTCAAACTCTAACCAAGTGGGGGGCTTCACCCCTCATACCCCCCTAACTAAATATACCAACTCTGAGATCGCTCTACATTAGAGAAAAGGGCAAATTCACGATAATGGCCAAGCAAATTTTTCCCTGTGAAACAATTTGCGGAAGTGGCCGTTCATGCTTTTTGGATTTCGCCCATTAGGTGTTGATGTTTAGGTATTCCAAGAGATAGTGTTTCGAGGTAATGATACAGACCTGAAGCAAATAAGACATAAGCGTGAGATAATTTTGGTTTACAAAAGTATCAGAAGCTTACAATTTTTAATTAGAATATTATAATTTTAATTATATTTTATTTTTAATTAGATACCTTCTTCCATGTTGACATCATGTGGCTCAAGGTAGAGCTGACTGAAGTATCAAAATGTGATTGAACCAAATGTTAAATTGCAAACAGTGCTACATTGCTATCAATAAAGTTAGACAGGTTTGTAGTTAATTATTCTTTTTAAGCAAAATAATCAATCCATAACAGTTCTTGAAGATAAACCTCCACTAATTGAAAACAGTAAACTCAAATATGATACAACATAATGAAATATTCTTATAGCAAATTACTGATGTTTCTCTTCTGCATTTGGATAGGGGAGGTTGTCGTTCAAAAACTTGTCTTCCTTCTCCTTTGTGTCAACAATAAGGTCTCCTAAACTTGATTTTTTTTTAATTATGTAGAATTCATCTACATCCATTAGTTCATTCCGAAAGACAGTCAGGTTTCAAACAACAAGAAACAAAAAAAAAATGATTCATGCAAGAAGTGAAACACAAAGAAATCAGCCTAGTAAATTGTACTTTTATTTTCAGAGTAGGTAAATATGAAACATTATTTCCCATATAAAGATTTAAAATAAATAAGAGATACTGGCAATTCTAGTTACTTTCTACATTGGCTTGAACTTCCAATCCACAACATTGCCATTCCTCATGAGCCATCCTATCTCACTCTTTATGCGATATTCATTGGATAACACACATATCAAGGTCACCCGTGCCCTTCTTCATTGGCAAAGCAAGTCAGCGAGGTAAGAGAGGAGAAATGAAATGAGTTGCTTCATTGAAGAGACTTACTTGGTTAGCCATGCCATAGTCTATGTAGTGTTGTCATCCTCAGGGATACATCTATTATGAGGCATGGCTACTGTAATATTTCCAACCCCAACCCCAAGAGGATGATGACTCCAAGCCTTCCCAAAAGTTCCTAGCTCAGCCTCTGCTCCCTGGCTACCCAGAGCTGTGAAGGTAGTTCTTTTCCCACCATTCATCCCTCCCCCCCAAGATAGCCATGCCCATCAGGTACCTGAAGTGCTACTTGAACTGGAGTCATTTGGGTCGCAGTCAGAATTTTATCCCTCTATGCCATAAGGATCGCTTCTGAGTTATTTTTAAGTAGTTCATGTCTTGATTCCTGCCATTTCTATGGTTCATTGACATCCAGAATGTGTTTCAGTGGTCAGTCATCAGTATCACTGTACAAACATGGAGGGTAACAGTATTGATGTACTGACATGAATGCTGTCAGTATCAAAGTATCAACAGGGAGTCTGTTAGCATAACTGTACTAAGATGGAAGACACTTGTTTCATTGTACTGACATGGACAACACAGCTTAACTGTACTAACATGGAGGGCAGTGAAATCACTGTAGTGAAATGAAGGCACCAGTATCACAGTAATAAAATGAATAGCACCTATATTACTGTAGTAATGTGGATAGGCACCAGGAGCCAATACCAAAATGAAGGAGCATCAGTAACCATTTAGTAACTTGACGGGCAACATTATCATATTACCAACATGGCAGATATCATTATCACTGTACCATTACAAACATCACCAGTATCACTGTGCCCAATACATAGGATGCTGTATCACTATGCCAACACAGAGAGCACAAGTACTGGTGTAAATGCACAAAGGACACCTGTATTATTGTATGTACATAGTAGGTGCCATTAACACAGTAGCATTGCATGAAGCACCAATATCACAGTACAGAGTGATGGATGCCAGTCCCACCAGGCTAGCATAAAGTGTACCAGTAATACTATACCAACATGGAAGGAAGCTGTATTACTGAAATTACTGAACTGACCTGAAGGGCACCAGTAACAGTACATTGACACTGACAGCACCAGCATCACTTTACTAACATGAAAGGTACCAATTACATTACACTGATATATATATATATATATATATATATATATATATATATATATATATATATATATATATATATATATATATTTAGAATACCTGTATCACTCTTACAACATGGTGTCAATATTATTGTGCCAGTATCGATAATACCATTATCTCAGTGCCAATGCCAACATGAAGGCATACCTCTCAACCTCTTAGAGCAAGAAATCTGGACAAAGCCATCAATAATAGAGGCAAAGGCCCAAATTAGGGATGCTTTTTAAATATTGCATTTACAAACTTAGAAAATTGTTAGAACATTTTTAATTAGCATGAATTTTCTGAAGGGTATGAAGACTGAAATTCAAATGTCTGTCATTATTTTCTGACTTCAACCCTCAGTGATTTGCCAGTGATTTGCCACAAAAACACAAATTTATGAGAAACGGACCCAAAATACGAGGCAAAAATCTGGACATTCTGCAAAAATGTATACAGTTGAGAGGCATGAACGAAGGGTAGCAGCCACCATAGAGAGTGCCAGTATCACTGCCCTAACACACAGGGTACCAGTAACTCTATCAACATGAAGGACACAAGTACTGTTGTAGTAACTGTAGTAACATGAAGAATACTAATAATACTTTATCTACATGGAGAACATAGGTTCATAGGTAGGTACTAGGCTATCGGTCCAAGGGCCTGTGTAAGCCTAGCCAACAAGGTTCCCTGGCTTACGCCGTCCAAGAAAGTTATTTTCCTGTGCCACTGTCGAGCAGAGACACAGAAGTGATCCCCGGGGTGTATTTCCTATTTCCCATCCACTCATCAAGATTTTTCTTGAAGAGTGCTAATGAAGAAATTTGCTTGACATAGATGGGTTGCCTGTTCCAGAGTATGGGAAGTCTCTGGGACAGGAATCTATCCCTCCAGCATGTCCTGTTTATTGTGGTGACAAGGTTTAGGTCCCTAGAGCATGTAGCTCAGAGGGATTGGGATTTCTTTAGGTGTAGCATGTCCAACAGCTCTGGGTTTGACATAGCTTTATATGTTAGGCAGAGATCACCTCGAAGTAGGTGATATGCTATGGAGTAAAGCTGGAGTTTTTTGAGGTGGTCAGTGTAGGGCATTTGTTTGAGGCCAGTAATCCTCTTTGTGAGGTACTTCTGTGGCCTTTCCAGCTGCTGCAGATGTCTTGTGAGGTACATTCCAAAAGGGGTGTTGTACTCTATAATGGGTCTAATGAGTGTCAAGTAGAGGGGAACATCATTATCATTGTAATAATATGGGTGTACCAGTAGTGCTAACTAAAATAAAGGATACCAGTGAAATTGTACTGGACTGTGGAAACTTGTATTGTTACTCTAACATAAAGGGAATGAATAACACTGTGCCAGTGTGGAGGGCACAAGTATTACTGTGCCATCATTTATGGTGCTAGTAACACTGTATCAACAAGGAGGGCACGAGTATTGTGATACAAACCTGTCAGGATAAAGGATACTAGTATCACCAAACCAGCACAATTGTTACCACTACCACTGTACCAATGTGGAGAGTGCAACTATCAATAAATCAAAGGAAGAGACTGGCTGAACATAAGAGAGAGAAAAAAAATCAGCATATGTTCAGTGCAGAATAACTGATATCTGTGTGTGTGTGTGTATGTGTGTGTGTGTGTGTGTGTGTGTGTGTGTGTGTGTGTGTGTGTGTGTGTGTGTGTGTGTGTGTGTGTGTGTAAATTTGCAAGTGTGCAAGTTACGTCCCTGTGCGCACATATGTGTGTGTGTGTGCATGCATGCAATGTCTATAGTAGCTTGCTCTACTGTCCCTATTATCTGTGTTTCTCTTCAGATAGTGCATTTTGAACTAAAGACTTGCTTTCCATAGATTTTGTTTACTGACCACCTGGCCTGCTAGGGAAATTGAAGTAGACATACTCCACTCTTCTTTAAAACAATAGGAAAGGCAGCAGAATAACAATTATAGTGCACAAAACCAGGGATTTTACTGGAGGGGGAGGGGAGGGGAGGGGGAGATTTTAGTATTTGAACCTGCTGACACTGAAACTGACAACATTTTTCATGATGTTTGTGAAGAAGTAGGACCAAATTTGGTAATTAATGACAAGCAAGATTTTACTATCTAAATTTTAGTAGTGTTGAAGTTACTGGTGAATGGGCTAACCTTTTGGAAAGGGGTTGAATTTTCTACCTAGTAAGAGGTAACGTGGTACAAAGTACTATACAACTCAAGTCTTTTACTTGTTTTTTTTTATACAAGGATAGTAGTAATATACCAAGGCATGAACTAAGTGTAGCATTTTTTTGCTGTTGCTCACCCTGTAGTTAGTTTATTTGAAAAAGTTTGTGAACAACAGGTTCGTGATACCTGGAGAAGTAAATCAGATAGTAGCATGCAAGACAATTTAACTAAGGAAGAAGTAAGGTTATTAAATGAGATTACATCTAATAAAACTATAAGAATCATGTTGTTATGGATGGGGTCGATTACATAGACAGAATGTTTAACATACTGTTTACTGATACCTATGATGAAGCATCAAGGAATGAATTAGATATAGCCTATAGGAATGTTAAACTAAGTTTGGATGAGATGGTTCTCAAAGGAGAGCTTACTGTTGACGAGCATAAGTACCTGTCTCTGGACCACCCAAGGATTCCAGCTATGTTTGGAATCCCAAAAGTATATAAAAACATTAAAGATCCCTCTATGCCCTATAGTGGATGCAGCAGGCTCTATTACTTTTAAAATTGCTAAATATATTGATTTTCATTTTAAAGACATTTGTACTGGGTATGAATATATTTTTAGGGACTCCTGGGATTTTGTTATCAAAAATTAAAAATGAGTTTTACTTGGATGAACTTATTTTAGTTACAGTTGATGTATGTGATTTATTCTCTGTAATTCCACAAGAGACAGGTTTGGAAATGTTCTATGAGTTTATGTGCCAACACACAGGTTGTTCTAAGAGTAAAGCTAACACTCTTAGGAATTTAATGGAAATGGTCTTGGAAAACAGTTTTCTTATTTCTGAAATTCAGATTTACAAACAAGTAAAAGAGGTAGCAATGGGGGCAGGATGTGCCCCATCTTTGCAAATATTGTTCTAGCCCAATGGGAGAAAACTTGTTTTTTCAGATCAGGTTTTAAAGAAGAGTGGAGTAGTATGGTAGATTTTTAGACGATATAGTAATTTTTTGGAAAGGAAGCTAGTCAAGATTACTGGAATTCTATGACTGTTTGAGTAATTGTACAACATTCTTAAAATTGACTATTAATATGGATTATGAGAAAGTTAATTATCTTGATGTCACTATTCTTAAGCATAGGACAAATAAGAAATTTGTGTCTACATTATATAGGAAACCAACATACTCAAACACTTTGTTACACTTCAGTAGTTGCCATCCCTTACATCAAAGGAAGGCTCTGGTTAAGGGCCAGTATGTTTGGTTAGCCAGAATGGTGTCTGATAATTAATTTTTTGAACAATGTGACATCTTGAAGGATATGTTAGGAAGAAGAGGTTAGCCAGAGACATTTGTAGCCAAGATTCTTTGGGAAGTAAAAAGAAAAAGAAATAATGGTATTTATGTACCAGTTATCGGCACCTTTCTGGCTAGTACTGAATTAAGTAAAGTGTCCGACAATAAAGTTAAAGATTGTAGGAATAGGTCATGCATTGTACCATTCAATAAATATTTTTATTCCATCAGTGGTATAATAAGGAGAAACTAGGATCTTTTTAGAAGTGATCCAGATTATATAACAATTGTTGGAGAAAAAGTAAACATTGTGTATAAAAAAGAAAGTAGCTTCAAGCAGTTGCTTGAAAGAGTGGAGAATAATAGAAACAACAAAGATGGAAAAATGTCTGTGTGGGGCATGTGCCCAATGTTGTAACATTTTGGTAAGTAAGAAAATAAATCTTGGGGGACTTTTTGTGGTAAATGTCCCTCAAAGGTTCTGCTGTTATTCTAAAGGAGTGGTATATGCTGCTGTATGTCAGACATGCGATTGTTTCTATAAAGAAAAAACTGTAAGGGCCCTTAAAGACCAAATATATCAGCATTTCTATGACATCAGAGAAATGGACACTAAAATGCATTATTCAGACATATTTGTGAAAATAAAGACCATTTAAATTTTGTATTATTGACCAAAGTGATTTGGGTCCCGGGGGGACCTGAATCAGATTATCTAGAATATCTGGAATTACAGTGCATTTTACGAAGTAATGCTGTAACATACCCAGGTCTTAATGATCATGCTTCTTTAAGTAGTTTCTTAAGACTAAAAGATTGATATATGTTTTAGTTATGCATCAGTACAGCAAGACTTAAATGTAACTATGTGGGTAAACTCTTTAACAATGTGACTTTTTAATTAGTGAGGTTTTGTGATAGGTTATTTTGAATGTGTGGGGTTGTACTTTTTAAGTTTTGTAATATTTAAACAAGTTTTGAAATGGTTGTTTTATTCTGATGAAGTCCGTGATACCTGGACAAAAGCGCTCAAATTTGTGAATAAAAGTGTGAAGCTACAAGGTTTCCTGTTCTTGTTCTTGGTTGGGATTGTCTTGTGGTTTTGTTCTGACTAATGCAGTTGTGCTATAACTCAGGTGCAGCAGGGACTAATAGGGCAGTGCTGCTCTTAGGTGCAGCACAAATGGATGGAGCAGTGTCAGAGACTAATGCAGCAGAGTCTTTACCCATGTACAACACAGACTAATGGGGCAGTGTCTTTACCCATGTACAACACAGACTAATGGAGCAGTGCTGCTCTTAGGTGCAGCACAAATGGATGGAGCAGTGTCAGAGACTAATGCAGCAGTGTCTTTACCCATGTACAACACAGACTAATGGGGCAGTGTCTTTACCCATGTACAACACAGACTAATGGAGCAGTGCTGCTCTTAGGTGCAGCACAAATGGATGGAGCAGTGTCAGAGACTAATGCAGCAGTGTCTTTACCCATGTACAACACAGACTAATGCAGCAGTGTCTTTACCCATGTACAACACAGACTAATGGGGCAGTGTCTTTGCTTATGTACAATACAGACTGATGGAGCAGTGCTTTTACTTATCTGCAGCACACACTAATAGAGCAGTACTTTTAGTCATGTACAACACAGACTAATGGAGCAGTGCCTTTACTCAGGTACTTCATCAGCCATGAAGTATTGCTTGATTCAAAACAATCTCAGTGATTAAAAGTCTCCAGTAACCTTGGATATTTTATGCTAGCAATGCAAGATACTAACTTACTCTGTGTCTCTCTCTCTCTCTTACCCTCGGTCTCTCTATCTAGCAATCAATCCATAAGGAGATATAGAGAAAGGGGCTTTGTAAAAATGATTTTTTATTTATTCATTTGTTCTGTCATCTTTTTGTTGACTGGATGTGTAATCTGACCATAAAGGACCATTTTCAGGTATGACCTCTGACAGCAAGCAAATCAGCAGTTACAAATTAGTGTTGTTACGTATTACTAACAGAGCAGAACACAATGGGTAAGCAGGGCAACAAAAAACGTATATTGTTTATTGGAAGTGAATGGCAGCAAAGGTGTACATCAGCTTACAAATGTAGCATACAAAGTATATGCCCATCTCCGGTGTTTTGTGCAGCTGATGATGCTGTTTTTACAAAAGCACACTTGCCATTTGGAATGAATGTTATCTCTGTATATGGAAATCTTTATTCCTAAAAGAACAACATGGATGTGAATAAAACAGAATTTGGCAAGGAGCAAAAGGAGGAGGCTTGTAGACATCTGGAGGGCACGGAGAAAATACTTAGCATGAGAGTTAAGGCAGAGTACTGAATAATGCAGAGACGTTTCTAAATGATTGATCAGGTGTTGCACATGCAGTGAACAGAGAGTGGCACCTATTGATGTTATAAAATGCATTTGTGGTGATGGGAAGGATAAATAGACCTACATGATTTGTTAAAGAGAGTTTGGATTCTTAAATTATTTCATTCTTAAGTGCTGGAAACAGTTGGGAAGGGGGTTTGGGTTGGCTATGATCTAATAAGATTATTTCCCTTAATAAGACAGACTTGAAATGCTTTGAGTAGTTTTAAAGTAATACGTAGTTCAGCTGCAACAAATTTGGATAAGTAACAGTACACTGAACCACAATAAATCAATACCAAAGTTCCAAACAATAGTCAGAATACATTGAATTCCCAATACATGCAACATCAATACAACAGCACTGAACTCCATAAAAAGTACAACAAGAGGATGTGCCCTGAGACCACCTCAAAATATTATATTTTATATGAATATATTATAAATTCGATGTGCGGATAACTAGGAAAAGAGACATACCACTGTCCTATATGAACAAGTATGCTATCAGTAGAAAATGCATGCTAAACACAACCACACTCTACACTTCTACACAACTCGTAATAAAGTTGGGATTGCCATCGACTTAGCACTAAAGTACTACACATTTATCTACTCTCAGCACAATACATGCTACCACATCCTAGTCAACTGTCCCTCCCACACATGCACTTTGTATACTATAAAGCTATTTGTACATTTTCAAAATAACAAATATATTGAAGCCTGTTTGGTTATGAATAATAGAACAAATGGGCATTTAATGAAAAGGTTTATGACTTTACCCCTATGTTTAGTGAACTTGAAGGTAGTTATATTAGTTAGCAGAGTGTACAGAGGGAGTGATGGGGCTTTATAGTACCAGGCCAAAATACATTCCAGATACCATAATGACTAAAACACATATTTTGATGTCACTCTAGATATCTCCCTGCCATTACTTTTAATATTTGTGACATTGCTGTAGATACAACAAGCCAAACTAAACTTCCATGAGTTACAACCACCAGGAAATAGCTACTTCTCATGTGCAATTTGAGAAGTGGATTGAGCAAACTGATTTATTCTCAACTACAAATGGTACATCCAAGATGGCTAAAAAGGCACGGTGTGTTAATTCTTCCATACCGCAGAGGAAGAAACTTTCAAAGGTTATAACATGTTTGAGTTCTGGGAGAAAGAAAGACAACATTTTGCCACAGTGAGAAAGATGTTTTAGAATTACTGTAAGCTAAGGAATAACTCTGCTGTATATATGTCATATATTTCTCACAGGGCACAACGTTCTACAAGTCAGTAGATATTTGTTTGCTGAAGTCAAGAATGAAGCAAAAGACTGAATTTAATGAGCTACATGACTAATTAGTACAAGAAAGAATCGTGTGTTGCATCAAAAATGATCAGACAAGGGGCAAATTGTTGTGAGGATCAGATTTAACATTAAATAATAAAGTGATTTATATGTGCTGAGTAAGCAAAATGACTTTTCAGTCAAAAGACCTCAAAGAAGAGTTTGAAGTATATGAAGATGACTGTAATAAAAAGAAACTGGAAATGAGTAAAAATAGGACTTTCACCCTAACTCACTGATATTTTCCCTAGCACCATATGATTGGTCATCACTCAAATATCTCCCACTGGATGTAGTTGTATCCAAATTCCTCTATACTTTTCTCAATATTCTTATTTCATATGCCCCACTTACAACAATTAGGACTAAATGTAACCCTACACCCTGGCTAAAATCAGAAACCAGACAATTAATGCAAGAGAGAGAGAGAGATAAAGCTTGGAAAACAGCACACACACAAAAAGAAAACAACATTCTTATATCAGTCTTATAGATAACTATGTAATTTTTCTAAAAAGTATCTTATCTGACAAAAGGAACTACAACATCTCTCTCCAAGACTCACATAACCGAGTCCTTCTGGTCCACCAACAACAGTCTGTTAAAACCAGGGAAATGCTCTCAAGTCAAACCTCTTCTCAATCTCGCCTACTATGCAATAGCAAAAAAATAAATAAAATTCAACTCCAATTTCATAAACACAGTAGCTACTGCACTAACACAACAACATGCAAGTCAAACTTCTCATTTCTCACCTCAAACTTTATCAAATTCTACATCTTTTGCTTTATGCCAGTATCACCCAAAAAGTCTTTAAAAACTACTTAGAAAGCGAATGTCAACCACTCTAACCTCTGAAAACTGTCAGTAAAGTACCTAAACTGTTAATAAAGCTAGCTGCCACTCCTCTCTCCTATCGCATTTCCATACTCATCAATCGTTCTACATCTGAAGCTACTGTCCCTACACTATGGAAACAATCCTTTAATCTACCTTTGTATAAAGGTGGCACTTTCACAGAAATGTCAGATTTCCATATCGTTGCTGTTCTCTCAGTTCTGCCAAAAATACTTGAAAGGTATTTCTATAATCAGGTTCTATAATACCTGCAATCCAACAGTCTGCTCTATTATACCCAGCATGGCTTTTGCACACATCCACCACATCCCTGCTGTCCTTCCATAATATTACTTAACTAGAGGAAAAATAAAAACAAACTCATATCCACAATCTTCTTTGATCTTTCCCAAGCTTTTCATTCTGTCTGACTTCCAAAATTACTACATAGTTATCATTCACTAGGTTTCCACTTCTTTAATCAGCTGCTTCACCAGTTACCTCAGGAGCTGCTCACAAGTAGTCAAAAGGCACTTTGCCTTTTCTAGGTACTTATCATGACCTGCTGGTGTACCGCAAGGTTCCATATGTAGACTTTTATTACTTAATATCTTGTGCCTGCCTCAGCTCCTGCAACATTAATTCAATATGCAGATGATGCTACTCTAATTTGCACATCATCCTGGCTATCCTTACTACAAACCATCACTCAGGAATCATTCACTTGTATACAAACCTATATGTCTCTCTCACAACTACTCATAAACCCAAATAAAACTAAATGCTCTTTACTCAAAGATCCTATACAGAGATAAACTCCAGCTTCACTATCATCTCCTGTCAAAATGTACAACTAGAAATAGTTTCACAAACAAAGCTATTAGGGGTCATCCTAACTGATCAACTTAAATTTGAAAAACATATTTGATGCTTAGTGAGACACACTCGCTATAAATTAGCCCTTCTTAACCAAGCTTTTAACTTTCTTACTGCACAGTCACACAGAACAACTACTA
The DNA here is from genome assembly GCF_019279795.1 of Protopterus annectens. Classification (NCBI taxonomy): domain Eukaryota; kingdom Metazoa; phylum Chordata; order Ceratodontiformes; family Protopteridae; genus Protopterus; species Protopterus annectens. Next base: position 813,084,271 of record NC_056734.1, read on the forward strand.
CATCCTTTCTCCTATTAATTTTACTCTATGGTTTACCTATTCTTACAAACATTAAATTAACATCAGTCTGAAAACTGGAACAAGACTGCCAAATTTGTTGGCAGATTGCCCATCTCAACTTATCATTGGATTGCACTCAAAAGACTAAACTGTGACAAATTTGCAAAAATGAAAAAAAATCAGAAATACACTCTAATGGGTACATAGAATTCCTTTCTTTCAAATGCCCCTCATTCCACTCCTTCAGTGGTATACTCCTACAAGGCCATTTCACCCCTTATAAAATACCTTTGGTGACTCCCTATTTTCCACCTATGTATCTACATTGTGAAACTCCATCCCTACTACTACTAGCTAATAGCCTCTCCTATCTTCTTCAGAATCAAACCAAAGGATTACCCAATTAGTTCCTGTCACTGTTCTTGTTTCATCTCACATGGCTAAACTCACAATTATGTCGCTTTATTTTCTTCGTCATCTATTCATATAAAACATCTTTCCCTCTAATTATGCCCGTTATTATCCTAGAATTTTCCAGTCTTGCTCTATCTTCCATCTTTAAACTGCTCCCTTTCCACTGACAAGAAATCATTCTATGCAAACTGCTCAAACTATCTTTAGGAATGCTTCCTTGCACTCTTGTCTCTTCCTAATTGTAAACGTTTCCAATCTCATTAAAACTCCCCTTCATATCCTTCCTTCTGTTTACCCACCAGTATCTTACACTGCTTTGTAACTATTCTTTGTCTCTTCTCCAGAAAACAATCATGGTACTAAATCATTACTTTTATAATGTTTCGTTATATTATATTTTTTCTGTATTGTTTATATTTTTTATTGTTAGAATGTGTAATTTCACTGTGGGCCTCCAATGAAAAGGGGTCTTGCACAGGCTGGTTAGATAATCCCATTAATCAAAGATAAATAAATAAAGTAAAAGAGAGTAAAATTAGTTGTGAGGGCTTTGAAAAGTATGCAATGCATGAAAAATGTGTGGCTGATTAGCGCTGCATGGAGTGTAGTTACAAGCTGTAGAAAATGACTTTACTATTGTGTGTAAAATAAAGGAAACCAATTTCTAATGAAAAGAAAGTAACTTGCAAAGCTCACCTATCCACCTTAGTAAAGTGTAATCCTAACCCTGGCCATTACCCTAAATGCGCAACTTATCTTGAAAAAAACTTCCCATAACACTACCATTGTTCATACAAATTTGAGCAGAATGTTGGTAGGTTTGTGGTTAGTACACTGGAAAAGGAAATTTGTTTCCTTTTTTGATGCACTGGGTTTCAGTCATTTGTGTTTTCGGTATTACAAGTTGTTGACATGTTTTGTTTGATGCCAGTGATGTATCATTCAAGATATGATACACACACACACACACACACACACACACACACACACACACACACACACACACACACACGCACACACACAGTGAGCATTGTTGCCTCACAACAAGAGGTTCTCTGGGTTCATTCTTGGCTGTGGTGCTTTCTGTGCAGAGCAGAGCCTGCATTTCCTCCCTGTGTTCATGTGGGCTTTCTCTGAGTACTCTGGTTTCCTCCTACTTCTCAAAGACAAGCAGTTGATGAATGTGTGAATGGAAATTGTCTCTAGTTGTGTGTTTGTGGTATGTGTGATATGGAAGAAAGACCTATCAATCTTCTTCCATTCTCTTGTTGCCTTGAATAGCTGTGGATGTTCACAGGGTTGCTATGGGAATCAGACATGACTCAGAATATGTGTATGTATATATGGGTCTACTTTACATGATCGAACTTTCAAATGTTCGACTTTTCGAACATTTAAAAATTCGAACGTGGAAAAAAAAAACAAACAAAAAAATAAAATAAACGTTTCTAGCAGGGGGGCAAGCTCTGCACCCCCCGCTATTTAAATATACCAACTCTGAGATCACACTTCATTGCGGAAAAGGGAAATCTTCCCATTCCGTGCTGTATGGAGATCTTCATTTAGACCATTCAAACTTTTAAAAGTTCGATCATCTGAAGGGGACCCTTATATATATATATATATATATATATATATATATATATATATATATATATATATATATATATATATATATATATTATGTGTGTGTGGTATGTGTGTATGTATGTGTGTGTCTACTCACTTTAGTCGAGAAGTACATACAAAATGTCGACATGCTATCATGCGATTTTCAAAAAAAAACATAAATTTTTGCAGGTGGCAGCACACCACAACCTCTGCTACTTTTATAACTCTGAGATTACACAATCCCATGGAAAGAGAATATTACCCCACCTGAGGAGTGTCGACCTGGCACACATGTCAAATGCAGGACACCATACTATATATGTATACATCAGGAAAAATTATAATTTAAGGGATGCCTGATGACATTTACAACACCAGTTATTAGAACTCTGTGAAAGAGGATCTTTTTGAAAAATATATTTTCTAAGGGAATGCATGCAAGTCCAGGGGAAGTTTACAGCAAACAACTGTGAACAATGAATCATCAAAGTGATTTAGTGTGGTTGGAATAAAAGCAAATGAAAAACTGAAAGATGCGCAGGGTATACTAACTTATTAAATAGCTAACAGCAGGATATTTATTATATTGGTAAGAAATAGAATGAGCAAGCCTTAACAAAAACATACAATGATAATTAGTAAGTTTAATCCAGTATAGATACAGTAAGAATAGATGGTGATGAGATCTGGAAACATTACCTGGAACTGACCTGGCTACTCTGTAGTAATATTTTCAAGAGTGAAAAACTGAAAGGAGGCCAAATTTGTTAGGGGACAACAACCACAGGAAATATTAGCGAGAAATGTTTTTGTAAGGGATGTTCCAACTTGGTCAGTCAGACAAAAATGAACTTAATGCAGATCTGGTGTTTGGGAAAAGGAGGTATGTTATATTTTAGGGCAGCTTTAGTTGTTGCAAGACACTTTTTATAATAAATTCAGAGAGCTAGGAAAAGGAAAGTGTAGTACCAAAATAAATCCCAAGGTAATTATCCAAGGAGACTTGTTTGTGGGGTTGATTGTTAGGACAACAGTGGGACAAGTTAACAGCTTCAAATATCAGGGAGAGGTGGTTGAGTTAGAATCAGAAGGACTGCAACCAACTCACACTGAGTGTCAGGGGTAATGTATGACATAAAAATGCCAAAGAAGCTGAAAAAAAGGTTGTGTAAAACAGTACTATTGTATGGTAAAGAAACCTGGACAGTAAAGGAAAAGCAGTCGAGGAAGCTAGTTGAAACGGACATGAAGTGTCTGAGGTGGGTGGTGGGCTGCACAATGGGACAGATGAAAAAAACGAGGGTATCAGAGCGGAAGGTAAAGTAACTCCAATTATACAGAAGGTCAAACAGAGCAGATTATGGTGGTTCTGTCACGTGTGGAAAAGCAGGAGATGACCTGGTGAAGGTTTGGGACAGACAGACAGAAAGAATGTAAGACGAAATGAGGGCAAAGAGGTGGATGGATTGTGTGAGAGAAGAACTATGACAGTCAGGTATGACTGTTGAAGAAGATAGGACAGTGACATTGAATTGAGACTGATGGCCACAATTGACACAATAAACTGACCCCAGACAGAAAATAGGAAAAGGGGGGTGCTGCTAGAGCATCTTCTGTCTTCCAGTCAGACTGGCTTCCTTCTTGATCTATTTCAGAAAAGTGTAAATTTTCCAAACCATTCTGCCCACCGCTGTGGACACTTGTGACCTGCCAATCACATATTCCCACCAACCACAGAAGAAGGGAAAATTCTCCTCCTGGGATGACCTCATGCTCAACTCTGCTTTACTCTAACACAATGACTTAATGTACCTGAGAAGTATGAAATACCACTTCATTTGTGGTCCCTTCTATTTCCATTTGCATAAATGATCACCCATTTTTTCCCTGAGTTTACTCTTTTATTATTTGCTAAAGTTACCTTTCTTCCAGAATCAAGCAGTGACTGCACGTGTTTCCCATCCACCCTTAAGACATATTTTTGGATTTGTATCTGAATGCCACTAATCGTAGCGGATTCAGCATTATCTGCAAGCATAGAATATGCCTCCCTTCAGAGGCATGTATCATGTTGAATAAGTTCATCATTTAACCAACAATTTTTAGCTGTTTATCCAAACTAAAAATGCTTTAGACATTTCAGTTTGTCCAAATTCTGGCTGGTTGACAATCAAGATTGAAAATTTAATTTATAAAAAAAAAATATAATAATAAAAAAAGTTTTCTCCCAAGCTTGCAGTCCCTTCTGCAAGTACATCTATGTTCTTTCTTTTTTTTTTTTTGTCCCTGCTGCCTTTCGACCATCAGACCCTCTCTCAGTCAGCTGGTCATTTCTTTCCATGTACACGTCTCAGTTTTAATTCAGGCTGCCTCCTGCACTAGTCACCTGATGCAGCCTGAGCCAATGGGAAAAGGCTGCTTCCTGCTTCATCTAGCAGCTCAAACAGTCCTACTGAAACATCATTGATGCGCCCCTGAAATGATAGGATGACTTGTAGTAAGGAGTGTTCATCTTATTCTCTATGGGGTTGTATGCATAAATAGGAGCATAGGAAATACAAGGCAACTGAGTCTTGGAACCATTTACACTTTGTCAGTACCCTCAGACTAAACCTCCTCTCCTGAGGAAGTCAAGGCCAGTAAAGCAAAAGAGGTGGGATTTGTGAATATCCATCCAATTGTCCACTTCCCATTTGAAGGAACAGAATGTATGACACCACTTAATTTGCAACAAGAATTTATTCTGACGGTGGGGAACCTATCTCTTCACCTTGTTTTATTTATCTGCTGTTGAAGATTTAGATCCCTTGTTCTAGTATCTGTGGGGCTATTTAATTTGTGGAGATACAAAAGATTTTGGACTGATGGGTCCCTAATAGACTCAGAAGTGCAGAAATACATCTCCCCTCAGGAGTCTATAAGACACTAAATAAAGAAACAATGCTTCCAGTCTTTTCTGAACTGCACTATTTAAAAAAAATAGTCTAGCTGATTCAGTTGACCTTTTTTAAATGGAAATTGGAACTGAGCTCTGAGACCCAAAATGTGGAATCAACTACTTTTTAAATGCACAAATTTAAAATAAATTGAGTAAATTTGCTTAGGGAGAGAGAAAGCCCAGCAGTCCAGTACCAGAGGACATGCTTGAATAATTTGCATTTAATCTCTTTTATTTATGCTTGACTGCATGTTGACTGTGAGTTATGTTTTTTCCTCATATTCCTATCTAGATTCCTTGCACTACAAAATAATTTTATCCAAACATATTTTGAGTCACCCTTGTTTATTCCCTTACTATACTCTGCATTTTTGCACTTATAGGGTCTTAGGTAGTTACTAGACATGCAGTCCAGGTCACCATTAATGAGCATAACCCACATTCCAAATTGCCCCATATCACTTTCTCATTAAATACACTGCTCAAAGTCAAACAGTAGGCAGAGGAAGGCTGAAAGAATCAAACCCTGTAGCACAGGAAGCAGATCATTAACATTTCACAGCCTTAATCCTCTTCACCAACTGCCAAGCTACAAATTCCTGTCCTTCCACTTGTTAGAGGAATGAAAGCCACGCTTCCTGATGAGATTTGAACTCACAACCTCTGGTTCACAGGACCAGTGCTCTAACTCCTGATCTACAGAGCCATATGACATTCAAGCCCTGTACCCTCCCAACTCACACACAACATATTAGTGCTGTGCATCACCCCTAAGTGAATACCTGTCATACTTCTATTTCTGTGACACTCCTTCAGCATTCCATCTTAGTTTAAATGTATGATAATTGAGATGTACTTTTCCAGCCCAGCGTTAAGCACCGCTGTCCTTCCTGGGCCTAGATGGAGCCTGTCACTGATATAATAATAGTTTCAATTTCCCATTCTCCTCCATTCACCTACCAGTCTCAAGCTTTTTCTCTTTGTCTTCTGCTGCAGCCAGCCATTATACTCCATAATCCTAATTTTCAGTGTACTGGCTGTTGGTGCAGACAACACTGCTGGGGATGCTATTTCAAATCTACATCACTTGACATCTCTCTGGCTAGGTTTGTTATAACCACTGACAGGTCACTGGTGCCTACGTACACCTTGACATGCACCCATGCCTTTCCCATTGTCAGTCAAACTCAGTAAGACATGGGAGGCAGTGACTGCAGTAAGACTAGAATTGGTTTGACTGAAATCTGGTCTCTCCTTTTTCACTTGCCTAGACTCTTAATGCTGTTCATGATCCTGACATTGCCTCTCAGTTCCTTAATTTTTTTCCCCATGTGATTGCCACTCCTCTCATAGGCTCATAGGTTCATAGGATGATACTAGGCTATTGGCCCGGAGACCCGTATAAGCCTAGCCAAGAATTCTGCCCATGTTCCTTCAAAGTCAGCACCTGTTTCCCCTGTCCAGCAGGGACACAGATGAGATCCCAGGGATGTAATTTTCTGTTTCCCATCCAGTCATCCAGGTTCCTCTTAAAGAGGGCTAGAGAGGTACTTTGATTGACATGGAAAGGGAGTCTATTCCACAGATGGGGGAGTCTTTGAAAAACATATTTATCCTGCCAACAAGTTCTATTAATGTTACAGACCAGGTTAAAGCCTTGTGTGCAGGTTGCACGAGTGGAGTTTGTCTTATGGATATGCAGCAACTCCAGCAAGGCTGGGTCTAAAATGGCATTGTATGCCAGACATAGGTCACCTCTGAGCAGACTGTATGAGACTGAGTAGAGAGACAGGGCTTTTAGCCTATCTGTATAGGATAGGTGTTTGAGACCCTAGATTTACCTGGTCAGGAACCTCTGTGGTCTCTCCAACTGCTGCATGTGCGTGGCAAGGTACATGCCGAAGGGGGCATTGTACTCGATAAGGGGTCTGATAAAGGAGGAGTACAGGGATGTTATGACCTCCTTGTTCCTGTATGAAATACTCTTATTTATGAGGTGGGCTATGTTGAAAGTGTTCTGTACAACGGAGGCAACATGGTGGTCAAAAGTCAGATTGCTATCAACCTGGGTGCCCAAGTCCCTCATGACTGATTGCATGCTTAGTACGTTATTAATGTGATAATTAGTGGGGATGGCATTTTCCCCATAGGGGATAATGATGCATTTCTTGACATTCAGTTTGAGGCCATGCTTCTGGCACTAGTCATTAGTTTGGTTAAGGCCCTCTTGGGGGATGTTCACATCACTAGGGGAATTTAAGGCAGTGCCCCAGCTTGCAGTCATCTGCACCTCAGAAAAGTATATTCCAAGCAGTAGAGGCCCCAAGATTGATCCTTGGGGTACACTGCTCATTACGGGTCTACTACTAGAGGTGGCTTCTCCTACTTTGACTGCGTGGGTTCTATCAGTGAGCCAGTTAGCTACCCATCTGGTAGCATACGGGTTGATGCTTAGCTGGGAGAGTTTATCTATTATGCCTGAGTGGGGAATAGTGTCAAAGGCTTTGGCTATGTCAAGGTATGTGGTGTGCGCTGTCATCCCCTCATCCATGGCTTTGGTGAATGTTTCAAAGAAGTTGACCAAGTTTAACAGGCATGATCTCCCTTTGACAAAACCAAACTCTGTGGGGTCAAGCATTTGGAGGTTGCCAATGCCCTTGTTTATAAGGTCCATGATAATGCATTCCATGGCTTTGCAAATCAGGCTAGTTAGGCCTGGGTCAGTGGATGCTCCACCTTTGTGTAAAGGGATGACAGTGGCTGTCCTCCATTCAGTTGGGATGAAGCCGGTGCTCAGGCTTTGGTTGAATAGCATGTCTAATGGAGCTGAGAGCTCATGCCTGAGTTCATGTAGGATACAGCCAGGGATGTTTTGTGTCCCATGGAGACTGTATTTTCTGCCTTTGAGAGAGCATTAAGGACCTGCTCCCCAGTGATGAGAGGAGGGGGCAGGTCCTGGGAATGTCCTGGTTTACTGATGGGAGGGACAGGGGGATGAAGTTTTCACTGAACCTGTCTGCCAGCAGGTTGGCTATATCTATGGCATTTGTGTATGTGGTGTTATTGACCACTTGTTTAGAGCAGATTTGGGTGTTTGGGTGTTGCCTTTGAGATTGTGGACATATGTGAAGACGGCCTTGTGATTGTCCTTGGTGGATGTGGCCAGTTTGGACTCAAAGTTAGCGTTAAAGGATTTCACCAGTGACCTTATTTGCTTGTTCTGATAAGGGAGAGATTGCTTCCAACTTGGCACCTGCTCCTTCTTCACCCTGGACAGCAATTTTTTCCCTCTATTACAGAGTTTGTTTATTGCTGCTGTCCACCAGACAGGTTTACTCTTCCTTGAGGAAGATGATTTGGTCCTGTCAGGTATTGCCGAGTCCATACAGCTATGTAGGTTCTCATATAGTTTTTTGATGTAAGCTTGGACATTAGTGCTAGTTCCAACTGAAGGGATGGTGGCTGTGAAGCTGCTTATACCTGCTCTGAGGAGATTGTAGTCAACTTTGGAAAAGTTTTTTCGTTTGTCCCTGATTGGGGGGGGTGACTTCAAAAGTGATCGCTTTATAGTCGGATGTTACCAAGAAGGTTGACACTGTAGGAGTGCTACAGTGGCAGCTCTTGTTGGCTAGGACCAGGTCCAGGATATTTTCACCTCTCATAGGGGTGTCGGCCAGCTGATCCAATGCATTGGCATTGACGAAGTCGAGGAATCTCTGGGCATTCATGTTTGGGCTAGAATAGGTCTTCCACTCTATGGTTGGGTAGTTAAAGTCACCCAGGATCAGGGTAGAGGGTTGAATATTGATGGATTCAAGTAAGTTCAGATAGCTGGAGTGGGTGTCCTGAGTCATGGTTGGGGGTCTGTAGCTAGCTATGATTTGAATATGTGTTCTGTCAACAGTTAACTGCACTTGGAGTGTCTCCTGTGTGTCATACCATTTGACCAGCCTAGAGGTGTGTATATCTTTGATAAATATTGAAACTCCACCTCCTTTGGCTTTGTAGCCCTTCGTTTGGGGTCTGAAAGTATGGTAGGATGAGTAACCTGGTAAAGTTGGGGTGCTCTCCACAGTTTTGAACCAGGATTCAGTGACTGCACAAATGTCAGAATCCTCCAGGGCAAGGAATGCTTGCAGTGAGTGCAGATTCATGCTAATACTCCTAGCATTTAGCAGCATGACCTTTAAATTTTGTTTATAAGAATTTTTCATGTTGGTAATTTTGTGCTCATGACTTTGCCTAAAAAAGGCACTATGGGGGAGGCAAAAGCCTTTGCCAGAAGCCTAAAGCCCAGAGGAGACAGATGAAGGCCATCTCTGGCAAAGCATCATGGTCTGTCAGTCATGTCCTCCTAGGCTGTCAGTTACTGGATCCCCTTGGAATGACACCAGAAGCTAAGCCAGTTGTTAAAGTCAATTATTTTCTGTTTGTATTGAGGTATCATTCTGGGTGACGGTAGGATGCTGCTTAAGGCAAGGGACATACTTGCCTGGAACACATATTCAGCAGTCCAGAGAGGTATGTCTCAAATCATTCACACCAACATGGACTATGACAGAGTCATAACAGTACCTGTTGTTAAGAGACTTGAGTGTGTGCATGATATGGTGGATTCTAGCACCTGACAAGCAACTTTCTGTGACTTTCTCCTTGTCTAGCCTGGTGAGAGGCACATCTGTGTGTCTCACGATAGACTCTTCTATGACTAGTATGTTGGGTTTGTGGTTGGGCCTTAGAGACTGTGAGACACAGATGTGTAAACTATGTGTGATGCTTGGTGCTGTGGGTTATGATGTGCGTGTGTGTTTTTGCTTCGGATGTCTCTTTTGTTTAGGTAGGTTTTTGTTGAGAACCCCTGCATATGGAGGAGTGTGTTATACAGATGTGGGTGGTGTTAGAGGTGTGGTGTTCATAGTGTTTGTGTAGACAACCTTCTCAGTGCCAGATGTATTGGCTTGTGACTGAGACAGCAAGTATTCTAGGTTCTTAATGTGATTGCATCTATCACATATTGTATTCCTAGGTGGTAGTAGTAGAGCGTTGTCTGTGTAGAGAAGGCAGTTGCCACACTGTCTCAGGATGCCCATATCAACCAGAATAGCAGGAGAAACCACAGGAAATTGTCCATCCATGGTTATCAGAATCTGTGGAAGAGAGGTCAGGGACAGTAGAGTGGCTACTATCTGAGGAGACTACCTATAGGTGTCAGTAGGGCTGGATAAAATCAGTACAGTAGTTGCAGGCGAGGGCCTCACTCACACAGAAGTGCTGGTAAGGGAAAAATGCAACTGAGATACTTTGCAAAGGGTTAAAACAGCACAGCGGCAGCACGCAACAGGCAAACAAGTACAAACCCATGCAAATGCTGGGTTTAAATACCACAAAAATGAAAGTAAAATAGAAACACTGCAATTGAACAATCAACCCTTGTCACTGAGCTCTCAGCTCAACACCCTATGCCAGACCAGTTCCAACCAGTTCACTTACTCCCACTAAGTGTAGGCAGGCCCTGGCCAACACAAACAGATCTGAATACAGTAAGACCTGTAACCAGACTATGCTAAAGATATTTAAACTCTGTTTAGGTAAATTTGACATAGGAGAGCAGATACACACTTAAATATAACAGTAGCAAACAAGAGCAAACTGGTTTAAACAAATTAACTCTCTCTGACCTTTCCTTCAAAAAATGCGACTCTGTCTCCATGTGCTAGTAATAATCCCATCCCCAGTCCTCATGAGCTCTTTATACAAGACTTCTTCACTGTTCTATCTCTTTCGTTTTCCTCCTCCTCTCTCATCTGGCTGAGTGTTCTGCTCCTGTTTACTTCCCTTCTGTTTTCCCATGTGGTGTTTGTTCCTGCATGGCTGCCACTTTCTCTGTCTTCTCTTTATCTCCTATCAGAGTTTTTTGTATCTGTCCTTCAACTTTATCTCATTTTTCCTTGTCTGTCATTTTGTGGATGCATTTCTCACCTTCTCCTTTCACCTTGCTCTATGCCACCCCACTTGCCTGTATTCCTCTGATAACCACTGCCTATGTCCTCTTGTCCTTTGCCTTTCTCCCTCTGTTCCCCCCAACCTGTCTCATCATCTCCTCTTGCCTATTTCTCTTCAGTCCCACTCTATCCTTTCTTACCCTGCTAGCCACTTCAAAACCTAGCTTCCCATTTTTCTGCACCCCCCCTTCAGCCTCTGCCATCCCAAAGCTAGCTAAGCTAAGCAAATAATCCATATCATAAGCAACTCACAAATATTTGTCATTCTTCTTGTCTAGCCAGTGCTATTCCCTTGTTGTCCCATTCTTGGATCCCAGACTTTTTTATGTTTTGACATATGTATTTTTCTGTAGCAATATCTTGTTAACTTATCTTGCATTCTGTTTCAGTGCCAAGTTGCACAGATGAATGGCTCTTGCCAGTTTGAAAGTTTGAGTATTTGCAAAACGTATGTTTGTCCAATAAAAGGTATTACACCACGTCTTTGTTGCAGTGTCTTTACATTTTTTATTAGTGGGCCAATATGGCATTTTTTAATTTTCTTAATTTTTAAATTTAAATTTTTTTTAAGGAAATGACAAAGTAAGGGGTAATTGAGATTAGAGGATAAACAATTGCAATTTAATTTTCCTTAAAATTCCTTACAGTTCCATTGAAGAAATTTAAGCAATTTCATAGGTCTTTCAGAAGCACTTAGTTTGCACCTAGAACTGTTCAGATGCCAAACTCCCTCGCAAAAACACTAGTTTTTCAGAAACAATCACTTCAAACCAAGTCCAGTGAGACGATGTGAAGTATTGCCAGCTAAGCCAGCATTGCCAAGAGAAGTAGGCAAGGGAGCCAGCAGGAATTTTTGCAGGGGGGGGGGTGCAAACCCAGAGCCCCACCCACACAGCCCCACCCCCTCCACCACACAGCCTCCCCCGCCCACGCAGCCATTCCAGTGTCCCATTACTTGGATATTTCTTCCCATTTGTCACAGACACTGTTCAAATCTCTCAGTGTGCATACTGTTTTATGCTTTACTTCTACAATGATTACAGATATTTGGATTTCATTTTCAACTTTTATTTCAAATTTTATAGCACAAATACTGATAGACATTTACTAAACCTAAACAAAGCAATAGTTTTACTATGAAAACTGACAACATTAAAACTTCTCTACCTTTGAAACCCACATTCACTGAAACAGCATTGAAACCCACATTCAAAGAAAATGCATCTGGCCAGTGGCGAGGTAAGTTTACCTTTGGGCTGTTTTCAAATCATAGGCTCCTTGCACAGATTTTTAGACCCATGCAAAAGTTCTTTGATTCACCTTCCTGACTGTATTAATTATACTACATAATAATTGAATTATATCCCTTGTATAATACAGCACCACTTGTTAGAGTGTGTTCTAAATTTATAGTTCTGAACATTTTTCCTTTAAGCAATGAAACAAATCATATGAACTAATAATGACAACCTGCCCAATTCAGAACATTTCAACCATAAAGGGCCACTTAAACTTGTCATACAATCCACCAGTATCAATCAAGATGGAGAATCTCTGCAGAAGTAAAAGTCATCTGAATAATTCCACATTAAAAGGATATGAAACTAATGAAGAGATGTTGCTAAGAAACAACTTGTATGTCAGTGTCTCATCTACAAATTCAGTGTCTGTTGCCCTTGAAGAATAAATTGCCTATGTTACATTAAAACAAATGGTAAGCTGGTATATTGCAATAGGGAGTGGGTGACAAGCTAAAAAAAGGTTTAAAGTTACTAGGCGTCTCATCCAAAGGAGGGCATACTAAGGACTGCAGTACCTAACTCCACCCCTTAAAATACAAATTTACATGCTGTGGGAGTTGAAGCTACAGCCCTCTGTATCAAGACGCAAGTATGCAACTTGCTGTGCTATTAATACTGCTTTAAAACTCTATACCACAATAGTGATACCATTTGCTAAACAAAACAGTTGCACATTTTAAGCAGACTTAGCATGATCTGTTGTAAACTTTTCTTCTCTTGAAGCTCACATTTCCTTGAAAATGCACTTGAAAATAAATTCCACCTACAGCTTCTAATTGTGCAGTTGGTGTTAATGCTGATATATGCTGTGTATATTTTCACTTTTTAGAAATCTTTTTCATGGAACATTTCTACTAAAACAGGTCACTTTCTTATGGCATTTGCCTGTCTGATTTGAAAATGTATTATTCTTGTTTCTGTATCTATAATTACAGGTGGTTTGCACCCTTAAAAAAATAAACCATGTCTCAGTCAGCATGAGCATTTGCTGAATCAATAAAACAAAAATTTTAATTATGGCACAGTCAGGCATTTATAAACCAAGCCCCAATGTACTAGTGTCTTGTGACTCAAAATGTAGACATTGTAGTAAGTGGACTGTGGTGTTTTTGGTTGTAACAGCCTTCACAAATCCATGCATACCATTGAGAGGACTTCTGTTGAGAAAGATTCTGGGCAGTGACCTTAATTATTTCACAGTAAAAAGTGAAGGCTTTCTCTTAAGTGTCCATCCATATCTGAGAATGTATTATTTTGCACAAATAAAGTTTTTAAAGGATGTGAGCCAACCAGTCTTTCTACAACTTAAATTTATAACAGGAAAATGTAACAGAAAATATTTGTTCCAAGTGCCATAGAATCCAGAACGGTTCCATTTTAATGAAAGCAATAAGTAAAAGCAAGTCGAACTAAAGTGAGAAAAATTTATATGTTTTACCTGTGCAGCAACAATATACATAGTTTGTATCAATTTTAAAAGCAGACCACTCACTCCTTTTAATCGGACAAAATCTAAGAATGTGCTTCACTATAAATGTCACAAAATATATTTATGTGACATGTCTGTAGTTATTGGCAGGGCTGAATCTATAAAGGAGGTACAAAGTAACTGTCACAACCTACCACTTCACCTTGAATAAACATCATTCTACACATAGGAGAGGGGACACCTGTTTCATCAAAATTAATCAAGTGCCAGCACATCGAAGAAAATGCAAACACAAAACCACAGAGCACCCACCATAAACACACACGGACATTAGTGTCGCCAACCAAAATGGAACACATACCTTTCGACTATCTCTGATTTTGGCTTGTTTTTCTTTCTTTAAGAAAATGAGGTATTGCACTGATGAACTTTTCCTCAGTATATTTGAAGTAAAGAGGGGAAAACTACTTAATTATCTCAAATACAGCACTTTAACTTTTTGGCGCCAAGCTTGAAGCTTAGCTGACATAATTGACATTGATTCTTTGTGTATAAAAAAAAAATACCAGGTGGAGCTTCTTTCTTGTGACAGAATAGCTGCACACATGATGAATCCAATTCTGATAATCTTTCTGAGGCAAAAGCTCTTTCTGGTCACAAAAACACACAACTCTCGTTGTTCACTCTGCCACTAGCAATCTGGATAACTCTTGGCTACGCTGCGCAACTGTCAATGGTCAGAGAGGCGGGAGATGCAGTTTAAGGAGGAATTGAGGCTTGCTCATCATATGCATCATATGACTGCAACCTACAATAGCATATCAGCATCTCCTCCGAATGATGCAGGTTTAACGAGGGAAAAAAAGCAAGTTGAAATCAAAAAATGTGCGGTTTTGCCAGTACATTTTTCGATTTCAACACACATCATCAGATAAATTAAGAAAGTGCAAGAGGGTGCAAATGCACCCCCTTGCACCTGCCTGCAGGTGCCCTTGGAAGTAGGGCAGTGGATCTTTAACATATACCAGCATAGCTTGCTGGAATTTTGTGAAGAATTATATGTTATTTTTATATCAAACTGATTTGCACAGATGCTTGTGCTGAAAAATGTATTTGTAAAGCTACTTTGTATTAAACATGTACCAACAGTGTGCCCTGCTGGACATAAAAATAAATGTGCATGTATTATTGCAACTGTTTAAATGTATATGTTTTAACATGGGATACTAGAAGAGAAGAGGTTAATCTCAAAGTCTGAAAATAGTTTGAAAATAAATTACCTGTCTTAGGCCATAAAGATTGTATCTTACAGTTCTCAATGCAGCCAGAGACAAAAAGTTTGTACTAGGAAACTTCCTGCATTGTCATTGGGGTGAACTAATTGCTACTTTGGAAGGGTGGAGGTTTGAAATTGTTTTATGACTTCCAGAAGCTGTAGCAGATCTTAGCAAGGCTGTGTGTGTGTGTGTGTGTGTGTGTGTGTGTGTGTGTGTGTGTGTGTGTGTGTGTGTGTGTTATTGACCCATATGTGATAAATCCTGACAGCTTCTAGCCAAGTGGATGGGAACCAGACATCAGTTGACCAGATATATGTGATGTCATTCTGTAATCTAAGACCAAAATGATGTTTTAATACAGATGAGACAGAAGTCTCATTGCACTCTGTTTTTGGAACCTGAGAAGGAAGGACCCCTCGCATACTTCATCATGCCTTGCTCTAGTAAGTAATCAGGGAATAATAATTCTTTAGATCAGTCAAGAAAATATAGTGATATTAGTTAAGTACTGTTTTTCTGTATCTGTATGAATCTATTGTTCTGTGTTATTTTAATATTTGAAAATGGTATAGCCACGGAGTACCAATAAGTGTTCCAACACCACTATTGTTACTGTCACAATTTCCTAATAAATCTAAACAAATACTTGCAGTAAAATTGTAATGTCCACTGTAATAGCTGGCAAAATTCTGTAGTTAATCCAAACTGCTTTTTGCCAAATGACGCTCCAATTGCGTTCTGAACATCACGCCAACTCCAAGTTTAAAATAGCTTGTTTATTGACATAAATACTCGTAAAGTTCTAAATAAACCTCTACAAATTCATGTCCGAGGTTGTACAAACTAACGCTTAAAGCGTAATACTATAAAACATTAAAACAATAAATGGACAAAATTAGTCACCAGAATACTTGTTAGTATTGCAATACAAACTAACATATAAAATATTAGTATTCAAATACATAATTTAAAACTATACACAAATATTTGACTGTTCACAACTATATTGTCAGCAAATACAATAATTAAAATAGTCATCGAACTACTAAAATAACCACTTGTTGTTCCAAACCTACCCATCCATATTATCTATTGTACAACAATGTTGTATGTTGAATAACATGAAATTGTTAAAAATTATTAAAAATGTTAAAAATGTTGAATATTTTGTATTTAGTTTAGTGTTGCAGCTGACAATATCATGTACTGTTACTTTAAAAAGTTTGAATGGTTAAAATTCAATTTGGCACTGTTGAAGTTTCAAAAGGCGGACAGTTTGAAATGAAGGTGTTCTGAAGAAGCCCATAAGTTATGGGTGAAAGCGCTTAACCATTTTAATAAGTTCGCAGTAACTTACACTGACTGTCCGTTTACTGTTTTAATGTTTTATAGTATTACGCTTCAAGCGTTAGTTTGTACAACCTTGGACATGAATTTGTAGAGGTTTATTTAGAACTATACGAGTATTTATGTCAATAAACAAGCTATTTTAAACTTGGAGTTGGCGTGCTGTTCAGAACGCAATTGGAGCGTTATTTGGCAAAAAGCAGTTTGGATTAACTATGGAATTTTGGCAGCTATTACAGTGGACATTACAATTTTACTGCAAGTATTTGTTTGGCTTTATTAGGAAATTGTGACAGTAACAACAGTGGTGTTGGAGCACTTATTGGTACTCCGTGGCTATACCATTTTCAAGTTTTTTCTTGTTTGACTATTACCAAGTTATTTTAATATTTTCTGTGAATTAAACACTGGTGTTTGTTGTAAATAGATATTTAGTATTTTCATGTTCTTTTATTATTTATTACTAAATATATTTCAAATTTTCATTGTGGCTGGTCCTTTAGAGAATATTTTAACCTTTGAGAGTACTTGTATTTATTTGGTTACACTGCAGCCACTCCTGAAAGCCTTGCTGTTTGGTCAACATTACCATTTGTATTAATACTAATTTCACTCGGTATAAATGGGTACCCCTACAAGAGCTTTAGAGTAGCTGGCTTTAGAGTGTCTGGTGGTGGTGTAACTACATTATAGTTTGGGCGGAAGGGGGCAAGCCTTACCAGGTGTGTGTGTGTGTGTGTGTGTGTGTGTGTGTGTGTGTGTGTGTGTGTGAAATGAAATCTGAAAGAGTATGTCTGTCAGTTGCTTGGAGCAGGGGCACAAAGCACTGGTTTCACAGAGAGAGTGGTGGAGAACTTGGCTTGGACACTCAGCTGAGGTCTCAACTCTATAGCTGTGCCATTGGGGAGTCTTACTGGGGACCTGGAGGGAGACAGATAGAGAAACCCAGGGTCTGGACTGACTGTGTTCCGTGTTTGCTCTTAAGGGAAATTGTGCTCGATGCAGAGAGCTGCATCTGGAAATACTGAATGTATCCATTTTTGTTCCAAGTGAACGTCCCTCTCCAGTGTCAGTGGTGAGGATTCAGGCTCCTTGATTACTGGCCCAGAGTGAGGACATCACATCCAGTTCACCTACCAGAGAATAAAACCAGAGAACTAAAAAAGCAGCAACAAAGTAAGAGGCTTGAATAAAGTTATTCCATTGCCTTACTCAAGCTATAAATTAAATCAAACAAATCAAATGCTATCTATAAATCAGATCAAATCAATCAAACACATTATTTGCAAAGTCTTCTTACCTAACTCACTTTTCAATGAGCTATTCTATAAGAAACCATAATATGAAATGGAAACCAATAGTTACAAATCCATACACTAAACTAAACCAGAAAAAATATAGTTTTATAATGTACCTCACTTAGTTGAATCACTGTAAATGACCTATCATTGTATGCCCAAGATATATTTTGTATACTTTTTGCTCCCATACTTGATGACTATCGAGCCTCCCAATGTTTGAGAGGGGCCATCATTCAGATAGCCACAGGGGATGCTTGTGCCCTTGCTGGCATCCTGTATTTTTCTTTAAATCTCCAGTGCCTCCTAGTGGGTGGGGGATTCACAACCTGCATCACAATGTGAGTCACTATACCTCCTGCTATACTTGCATGCTTTCATGCACCTGCTCAGGAAAACTACCATACTGAAAATGCACACTTCAGGACTACCCTAAGCATTGCCACCCCTCTTCCAAGGAACTGTTGTATAGGAAGGGTATATTCTACCCTTCAAAGATAGGCATGGCTATGCTACCCATGCCATTACCAGCACATACTTGTGTCACCCATTGAACATGAGTCTCCTGAGTCATAGTCAGGGTTTTATCCCTTTATGCGGTGGAACTGGCTTGCCTTAAATCTGTTTTTAGTTACTTCATGCCTACTATATGTCAGGGATCTGATTCATTTTTGTTATCAATGAGTCTTTCACATGATTAGCCATGATTAGCACATGACAAAAGCCATAATTTCTACTTTTGCAAGACAATCAAGTTCCAGGCAGACAAACTGTGGCTGCGATGTTTAGATATCTAATTCCATAAATGTAAAAATATAAGGCTATAATACGACTGTCCAAGATACTCCCACCCCTCTGTCGATCCTCAGTGGAGTGCCAAGCAAAAAGTTCTGGACTATTGCTCTCTGGCACTGGGGTCAGGAGTTGTCTATCCCTGTATTATACTCCCATATTTATGACTAGCTAAATAACAAACCATAGATCCATGTAGCCATTAGTCCATTTTCTGATGATCTGCTTTAACTTTTACAGGGATGTGGGGACATTGGAACCTCTTGTGGCAACCAGTGGGTGTAAGATGCTGAAACCCATTCTGGACAGGGCACCAGTTCATCTTAGAACACACACACACACACACACACACACACACACACACACACACACACACACACACACACACACACACACACACACACACACATATATATATGTATAATAAATATATAACAAACACATACAAACACACTAATTTCACACTAATGGGGTCAGTTTGAAGAAAGCAATTCATCTACTGCATGTCTTTGGATGGTGGGAGGAGCCTGAAGCACTCAGAGAAAATGCAGTTGGATGTAGTGAGGACATGCAGATTCCACAAAGAAAGCACCTGGCGAAGAACAGAGCAAGAGAGTCTCTTGGTCTGAGGTGGCAGTGCTACTGACCATGCTACTACAGTGCTCTTCCAGCAAATCATTAATTCATTAATTTATCCAAACCAACAATACCACAGTACATAGCTAGAACAGCAGCATGTGGTCATGGAAACAGATATGTCATTGGTTTGATGTCATGTATTGTGGCAGAAGTACCTCACTGTATTGCCTTGTCTTAAGTGGTTTATCCATGACACCCTCTGTCATACCTAATGGGCAGAAATTACTGGAAAAGGAGGCCCCTGCAGATAGAGAGAAAGACAGAGACAGAGAGAGCTGATAGACAGAGAGGGAGAGAGAGTCAGAGACAGAGACAGAGAGCTGATAGAAATAGAGACAGAGACAAAGAGAGCTGATAGAGACAGAGAGACAGAGAGAGATGATATATATATATATATATATATATATAGAGAGAGAGAGAGAGAGAAACAGAGACAGCTGATAGAGAGAGAGAGAGAGAGAGAGAGACAGAGACAGAGACAAAGACAGCTGATAGAGAGTGAGACAGAGACAGAGAGAGTTGATAGAGATAGAGACAGAGACAGCTGATATATATATATATATATATATATATATATATATATATATATATATATATATATATATACACATACAGAGAGAGAGAGAGAGAGAGAAACAGAGACAGCTGATAGAGAGAGACAGACAGACAGAGAGACAGAGACAGAGAGAGACAGAGAGAGCTGATAGAGAGAGAGAGAGACAGAGACAGAGAGCTGATAGAGAGAGCTGAGAGAGACAGACAGACAGAGACAGAGAGAGCTGATAGAGAGAGAGACAGAGACAGAGACAGCTGATAGAGAGAGATAGAGAGACAGAGACAGAGACAGAGAGTGGAATATAGGCAATGATTCTCTTTAGATTTGTCTGTTTAATATTAGTATTAGTATTAGTATTGATATTAGTATTAGTATTACACTGCAGCCATTCGAGAAGGAATTAAGCATGGTAATAACCAAGAATTAGGTGTGTGTGCTTCACAGGAACTCACAACAACTGCAGCAGTGAAACCGAAGGGACCTGTGAATGGACTTGTGAATAGTTTTTCCATGCCAAACAACAACATTTTGGCTTATGTTTGCAAAGACACAGTTAATCCCTTCTCTACCTGTTGTGAAGTTGAAACACAGAGCACAGTAAGTACTGACACCAACACATCCCTTACAAGTGAATATAGCAATTGCAAAACCAATATATATAAACTTGAACATTTGTCAACAAAATATGTGTCTTTGCAACTGGAGGTTTTATACCTTGAGGAATGCATTACTCAAAGTTGTGTTCCACAGGGATTAAGGGTATACAAGTTTCCAAATGGGGTACAGTATGGTGATTCATTATTTTTAGAACTGGTAAAATATTTAATGACATTGCAAGAGCTGTGATGAAAATGTTATGTAACAGTTATAGAAATACTTTAAAGGAAATTAAACATCAAATTTCTACCTTGGATCAGACCATTAAGACCAGTAGTGGTTTTTCTTCTTTTATTGCATTGTATACTGGAATTGGTGCCAAGGTGGACAGACTTAAAGCCAGTATAATTTCTAGAAAGCAAGGTAAATTGAGAAGGGATATTGCATCATATTCTGCAGGACTGGCTTATCCTATACATAAAGTGAATATATCTGATAATAATACACCAATTGAGAAAGGTGACAAAGGTAACAATTCAGGTGCAAGAGTTGATGTTAATATTATAAGCACTGCCAAACAGACTGCAGTTAGCACCAATCCAGGTCTTGTAGATGTAGACAAATTGCCACCTTTGCCTGTAACACCTACTGGGCCTTTCTTAGTGAATCCAACTGGAGTGATACAGACACTGAAGTGGCAGGCAAGTGCGAACAAGAAAAGGAAAGGGAAAGGCAAGAACCGGAAAAACATTAGAGCATGGGTTTGACATTTTAAACCTAACTGATGAATTTTTGTCACCTGAACTAATTTTGGTTCTTACAAAAGGTTTTAATTTTATCCCTAGCAATTCAGTTAATATTCCAAGACTTATTGTAGACTTCAAGTTGTATGTTAGGAAACTCAACTTGAGTTTTGTGATGGCACAGGTACCCTGTATTGTGAGACAGGGAGAATTGTTGAGAAAGAAAAGTACTTTTAACCTACCTTTAAACAGAACTCTTCAAGTTTTTACCAGTCTTTGTGAAAGTGGTTTTAGGAACCAGCTCCAAAGGCGACAAGTGAGAGACAATTTGACTATACCAGAAAGAGAGGCTTTACAAGATTTTATTGGAAGGAAAGATTTGAGACTAATGAGGGTGAATAAAGGAGGTATGCTTGCTTGTGATTATGACTAACGCAGATTATCAGCAAGCCATCATGGAATTCTTGAGTGAAGAGAGAAATTATGTTGAAGTGTCCAACATTGTGATTAAAGAGAGCTATCATAACATAGATTTGGCACTCTTAGATTTATTCACTCAAGGAAATTTAGATCAGAACACTTACAATTTTTTACAAGTTGATCATCCAAAAATGGCTTCTCTTTTTGGGATTTCTAAGGTTCACCAAGATTGGGTTAAACTTCCTTTCAGACCAAAAGTCTCTGCACCTTTTTCCAAGACTGAATCCATTTCCATCTGGTTGGATCAACAGTTGAATCCCATTGTCCAAAAATCTAGTCTATTTGCGTGATTCTTGGCACTTGCTGGAATTGCTTAGGGAGTGGGTGCAGGTCAATGGGGAGTTCT
Source organism: Protopterus annectens (assembly GCF_019279795.1). Lineage (NCBI taxonomy): Eukaryota > Metazoa > Chordata > Ceratodontiformes > Protopteridae > Protopterus > Protopterus annectens. Next base: position 813,106,041 of record NC_056734.1, read on the forward strand.
ATTTTGCCTCTCTAGATGTCACATCTTTGTATACAATCATCAAACAGGAAAATGGCATTGATTTTTTGAGGGAATATTTAGTCAACAACTCCAATTTTGATGGTGACAAAGTCAATACCATATGTGAGTTAAATGGAGCTGGTGTTAGACAACAATTTTTTCCACTCTGGCAAGAAATGTTTCAAGCAAAAGACAGGTGTGGCACTGGGGGCCAGGGTGGTCCTGGCTTTTGCCAGCATTATGTCCCACTTGGGAACAAAAATTCTTGGAAAAACACAAAACTATCTGGTAAGATTTTGTTTTATAGAAGATTCATTGAAAATTTGATTTTTTTTTGTGGAAAGGAAGCAGAGAAGAATTTTAGAGTTTTGTAAACTATTTGAACAATACCACTTATTTTCTGAGATTTACTGTAGGAGGGTTTGGAGAATGTCTGAATTAGTTAGACATTTTGTTGTCAATTGATGTCTAGACTGGTCATTTTGTCAGTAAAATTTTTAGAAAAAAAAGTTTTACAAATCAATATTTGCATCGTGACAGTCTCCATCCACACCAAATGAAGAGGATCATGGTCAAAGGTCAATTCATTCGGTTGAGTAGATAATGGAGTATTTGCTGAAGAAATGACTTTACTCAAAAAGTTAATCATAGAAAAAAGGTTACAGTGAAGACTGGTTAGTGTGAATAGAACTTGAAGTACAGAAATTAAGATTTGGTGTTGCACATCCAATATTGTGTTATGGTGATTTTCACACCAAATGGACAATCACAGTTTCTGAATGCAAGTGGAACAGATTGCGAATATTTTTTGTCTTTCCCATTGCGCATATGTCAAGAAATGTGGGCAGTTAAACAGTGCATACAAGAAAATTGGAAAGTTATCTTGAGGGCAACAATGATTTAGCAAAAGAAATAGGTGACAGACCTATGTTTTCTGTCAAGAAACCTGTCAACATTAAAACATTATGTGAGAGGAATGAGAAGTTGGAAGTAAAGAAAAGATCATTATTACCCCCAGGGACTTTGCAGTGTAGACAGTGTAAGCAACGCCGTCACATTTGTAACACTTCTTTTATCCATTTCAAACATTTGGACGTGACTATAGGGGCTAGAAAGAGATATGACTGTTCATCCAACCATGTGGTGTATGCAGCTATTTGTGAATCATGCTGTTTTTACACAGGCAAAACTATTAGGCATTTTAAAAGAAGACACTTGTTAGCCATCAAGAAGAAGGATTTTTGTAATGCTTTGGAAAAGCACACTGTTACATATAAAGATTTCAAGAAATTTTCTTTTTTTGATTTAGATTCTGTTTCTGTCGAGGACGTCAGTGGTGACATTAAGGCACTACTAGAGTGTAAAGAGACACTCTGGAAGATCAGGCTGAATGCTGATAAACTGCCTGGTTTAATCAATCAATATCAAGTGTTTTACTAAGTTAAAGGATTTGAAGATGAGTTTTTTTATGGTATTTTAATCATAAATCAATTGCTAACAAGTAATACTTCTCAACCAAACTTAACTGCATACACTTTAGAGCATGAATGACTAGTAACCAATAGTATTATGATTTTGCGGCAATGCCCACTTTTAGACTGTTTGCATTAGTTGTCTTTATCACATGATTATTTGAATGTCTTTTTAAGGGGTGTGCATGTGTTTTACAAATGTTTCTGATAAAGTTCTTGTTGAAACATTAAAGAGAACAAAAGCGCTTGGAAAAAGTGTTCGCGAGTTCTTTTTAGCCATAGTTTTGCCTTGTTTTTTTTAGTTTTCCAGTCTTTTAATATTTTTTGTTGGTACAGTAGTATTAGTATTTCACTATTGGTATGACTATTAATACTGCTATAACTTAAGATTCAGAATCAGAAGGGGCAGTTAAATGCAAAGTGTTTTCTGTGGACTGCAATTGCATATTGTCTGGTGTACAATGGCTAATAAGCAGGCGTGAAACACTGCGCTGCACAAAAACAAGGGATCTGTGATGAGGATTCAAAACTCAGTGTGACAGTCAGGTCGGCCAGCCATTTCATTACAAAATGCTTTGTATATATGCATTCCTATTTCCAGTTCTACAAACTAAGGTAATGATAGTAAATGCCTCAAATCAGGGACATTTTTTTGATTGTTAGTACTATTATCTTGAGAAGTTGACTTTGAATTAACATGCATTTTCTGAAGTAGAAAAAGTCAATAACTTTAATGACTGTCATTATTTATTAAGTGTAATCAACTAATTTTTCTCCCTAAATCTCTAGTTTTAGAAGGAATTAGGAGGGACACAGCAAAATTTTGAGCCAAAATTGTGGACATCCCAAAAATCAGGGACAGTTGACAGGTATGAGGAAAAGCAGTCCCAAACCACCAGCAAGCCAAAAAGTAGATACATACCACTGGCAACAGTTCCAGAATTTATTCAAAAAATAGTTGACAGGTATGTCAGGGGCTACTCAACTTTGGGAGGGTTATATAGAGAAATGTCAAGTCAGACATACAGGGCCCTAAAAGGTCCTTCAGTTACTTGTAAAATTATTCTAGAGTCCCCTGTCTTTGTATGTCACAAATTCCCTCCCATTTCAAAAGACCCACGGTGAATCTGTGGAAGTGTCACCTTCATTAGTGTGAGCTACACAATGGGACACTAGGTGTCATCACCTGATAAGGATTTTCTTCCTCAGAGAAAAAAAGAGTTGTTCTTGAGGCTGCAGGAGTGTTCTTCTTTTAATAATTTTAAAACATATCTTCCCATCCACCCACTATATCCATCCCACTACATTCTATTGTCATTGCCTCATTTCCTGTGGCTTACACCTGAAATAAAGAAAACATCCTGCCAAGCAGTCTGCAAATACAGTCTAGAAATAAAAAAGGAAACCAATAATAGAAATAATAAAAACTACTTTTAGACCACCCCTTGCCAAACTCATAACTCAATGTGCATGAAACTTGTAGTACCCCAGCTTCTATTGTCAGCTCGGTGGTATTTTGGCACTAGCAGGTGTCCAGTTTACAGACCTTAAACCCATGAAAAAATATAAACACCCTTTCTGCTCTCCTCAGTCCTCCTGTTGTTGACCCACTGTCCTGCTACCCTTTCAGTCTGCACTGGTGATTGGAAACCTGTAAGATCTTTTGATTTCCCCAATGAGATTGTTCATAGGTTGGTACTAAGCTATTGGCCCTAGGGCCTATGTATCTTTTCTCCATGGAAATAACCTGCAATTAATTTGAATAGTGCCCTGTTTGCAGTGTTATTTTGGTGTGCATTTCAACAAATGACTCATTACATGTTGGACATTTCTTGGTATTTTGTGTCCATGTTTTCACAACACCACATGCATATCCATAATTCATAAACTGTGACTATTGCTGTACAGTTTTCAATCAAAAGAGGTAACCTTGTGTGACTACAGAAAACTCACCCTTTGGCACAGGACTTCTCAATGACACTACTACATACCTCTCAACTGCCCAGGTTTTCACGTTGTTCAGACTTTTGCCTTATATTTTTGGTCTGTTCCTCATAACATTTGAGACTTTCTGGCAGATCAGTGAGGAATGAAGTCAGTAAATAACAACATACTTTTGAGTTTCAGATTTTATATCCTTCATTAAATGTATGCTAATGCAAATCCTATTATTTTAGCAACTTTCTACATTTATAGCAGTAATATTTAAATTCTGTCCCTATTTTTGGGAACTTATCGCCCCATAATTGTAGGCTTTGTCCAAATGTCTTGTGTTAAGAGGTTGAGAGGTATATTCTGCTAGTGTTCATGAGACGAACTCCAAGATTAGGGCTCTGAAAATGAGGCACATATTGCTTGATCAGCTGGCACTGTTATGACTCTTTGTTTTTAATTCAATGAATGCTTTCCAGTTTTCAGCATTTTTGCTTCAGGTTTTCAACATCCTGTCTTTGAGCCTACACCTACTGAATTATTATGTTGCTGTCAATCTGCAGTTCTAATCAGAATTCTGACTAACTGCTCATGAAATAAAGACACTGGAATCAAATATACAATACTCATGCTGGTATTCAGTAAGCAAGTCCCTCAGGGGATCATCCTGGATATTTTTGCCTCAGACTATTCCCACTGTAGAAGGCTGTGAGCCTTTGTTTATTTAACTAATATCTGCTTGTAACTTAGCTGGCTTCAATAGTTTTTTGCCTAGGCTTTTAACTTATTACAAACTGGGCCCATTTGTTTACCATAAAGTGTCATTTTAAATTTCTCTTCTGAGGTTTAATTTAGTTTACTGAACATGAAACCACCTTTCCAGACAGATGGTCACAATTGATGTTATTTAATGAACAGGACCCTTTGACAAGGATTTTGAAAATACTCCCAACAACGACTATAAACATTTGCCACTCTTGTTTCATCTAATGACTAGATGCTGCCAAGCTTTCAAGTTGTTACTATTTTGCAACCAGGTTTTCAGTGTGCCATATAGTAGGACCCATCTTATGAGCCATGTGACTTTTGTACTGTACTATTGTCAGAAATGGTGATTTTTGCATGCTCATCATGACTGTACCATTTAGGATGTAAATGCACAATGTGAAACTACCACATGACAATAGAAACTAAAATGATTTCCTTCCACTGCTTCATACTACCTTCTCATTTCACAGTTGCTGTAGCTTCTCTCTTTGCTTGAATCATTGCTCATTCCAGTTTTATTGATCTGTGTAAGAGAACTGTCCAGGCTCAAACTCTATTCCTTTTTATGGACTCTAAGATAGTAATGTGTCTTCAGAAGAGCAAAATAGTTTGTTTATCGAAGTGGTCTCTTCCTCCAAGTTACAGTGACATTGGAATGCGAATGTAAAAGTAATAGGTATATGGGAGGCAAAGCTTTCTAGATGAGGAGATTCATGTCACTAGATCAATGGTGCTTTCAGGAGTTCTAAGTTATTGATGCCAACTCAATGAAAGCCATGTCTGGCATCCCCCCACAGCATATCCCACACCCACAGACACACACACACACATACACACACACACACACACACACACACACACACACACACACACACACACACACACACACACACACTTATTTATTTATTTATTTTACATTTGTTGACCAGGCTAGTCCAGCTGGATACGTATCCATTTTCAGCAGAGGCCCGGGGAGAAAAGCTCCTCGAAAGTACAGTACAATATTATACATAAAACAAAACAAAAACAATAAAAACAATTCAAAGTTTAACAGGTGAAAATACAGTACAAAATTAAGGTATTTGATACATGAAAAATCATATAGATGTAAGTAGATTAGAATATAAGGAAATATGTTCAGTTAACAACACATTTGATTGTAGAATCTTATGTTAAGTATCTTTTGTTAACATAATAGGCAGACTGAAATCCATATTTGGAATATAGAAAGAGAGTCTAAACAATTAAAAGGCCTGTGATAATTCTGGTTTTCATTAGGCAGTTAGTGTATACAGTAATTAAGACAGATAACTTAGTGAAAAAAAAGACGTGAGGTTAGTCTGGGTTCAGACATGTGCACAACCAATGTGATTTGAGGTAAGTTTTAAGCCTGATTTTAAATTGTGTTAGTGAAGATAGGGAGGCCAGTTCACTGGGGAGAGAGTTCCAGGTTTTACCCACGGTATTAGTGAACAGAGAGTTCCCTGCCTTATTGTAGGTTTTGCCTATTTGTACTAGAAGTTTATTAGATGAGCGTAGGGTCTTAAGGTTGCTGTAGGGGGTGATAAGGTTGATAAGAATTGGTGTGTTGCTAGGCTGATACAGGATTTTATAGACAAATATTAATTGTTTAAGTAGAAGTAGATTTGGTAACTCTAGCCAACCTAGTTTTTCATAATTAATACAGTGATGGGTTCTGAATGTAGAGCCTGTCGCAAATCTAGCAATATTGTTGTAGGAGACATTCAGTTGGTTCATGTTGTTCTTTGAGAGGTTAGTATATATAGGAGAGGCATAGAGGAGGGTAGAGATTAAGTGGGTCTGGGCAATAGTAGATCTTGCTAGTGGGGTAAGAAAGGATTTGATTCTATAGAGGGAACCTAGTTTTTTTGTTGACTGTTTTTATGGTATTGTTAATGTGACTATCAAAGTTAAGGTTATTGTCAATTAGAACCCCTAGGAGTTTTGTGGTAGAGTCTGGAGATATGATGGTTCCATTGTTTGATGTAACAGTAAAGTGTAGAGGTGTGGCCCTGTGGGTGGGAGTAAAAAGTAGGAGTTTGTTTTTTTTTTGGGGTTCAGGATGAGGCACTGATGTTGTAGCCATTCCTCAACTATGTTGAACACTTTTTGGGTGAGAGATTGAAGGACTTTGGAGTTGGGGCTGAGCATATTAATGTGGAGTCATCGGCATATTGTATTATGGAAGCTTGAGGAGTAACAGTATGCAGGTCATTGATGAAAATAGAAAATAGAAGGGGTCCAAGTATAGACCCCTGGGGGACACCTAGTGCAATGGGGAGATGGGGAGATAAGTTGTTCTCCCACATAACTGCTTGTTGCCTATTGCTTAAGTAGGATTGAAACATATGTGTGTGTACAGACATACTCCACAGTTAAAAAACAACAGTGGGATAAAGAGCAAACTTAATTACTCCTAAAATTTGATTTCAGTGAGTTTGTTTCATACAATCGTCACTCACTGAAAGAGTACTTTATAAGCTGAAAAGATTCCTGTAGATGTAGTCTTGCCCCCTTGTAAATGGCTGCTAGGATTTTTGATGTTTCAGTTATAAAAAATGAAGTTCAGCTGTGAGTATATGCATTTAAATGTTTTGTGTACATGAATTGTATTTGTGCAGTTTCTGCAAAGCAGTTTACAGCATTTAGTTTTGATTAGATATATCAGGCTACCCTAAAATGATTATTTTTAGACTTGACCAACACACCTATTTTTCTATACTTTTTTTCAGATGCACTACTATGCTTCAACTTTGGTAAATGCCTCTTTTATGGTAATCATCAGCTCACAGTAGTGTTTACTACATGAAGACTACAAGTCCAACTGTGCTATTTTAAATGGGCAATTGTTGAACAAAGAGATATTTCTACACATATGTCTCTTGCACTATTTCTAAACTTGCCTTATTTTGAAAGCATGTAAATGAACTCAATTGTAACAGTACATTTTCTCATTTAAAACTGATTGCTGCTTGGAGGTAAATTGCAGCAATCAAAATGATCTAGTCTGTGCTTGAATGAATTAAAATAAAAGCACTTAATTTCTTTAATTATGAAACATTAGTGGGTGATGAGGCTTTGGATGTTATTTAGCTGTTGACAGATGAATATTGTGGTGTCGTTTTTGTTTGCACAGACCCTTTATAAATGCTGCTGTATCAGTAAATGTTTAAGATGTTGGAGCAGAGTGCAGCAGTTTGCTTTAAAGTTTAACCATGCCCCTGCCTGCTTTATGATCATGCTGTCATCACTGCATGGGGTGTAGCATCTTCAGTTTGCTTTTACAATTCACTGAATGCTAAACTGTTTTTTCTCTGATAATGAAACTATACTACATTATCTGTTTTTTGCTTTTCTGCCAGCATCTCTATAGCACCATGCAGACTGCATGTCAGTTAAAGACCAGTAATATAAAGGCATACTCCAAACAAGGTGATATCATTATTGGAGCCATATTTCCAGTACATTATGTGCAAACCTCAGCTGAGTTCTCCTACACTGAACTTCCAAAAACAGTGCCTTGTGAAATGTAAGGAATCTGATTTTGTTTTGTATTTGTAGCAGAGATTGTTATTGAAATTATTCTCATTTAATTGATCTTATTTTATGCTCATAACATGTGAGCTAACTTCATATATTCTAAAAATAACAAGAGTCAGAACTTCTCAATGCTACAACCAAATGCTAGTGCAATACTACAGCACAGGTTAAACTTATTTAATGTAACAAATGACAATTTTCACTTAACAAAAGAAAAAAAAAATCAATGCAAACAGTTAAGCTATTATTCCAGACTACCATATACTAACATGCTTCATAGGTTGGAGAAATTCTGTAAAAATCATTAGATTTAAATAGTCTCATGTTGTTATATCTTGGTGAGCCTGAAATCTAAGAAAATGTTTTGTCATCATCCTGAAAGTCCCAGCTGAAACAAGGTAGAATATGTGGTTCATAGGTTCTTAGGTTATACCTATAGGGCCTATACAAGCCTAGCCATAACAATTCCCTGGCTATTTCTTCCCACAATATTTACTTCCCTGGACCCCTGTCTAGCAGAGTGACATGACATTTCAGCATAAAGAATCTGCTGTACCTGTATAGTAACTAAAGCCATTTTATGTTATTTTTTTTTCTGTCCCACTGTTGACCTGTTGGTCTGTGTATTTGTTTTATAAATATATCTATTTATATACCATTATATTAAATGTCGTATGCATGTGTATACAATTAGCTTAAATGTAATATAATATAATATAATATAACATGACTTACATACTTTGCTGATTATAATTTAACCAACTAATATAGGCTGAGCTTCTTGTAAGGTAAACATCAGTAGCTAATGAGTTATGGTTAAGATTGTTTTACAAGTCACAGCTCCTTCACAACACCTTCTGACTGGTTAATCTATCAATCCCATCCCATAGCCAGTCCTGCTTCATTTCTGCTTACATTGTGTGTATGAAATACATGCTAGCATTAAGTAGTATTGTGTTAATTGCTGTTCAGCTGACACATTTGGCCTTACCTCATCGCCAAGGGTTAATAGAGTTAGCTGTATAACAATAATAGCCATGTCTGTGGTTTGTATCACTAACATAATTTGAGTGTATGTTAAGAGGCCTAGAGGCAAATGGTTGATGAATTTATTTAATTGCAATGTTTTGAAGTTTGAGTAGTACGGCTCTAGAAATGAACTGCTGAGCTGTGCAGCAAGCATTAGAATTACAAGGACATCAGATAATGTTGTGCTGCTAAAAGATGTTGCAGTGAAGGAATGATTGCAGTGCTACTAGCTTTGTTTCAGAATGTCATGTATTCATATGTTTCTTATTTTGTAACTGATTGGACCGACTGATCCAAAGCAGACCATTTGTAGCCATGATGCAAGGTAAACAAATGCAAGAGAAAAAAAAGGTAATACATAAATTATTCTCCCAGTGTCCACAGCACCTGAGTCATGTATAATACTTAGGAAATGTATTCCCTCACTACATATAGCACCTTTGTGGAATACATCAAATTAAGAAGCTATACGTCACATCTAGAACAATCGTCATTAGTTAAGAGAATATTAACCAACCAGTATGCTTAGGGGGTTTGCTATAATTGTTAAGGTGGTTTCTACAGCAACACAAGCTTTGATTCTCACCCTTGAAAAGAAAATTAACTAAGCTTAAAATGGCCCACAAGAGTAGCTAGCCTAGTACTTACCTATGAACTGTGCTTGCAATTTTATATAACAGTGTTTCTAAAATCTATGTAACTACTGGTGTGAGGGCTGGAACTAGCTGTTAATGTTCTAAATTTATGCTTATTGTACCTTTGACGAAAGGAGGTACTGCCATCACAGCTAACTAGATTTTTGTAAATAATTATATGTCATTTGTGAATATCAAACTGATTTATACAAGATGCTTCTGTTACAAATGTATTAGAATTGTATGTCATGTGTATATCAAACTGATTTACACAGATGTTTGTGTTGAAAAAGTATTTGTAAAGTGCTTGTGTTTGAAATGTATCAACAGTATGCCCTACTGGAGAGAACAGAAATGTACATACCTATTGTAATTACGAACACACCCAAACCAAAGCAAATGTCCAGGAAGACAACAGGATAAAAAGTTGTTCAAAACTCTGATTTTTATTAAACCAAGAAAGAAAACATAAGCGCTTTCACGGCAGTAAAACCCGCTTCATCAGACGTACTTTCAAAATGCATTATTCCTTACTAAATACCTAAAACAATTAAGAAATAGCCTATAGCAAAGTTAAAACAATTAGTCAAGCAATTAACCAAGTAAAATAGTTGTTCAATTAATGTGAATTTAAAAACTAAGATCAAACAACTTATGCTAAACGCTACATATAGAATGCTCAGTAGAAATACAATTATAGCAACATCACAATGGAAAATAATATAAAAACAGAGCCATTAGTTGGTAGAACACAGTAATAACAATATAGATGAATGAACAATTAATTCATTTAACCCTTCTATTTTTTAATATGGGTTTAAAGGGAACCGCATCATTAAGCCCAAGCCCTCTGTGTGCACCTAATCTTAAAATCCATTTACTTTCTAATGTTTCTGTAATATTAACTATATCACCCATTCTAATATTAACTTCTTGCAACTGTAATACTTGAAACCTAAACTGATGTTTCTCTCCTAGGTGTAGTGTATGTTTTGCTAGAGCACTGTAGACATGTCCTTTCGCTGTGCAGTATATGTGATCCCTAATACGTTCACAAAGTGAGCGATTAGTTTTACCTACATAGAATGAATAACATTCCATGCAGGTTGCTACATATACTAAATTTCTTGATGTACAAGTACTAGAGTTTCTTAGCTCCCATAAATAACCAGTATCAGGGTGTCTAAAGAATCGCGATTCATCAATAAATGAACATTGTGCACATTTACCACACTTTCTTGTACCTAACCGCATCATATCTCTACCTTCTGTCACAGTGGTAGGGTAACACAACTGATGTTTTAAACATTTTTTATTTCTGTAAACATAATTGGGTTGGTTACCTACTATGCTTGCTGTGAGGTCATCTATAAGTAAAATATGCCAATTTCGAGCTATGATGTCTTCTATTTTATTCACATTCATAGCATAAGGTAAAATAATAGGTAGTTTGGTTAGTGCTGTCATAGAACTTTTATTCTGAGGGTTTCTAGGTCTATGAGATAAATAAGGTTTCACTTGGCCTCCTCTCTGTGAATTCACTTGTTTATAGATTTTATTAATCTCCAGTTCATCATAACCTCTTCCCATAAAATTCATCTTTAGTTTAGTTAGCTCCTTGTCATACATTTCTTGGTTACAACACAATCCCAATGTACGCATTGCTTGACCTTTTACAATATTACCAAAGATTCTAGGATTATGCAGGCTGTCCCTGTGTAAGAAAGATGGTTTATAACAAGGTTTCTTGTATACTGTAGTACTACATATCCCTTGTTTAATAAAAACAGTGACATCCAAGTAATCTATGTTATCTCGAGAATGTTTCATAGTGAATTTAAGAAAATCACTACTGTCATTAATCCTGTCATGGAATCGTGAAAGAGACGCCTCATCATCTTGCCAAAGAATAAAGAGGTTGTCCACAAATCTCTTATAGTACAGTATTTGTGGCGTTGATAGCAGATGTTCTAATTCCCAAGCTACCATTACTAAATTGGCATAAGTATTAGCGCAGCTGGTACCCATTGCTACGCCAGTTGTTTGTTTGTAACAGGTATCTTGGAACAAGAAAATATTGTTCTCAAGAACTATTTCTAACTGCATGCACAATAAATCTGCTTTATTTTTATCAACTAGTTTCTGTTCTATCATTAATGTTCTAACCATGTCCACTCCTTTATCATTTGGAATGGACATAAACAAAGCAACCGCATCAAAAGTAACCAATATGATGTTGTTAAAGTTATCTAGTCTAGTAGTAGTGTCATAAAGGCTAGTCAAAAACTGTTCAGTGTCTTTTAAAACATAATTGTAGTTGGATAAACTCTACATCTAAGTAAACTGAGATGGGTTCAGTTAGCCAGTTAGATCCAGCAACTATGGGTCTAAATGGTGGGAGTAAAGCATCTTTATGGATTTTTGGTAACCCTTGTAACCTGGGTATCAATGGAAATTCAACAATACAATAGCTAAGAATAGAATAGAATAGAATAGAATAGATTAAATATGAAATGGTCAGCACTTTAAGAGACAACAAGCATTAGCTTCTTTAAGGATGAAACAAGCTGAGTATAACATGGACTGATGTAAAGACGTTATTTGTGTCAGCTCTGAAACAGCCCAGAGAAAGTGGCCTACAGCAAGAGTCAGACTATGCATCTGAAAAGTCACAAATACACAAGACCCCCAAAACAACTCAAATGTCCCAGAAAAAGCCACATAAAATATCAGAAAGTCCCTGACAAACCAGAATCTTCATTTTGTAATAGCTTAAGACTCCTCTGCAGGACACCCATGGGATATATGGAAATAACCCTTAAGGACATACAACTGTTCCAGCTACATAGCTTCTGAATGTCCACTGACTGTTTACTTTTTATAAGCCTTTATTGATGCATTCAGGCCAATAAAGCCCCCACTACTAAAGATCTGACATGTTTCACCCTTTTTATGGGCTCATCAGTACAGCATAGAGAGATAGTTTCTACTTGTGATTCTGGTTTGTCAGGGTCTTTTCAATATTCAAGACTCCATAAAAGAAAGATCCTAACTGATTAGATGAGGTTTTTGTGCATGCAATCAGTTTAGTAAGACATGAAATAGATGTTATGTTGTAGTAGCTGAAAAATTCCATCACCAAGTAAGACTACAGTGTTTCATGAGGATGAACACCAATGTGTCCATGAATTAATTGCAAGATGATCTCCAATGAGCCATCAATAGTGGTAGCTGATTACATTATTACCAAAATACAGAAGGATAAAGTTTTCATTTTGTATTATTTTATTTTCATTGAGTATAACTTTGATTTGATGTCTGTGGAGCATACAACAGCACAACTAGCATACTGTAATGCATGTGTTTAAACTGGGCTGTTTTGCTTAGGAGGATATCTGCAGCTTTTGCTGCCAAGATTATGTACATTTGCTGGTCATGTCATTACTTCTTAATCTGGGACCAAGTGCGGGCCACACAAAAGAAGATTGATAGATAATGAAGGTGAAAACATTTTCTATAAAAAAAGGAAACTGTTTTGGCTGCGTGATTATTTATTGGAAGACAGCAGTCAGAGCAGCTGATATGCCTAGACACATGAATGTGGTCGTCAATAAATGCATGCAGTGCAAAGGCCACCATGCTCACTTGTACAACATTACTATGTATTTGTAACCCAGAAAAAAATGAAGGGAGGAAAATGCTTTGCAAATCACCACACTGGAATATATCCTCCTTACTAATCATCAAATACTAAACCCAGCTTAGAAATAATTACCCTGTTCCCATAAAGCAAGTACTCACATAACAAACTACCATACTGCCTAAAGAAGAAAAACATTAAACTCACAAATCATCATATTGCCCAAAGAAGGAAAACATTCACTTCACAAATCATCACACTGCCTGTTGGCTCTTACATAGATGATTCCACTAACTACCCTGCCTTGATGTCATCTACAGCAACAAATAATTAGAAAATTGAAGACAAGGAATATAACAGCAATACCTTCACTAGAAGGTGAATAATTCAAATGGAAGGGTGACACATGATAAGGCCAAAGTGAGAGACAGGTTGAAAAACAAAACAATTAACTTGCAGAATTTACTAAATATAACTACGTCTGAATGACATGAGCAGTACTGTCCTGGCCATACCTGAAAATGAATGGGTTTATTTTATCCTATTGCTGCCCACATATCTGCATATTATGATGAAGGATTCTGTAGATTTCAGTGAAGGGAGTTATACCCCCTCTGCATCCACCGATATGCCAATAAGTAGGCATCACCAATATGCCAATAAGTAGGCAATGCTCCTTACCCCTGATTTCTAAATATGCTATGTTACTTCTGGAGCCACACTAACTCAGAAAGGAAGTTGGTGTGATCTTGGCAGCAGTATATTTAGATTTCAAGTGTGGAGACAAAGCCCCAATATTGGTGGTCCAGGGAGGACAACTTTCTGCAAGAACATTTTTATTTTTATTAATTTACATGCTAGTTATATTTGATGCTGTGAAGAACTCCTGATGTCCACCATGGCAATAGTGCTAAATAATAAAATCAAAACTTTAATAAAAAAGAAGAAAATATATCTTAAAATAAGCAGTCCTCTGTCTTCCGATTTAGTACTGTTGCCGTGGTGGACATCAGGAGTTCTTCACAGTGCTTGCCTTTTCTTTTCCTCGTTGGTGTCCTTTGCAGTGTAGGAAAGTTTTTTACTTACTAGTTATATTTGATGGTAGTTCAACATCTTGTCCAAAGGATGGCATACTATAGAGTGTAGCACCCCCTTATGCTGCACTATAGTGTCAGCAATTGACCTACCTTGTGTGAGAACAGAACCCATAGCCTTCTGCACCAAAGGTAAATATGCTGTCTGTTACACCACTGCCACATTATCCTGTAGATCTTTTTTTTTGCAGCTAGGCTGTAACCACTTGCTCCCTTGCATCCTCCAGTATGGCAGCTCACATCTCACTCTCCTAGTAAAATGAGCATACTTGCCAAATTTGTACTAGCTTGGAGAAAAATTTAAATAGAGTTACCTCTTTTCAAAGAGGTGGTGAGACTCAGAAGTAGTATATTTAAAGATAAGGAATATGTGGTCCATGCCCCTTCATTAAGAGTGTAGGATGGTGCCGTTACTGTAAAACTGATTTTTATATTTGTATTAATTTGTATAAATGTTAAATGAGGTGGCATAGGGATATTTGGGTTGCAAACATGTGCAGTGATAATGTTGACATCTGCAAGTCATAGCAGATCCAAATTGTCAGTATCTGTGCAGTGTTTGTGTGATCTTTTTCAATCATGCCACCAGGTTTTAAAATAAATTTTTATATAATATTTTAAAACAATACCACACGCCTTGTAGAACCATTTATCACTGCAATATAACTGGAATGAAATTTTTTTTTTATCTAGTATGCTGCTCAATATAGGTGGAATGATGGAAAAATAAGTGTTTTTCCTGAGTAAAGACTTAATAACATGGACTAAATGACTTTAGAGTGATACCTGAACTTTGAGTTTTCTATTTGCTCTAGCAGAAGAAATAGATAGGAAAGAAAATAATGCCAGTTTGTCAGTCCTTTGTAAAGGTGGGTTAACAATGTTTATGTACACATGTAATGTATAAGGAATTCCAAAACACAATGTACATAACCCCACTACTACAGTCACTGACTGAACAGGCAATGCTGTTGCACCTCTTAGTACTGTGATAAGTAATAGACACACATGCTGGAGTCCTGGAAACAGATTAAACCTGCTACAAACTAGCATTCATAATGAAAGTGAGAGTAGAAGAAAGGAAATATTGTATAAGTAAGAAATACATGTTAACAGAGAACTCATCTCCTAGTGTAACAGGAAGTAATTAACATAACGTGACATGTGGGTGAGAAGTATGGTCAGTGCTGATGTGGGTATTAAACCGAAGCCATATGGGAGAGTTTACTATTGTCTTCTGCATACTGCTTGCTCCAAACAGGAATACATATATATATATATATATATATATATATATATATATATATATATATATATATATGGTTCTACCTGACATAACCGACACTGCAAAACACCGACAACACAAACATCGACACCACATAATCGACAAACCATAAACACGAAACCTCACATGCCCGACAATCAAATAACCGACGGTCCACAAACACGAAACCTCATACGCTGCACACACCACAATAACAACAATCAACTAACAAAACACATCCCCTGTCCAAAAACCACACACACAACACAAGCACACCAAAATCCTCACAAACCCACACTAAACCTCACATACACAACTATCGACAACCCTAACCCAAACCCTTACCCTAAGGTCCGTCACTATCGCACACTCAGCTAACCAGCGCCCTAACCCTAACTCACTTAACCCACCCCTAACCCAAAAAATACTACTACCGCACATTTACCTAACACGGGCCCTAACCCTAACTCACTTAACCCGCCCCTAACCCAGAAAATACTACTACCGCACACTTACCTAACACACACACAACACAAGCACACCAAAATCCTCACAAACCCACACTAAACCTCACATACACAACTATCTACAACCCTAACCCAAACCCTTACCCTAAGGTCCGTCACTATCGCACACTCAGCTAACCCGCGCCCTAACCCTAACTCACTTAACCCCCTAACCCAAAAATACTACTACCGCACACTTACCTAACACGGGCCCTAACCCTAACTCACTTAACCCGCCCCTAACCCAAAAAATACTACTACCGCACACTTACCTAACACACACACAACACAAGCACACCAAAATCCTCACAAACCCACACTAAACCTCACATACACAACTATCTACAACCCTAACCCAAACCCTTACCCTAAGGTCCGTCACTATCGTACACTCAGCTAACCCGCGCCCTAAGCCTAACTCACTTATCCCACCCCTAACCCAAAAAATACTACTACCGCACACTTACCTAACACGGGCCCTAACCCTAACTCACTTAACCCGCCCCTAACCCAAACACTATCACTACCGCACACTTACCTAACCCGCACACTGACCCTAAATAACTAAACTCACCCCTATCCCCACAGACCGTCAATATCCACACTTACCTTACTCGCACCCTAACGTCCGTCACCACCGCATACTTACACAGCCTTTTTCCAAGTCAGTATCCTCGGTGTCGGTGTTTTGATCTGTAGCGTCGGTTTTCTGGATTTTTGATCTTCTGGCGCTCGCAAATTCGTTGTCGGTGAAATCAGCTGTCGGCTATCTCAGGTAGAACCATATATATATATATATATATATATATATATATATATATATATATATATATATATATATGTGTGTGTGTGTGTGTGTGTGTGTGTGTGTTTGTGTGCATGTCTATTTATAAATTCTTCTTTGTTGTCTTAGATTTGACATTGGTTGTTATATAATGATTCAAGGCATGTACTTTGCAGTTGAGGAGATAAACAGAAAAGGTGACCTTATACCAAACATGACCCTCGGATTTAAACTGTATGACTCCTGTGAGGCTGTAGCCCGAGCACTGGACAGCACACTACAGTTACTCTCTGGACAGCAGGAATCAGTTCCAAACTACCAGTGTAAAAGGCATCCTATGGTTTCAGCCATTTTGGGAGATTCCAGATCCCAGATCTCAATGCTTATGGCTAGAATCCTGGGAATCTACAAATATCCACAGGTAAGAAATTCTGACATGAAGATTTAGGTTGATGCAGAACAGTGATATATATTCTTGTGCATGTGATTTCAATTTGCTGCATGTCTGTGTGGGGAGTATGTCATCTCATCAAAGGTAGTTTCAGCGAATGCAAAGAACTTGAAGGCAGTTCACCAAAACCAGTTTTGTCGGCAGTGGAGACTGCCTTTTTCTCCACTGTTGCATGACTTCGGAGTTGGTGTTTATAATTCTGGAGGGTGTGGGAGAGTGTCCCCCCACATGGGGGGGGGTGCAGGGGGGACTTGCCCTTTACAAAAAAAAAAACTCTTTTAATGTTTGCTGAAGGTGGTTTCGGCAAACTGCTTTTGAGGGTTTTTTTTTGTGTTTGCTGAAATTGCCTTTAATGAATCAGCATGAACTCATTTCTGTAAATGTGGGGTGGGAATAAAAGAGACGTTTTAAGGATCGGTGGTATAATAATTCATAATCTTGCTTTTAATTATAGTGAGAACTAAACCATAATTAGTCATCGCTGGTTGCATGGTAAAGAATGAAGGAAACTTAAATGAAACCCAGTTGACCCAAGTTGGATTACCTGCAGGAGACAGCTAGGGATGTAAGTTAATAAAAATGTGATGCCTGGCCACTTCTCTCTGAGGAAAGGTTGAGTGGCATCTTCTGGAGCCTGTCTCCTACTAATACATCCTTGGCGGCACCTGGAAACTTACTGTCAGCTGCCCAGTCAAAGGGAGGTAAAGTTTCCTGTAAAAGGGGGGGGGGGCTACATCACTTGTGGAAGTGAGAGGTATTTACACATTACACCAGTGCATGTCTATCCATGGAGCACTTATGGCTGACTGGGGATGTATTAGACTGAATAGCCAAGTGCATGTCTATCCATGGAGCACTTACAGCAGGCAGGGGATGTATTAGACTGAGTAGCTCAGTGCATGTCTATCCATAGAGCACTTACAGCAAACTGGGGATGTATTAGACTGAGTAGCCCAGTGCATGTCTATCCACGTACCACTTATAGCAGACGGGGGATGTATTAGACTGAGTAGCCCAGTGCATGTCTATCCATGGAGCACTTACAGCAGATGGGGGATGTATTAGACTGAGTAGCCCAGTGCACGTCTATCCATGGAGCACTTACAGCAGACTGGGGATATATTATACTGAGTAGCCCAGTGCATGTCTATCCATGGAGCACTTACAGCAGACTGGGGCTATATTAGACTGAATAGCGCAGTGCATGTCTATCCATGGAGCACTTACAGCAGACTGGGGATGTATTAGACTGAATAGCGCAGTGCACGTCTATCCATGGAGCACTTACAGCAAACTGGGGATGTATTAGACTGAATAGTGCAGTGCACGTCTATCCATGGAGCACTTACAGCAGACTGAGGATGTATTAGACTGAATAGCAAAAAGATCTCCTAATTGCTGCCTGTATAATGGTCATGCTGCAGGATTTCATAGGTGTCTATCAAACAGTTAGGAATGATGGGACAGAGCTGCAGTGACCAGACAGATATTCTGCAGGTGCAGAGAGGCAAAAAAACAGAACTGGCCCACTGCTAAAGTATTTTGTGGAGAGTTTTTGAAATGA
Organism: Protopterus annectens; assembly: GCF_019279795.1. Classification (NCBI taxonomy): domain Eukaryota; kingdom Metazoa; phylum Chordata; order Ceratodontiformes; family Protopteridae; genus Protopterus; species Protopterus annectens. The sequence continues at coordinate 813,124,741 of NC_056734.1, forward strand.
ACATACCCAGTTTTCAGGAAAACGCATCACCATTTCTCATCTAAACTACATGGTGAGTAACAAAAGCCCTCATTTTTTATGTCTAACATCACTCTTACTAGGAATGTCTGTCTGATGTTGGAAAGACAGAATTACAATATAGATGATGACTGGATTCATGACCTAGATTACATTACACTATATTTGTTTATGACAGAAGGAGACAGTAAATAAATCAATTCTTCCCATTTATGCATTCAGCAATCTAGACTCCCTCCTCCTTTCCTCCCCTTCAAATCTTCTCAGTTTGTCCCATGCTGTTTTGATTTTCTCCATGGATTTACTCTCAAGTAGTGGTAGTCTATTCTTCTGTTTCACAACTCTCTCCTTGAAGAATTGATTTCGAACACCCAATGAGTAGCTGGCCTCTGCAATCTGCTGTCCATGCTCCATCCTATCCATCTGTCTTTCACATTCAAGATTTCAAGATTTCTGTTTACATACCATGTATAATTTTTCCTTTACCTGCTTTTCATGGGTATATATATATATATATATATATATATATATATATATATATATATAGCCTACTCTCAGCATGGCTTTAGGCCAAACCACAGCACCACCTCAGCCCTCCTATCCTTCTCTAGTTCCATTAACCTCAACTGAAACAATAACAAACTTACCTCAGCTCTCTTCCTAGATCTCTCTAAGGCCTTTGATATGTTCAACCACCAACTACTTATCCATACCCTGAAGAAACTGTCACTAAATAACTGTGCAATTAAATGGTTCCAATCTTATCTGTCTGACAGACAACAAGCAGTATTATGGCAGAATACACTATCCACTTGTCTACCCATCACACTAGGAGTCCCCTAAGGCTCCATACTAGGACCACTTCTCTTCTCAGTTTTTATCAATGACCTACCCACAATCACTCCCAAGGCTGCTTGCATCCAATACGTGGATGACTCCACTTTAATCATTGCAGCCTCCTCCTCAACTGAGCTGAGGACTCTAACCCAGAATACTTTCAATGATGTTGAAAAATGGTTCGCAAACCGTCAGCTTATTTTAAACCCCAACAAAACTAAGCTGATAATTTTTTCTCCCACCTGTAAGTTCTCTTCACCATTCTTTACCATAAGATCCAATAATGGCTCACTTACATGCCCAGATGTTCACACCAAACTCCTAGGGGTCACAGTCGACAATACCCTAAAATATGATACCCATGTCAATCAAACCATCAAAGCCATCAACAAAAAAATGGGCTCCCTCTATAGGATCAAACCTTTCCTCACTACATTTGCAAGAACTTCTATCGCTCTCTCCCACTTACTGCCTACCCTTCTCTATGCCTCCCCCCTTTTCACTAACTTGAATAAAACCACTCTTAGCAAACTTGCAAGCTGTTACAACCATATTGCTAGATTTGCTACAGGTACAAGCTTTAGGACCCACCGCTGTATCAACTTAACTCAACTGGGTTGGCTTGAATGGACTAGTCTTCTCCAATACAACCAACTTATAATAGCCCACAAAGTTCTAAACCACCCCGATAAGACACCAGCAGTAAACAAGATCATTAATCCCTACAGCAACCTGAGGTCACTGCGCTCTGCTGACAAACTATTGATTCAAACAACCAAAAGCATAAATGTGGCTGGTGACTCTCTATTTGCCAACTATGTAGGCAAAATGTGGAACTCTCTACCTACTGAACTTACTCTCCAGCCCTCTCTAACCCAATTCAAAAAAAGCCTCAAACTACACTTTCAAATGCACTGGCAATGTCCATGTTCAAAATCTGACTAACACCCAGCCCTTGGTATTGGATATCTTGCCTAATTAAATCTGTCATTTGACTCTAAAATGTTTATGACTTTGCTTTGTGGCATATCTAGAGCTCGTTACAGGATAAAGTCCTTATCTGTGTGGAACTCTCAGTTGCCTACCATGTTCTATAAATGTTTGTAACCTTACTGAAGACTGTAAACTATGTTAATTTGTAAATGTTACTAATGTAATGTAATCTACTAACTTGGAGCTTTTCTCCCTGGGCCTCCGCTAAAAATGGACATATATCCAGTCGGATTATCCCGGTAAACAAATGTAAAATAAAAAAAAAAAATGAAAAAATGTATATATATATATATATATATATATATATATATATATATATATATATATATAGATCTAGGACTTTTGAACGAAAGTTCAAAAGCCCAAATCCATAACCAACGAACACACTTTAACGAAAGCGCTTTTGTAAAAGTACGTTTAAAAAAAAAACAAAAAATCCCCCACTAAATCTACTTGAATGCAGGGGGGCAAGCCCCCCCTCACCCCCCCACCCCACCCCCTACTTTAATATTCTCACACCGAGGTCGCACTACAGTGAATAAAAGGGAATTTTCCCTTACCGCACCGTAGTATGACCGGAACAACAAGCATACTTATGCAAAAGTGCTGCTTCGGTGAACAGTACTTTTGCGCAAGTATGCTCACTAAATTAGGATTCGTGAAAGGTACAGTCGAGCATCTGTACGGATCCCAGATATATATATATATATATATATATATATATATATATATATATATTTATCTATACACACACACACATACATGTATTCTTTTACAACTAGTCATATCATCTTTGTTTGGATTTTTACACATAGATAGATGTTGCCCTCTTGCCTGGTGCTACAATTTCCTCTGTACACCATCCTAAGTTGCTAGTCATCTGGGCTGCCACATGGCCTGCAATATCAGTCATATCTGTTGTTATGTCTGCGGGTTATCACCAGAACTGGGGGCTGACTTACTGAAAGCAAGGATCATGTGCTGTGCTATGGGTGGTATAGCCAGAAGGCACCTATTCCCATACCTGCATTTGCAGTTTTTGTAACAGCTGCTTTACAGTGACATGTTTCATTCTTCTTCTTGTAGACTTTAGTAGTTTTTGCTGCCTGTGGTCTGACTCATTTGAGAATCTATTGCTTGTCACATTCCCCTGTGAACAGGTGCAGGGCACCATGCTGTGGACAGCTACAATACAGACCCTGCTTTGGACAGGTGCATTTTAAGACACATGTGAAAAGGTGTTTGGAGACCCTGCTGTGGATAAGTGTAGTGCAGAGTCTATTATTGACAGGTGTATGAAGACCTTGTTGTGTGCCGATGTAGTGCAGAGTCTACTTTGGACAGCTGTATAAAGACCCTGCTCTGGACGGGTGCAGTGTACACTCATCTGCTGATAGATAGGTGCAATGTAAACCTCTCTATAGATGGATGTACTGTACACTGTGCTGTGGACCAGTATATTGTGCTGATGGACATTTACTGTTATATACTCTATTTTGGATAAGTAAACTGCAGATCCTACTAATAGAAGTGTACCATATACTGTGTGATAGACATTTGCACACACAGACTCAGCTGATAGACAGGTTCAGTGTGGCCATTGCTGAAGACCATTGTACTGTATACTTATGTGATGGGGATTTGCACTGTACACTTTTCTGATGAAATCATGGAGCACATCTAAGAGTGCTCGGTTTGAATCTATCCATACGTAGGAAACTTGTAGTAGTGGAACAGTCAACCTAGATAGTAACCCCATATTAATCTATTTTGGATGACTACATGGGTGTAGTTTCACATAATATGAGTACATGTCCACACAAATATTTACAGACAATGGTGACATACACCGAGAATATATGTGCACACAACACTGGGGGTGCGTATAACCCCAAACAGGCTACAAGTACACATTCCACAGGAACAAGTATGTATATATTATACACAGAAACACCAAGGGCAAGTGTATACACATCATGGATGTGTAGACACTACACAGGGGAAGTACACACTCACACACATCACATACACACACACACACACACACACACACACACACACACACACACACACACACACACACACACACACACACACACACACACACACTATGAAGACGTGCATAAAGCTCAGATTATGTACATACACTGTAGGTAGGAGTACAACCTTGATGATGTGTACATACACTACAGGTAAGAGACTATACCATATATATACGTACATACACCAAATTGACAGTATACAGATACTCAAGGTATAAACACACATATATGTCAGGGTCATGTGTATGTATGGAACAGGGGCATAAGTTACAGTACACTTGCAACATAGAGGAATTCTAAAGCATGATGGACAATTCTCAAGGACATTTTACCCAATAAATTGATTTTCTTAAGAGTTAAGTGCAATGGGATGAGAAAATAAAAGATATAGAAAATTCATTCAAGAAAGCAGAGATTAAGGCAGAATTTGTCATGAAACAAAATAGTGAGTTATTATACAAGTCAGAAGACCGAGAATATAGATCTAGAAGGAATAACATAAGGATTTTTGGTCTCCCATGGGAAAAAAAGAGATTAGGCTGGAATTACATTGTGGCATTTCTTACAGTTTGGAAATCCACAATATTGGTTCTCTAAGAAGGCTTTTTTATGGTGTAGAGGCAGCAACCACCTTATAAATCAAATGCACTATTCAGAACAACTATTTTCAAGGTTTTTTCCTTTTTGGACAAAGACTTATTTGCAAAAACAACTTGGAGAAATGCCCCTGTGAATACTGGTTTTAGTCAAATAAAATGGGGCAATGTTTATCCAATAATTACTATTTGTTGAGTGGGTAGTTGGGCTGTTCCTTTGATGCTTTTTAGCCATGATTCAGACTTCTAAGGGCAACAAGCCAAATACAAAATGGCATATAATAATAGCAGATATATACAGCAGTGAGTAATACATAGAAGACAAATGTGTATACCTGTGTTGTGAGTTACACCAGAGCAAATAAGTATAGCTATATACATTTTAAATTGGTGCATTGAGTACAAACGAAGAGTGAGACTTGTCAGCCTGCATCTTTAAAGAATAAACATTTTGCTTTTCTTGGACATGTTCCTTCAGTTCAGTTTGAAAACAACTCAGAATTTCCTCTTTTACCATATTTGCTGAAAACTGGTTCTATATAGATGGACCTAGTTTAGTTAAAGCCTTTTCTCTGATGGTTGTTTTATATTTTGGTTAGAGTAAGGTGGATGTGCTGTTAAAGTTTTGTCTAAATTAATAGGTCTCTATCTTGAAAGTCAGCTTAATAAATATTGGTTGGTATTGTCAGGGCATAATGTTTTAAATAACATCAAGCTAAACAGAAATGATGGTCTGCTAGGGAATGAATACTCGTATTAGATCACAGTGGTGTTTGCAGAAGGTGGCTAAGAGCAAATCTGCAGATTTTGTTCATGGCCATTTGCTTTATGTGAGGGTTAAGGTCAGACTGCAGGGCAAGAAGTGGGAGACCATATTCTTACTTAGGGATACATGCATTCTTAGCAGCAGCTTTTCATTTGTTAGGGGAAAGAAGATGGGAGATTTTGTAACAAAGTTTCAGTTGTGTGAGGATTTAGCTAATGATCATGTCAGTGTGTTTTGTGAAAGTGAGACAAAGGGTCTAAGATCAGGCCATGACATCCTTAATTGTAATGAAGGGTAGAGTAACACATTTCTCAATGATGGAAACACTCATGAGACTGTACTTTTCTGGGATAATCAGAATTCTATTCCTGTATGCCCACTCACTTAGCAGGAAGAAGCTGTTTTGCAGTTTCAGTTGTATCTTGGGGCGTGATTTAGCAGATTCAGTTAGCAGGATGCCATTTGTATACATGACTACATAAAGTAAGGAGTTTGTTATGCCATTTGTGAATATGAAAAAGAATAGTGGACTGGACATGGAGCCCTTTGGTATACCAGTATTGACTGTAGCAGTGTCAAATAGACTTTTATGGAAGTAGACTTGGAAGGACCTATCAGCTAAGTAACCTCTAAACCAGTTTATGGTGCTAAGCTCAAAACTGAAACTAGTGAGTTTGTTTAGTAGGGTAGTATGACTTACAGCTTCAAATGCTCTGGTCCTGTCTATAAAAAGCCTCCCACCAGCAAACCATCATTCATGTTGTAATAGATGGAGTAAGTGGTTGTATATGAAGCTATCATGGTGATGAATTCATTGCACAAGCCATGTTGTTGTTGGCTGCAAAGGTTCAACATTTTATAGTAGGGGATTTTTTCAAAGATTTTGGAAATAGTTTATAAATAAGTCTATAGATTTTGTATTTCTTTAGGATGGAGACTTTAGGGAAAGGTAAAATAACTGCATGTTTTATTGAGTCTAGGGAGGTCCCAGGTGTTAGTGAGAGATTGAAAATATGAGTCAGGGAATTTTTTTATGAATTCTGCTCCCATTCATAGGAAGGATGGGTGCATGATGCTGGATTTAATGCCTGAGATTTTATCTATATTCTGTAGCAGTTTTTTTTGCCTCTTTGTGGCTAATGGATCCATGGACAACTGTTTGTGCTCAGGCTAGTTGGTTTATTTATTTCTTGCCAGAATTGTTTGGATGACTTGGATAAGGTGTGTTGTCTAGACCTTAGGAATGTAAATTTAGTGGCATATGCAGCAGTTCTAGTAGCTCTTCTTTATTCAGTGTATACTTGATACAGAAGATTTATCTCAGGTTATTTGTGTTTTTAATTCAGTCTTAATCCATGGGCAGATTTGAGCTCTAATAACTTTAGATTATGGGGAATAAGGAATCGTGTATAATATATCAAGTATAGTTGGGTTTCAAAATAATTCAGAGTCAGATTAGGGTTTATACGGATGTAAAATGGTTCCCAATCTATTGTTTGTAGCAATGTGTATAGTGATTCATTTTTAGAATCTCTGATGCATCTATCTGTTATGATTTTTTTAGGGTGGCAACTTTTTTTTTTAAATGATCAGTGTGAAAGTAATGGTCACTGGTCAGTAGGGTGACTGGGAAGAATTGTGACTTGTAGACACCTGTCTTTAACATTAGTTACGACTAAGTTGAAGATTAAGTTCTTCCCAGAACCTTGAAAATTGAAAAAGAGTGTGTTAGCCATCATTTAAAACTCTTAAGAATACAAAAGCTCAGCTTCTTTTTTTTAACTAGCATACAAATACTTTGCCCACTGGGAAATATGGATTATAGTTTGGTAGATTCTTTCATTAAAATAAAAGTAAAATACTGATGTTCTTTCAATGGACTGGGTATATTCTTCATTAAAGAGACATGCTGAAGCAGAATTCTGGAAAACTGCTCTCTGTACTAGAAATGCAAGCCTAAAATGATTAATGATAAGAAAAAATGTTAACAATCTTTATTAGCAGCACACTAGTTGTTTAGTTCTTTAAGCAAACATAACATTTTATTTGGTATTTTATCGTCAATTTGTTGAATTTTTTATAGTTTAAATTTAAAAACTATTTCATTCAAAGTGTACAGGCTTCTTAACATTTTTTTTTTTGTGGAAACAATTAAATTGTAATTATCTTCACCCATGTAAATGTTTTATACCACTATTTGATATTCATTTCTAATATTGACCCAGCGTTGTCATGCTTTGATTAATTAAACAAAATGTAAAGAAATCCATTATTTTATATATTTATCTAACACAGTTTCCATGTTTTAATAGGTCTGTGTCATTTCTTAGGAGTAATCATTTCTGCATTAATGCCCACATTAATATTCAAATGACAATAATGTCTATTCTACCTTAACCCCGTGTGAAAAAATATGAAAAAGGGATTATGGATTGATATTATTTCTGAATGCGGCATTATACTTACAACTATCCTAACATATGTTCTAGATAAGTTTTTTTTTTACTTCTCTTTTTCTGTTTTTTGTTTTCTTTACTTACTTTATCTTAACAGGAGATGCGTTACGAGCAAATAGTCAAAGCATTTCCTAATCAACACATCAATGGGTGTTCAGTGGTATAATTATTGCTTTTAAAATGATCCCACATTGATATACATCTTTTTTTTGTAAGTGTTTAGCATGCATTATTGTATGTCTAGATGCTATAATGATAATTAAACTATGTTTCTGTATTTCAATCTTTCAAAATTAAATATATATGAAGTTGTGCTCATGTAGCATATATGACATAAGTGAGACATAAAGATTTAAAAAAGATTCAATAAAAAGATAATTTTATTTACTTAAATATCAAATAGCTTGGAAGTTGTGACACTTGGTCTCTTGGGTTTGTTCTTCTATAGTGTCTAGTTATATATGAACATTAATACATTTAAATAAGATGTATTGTTTGGGGGTCCATTACAGGAAGTTGAAATCAGACTTTAGACACATTCCACATAAGAAAAACTCCATGAATACACAGCTACTGAATGGTTGGGGAAAGTCGCTAAAACATTTTTGTTTGCAGGAGCTCCTCCTGCAGCCTCTATTTGGAGAACTTCATCTCTGTTTCTTCTTTTACTTATATTTACTGACTCCATGTTTGCACCATAGCAGAGTAATCAGCAGAAAACATCCACTAAGTACAAAGCATGGCTCAAACCACTCTGGGAGCAGATGCTTTAGAATGTTTAAAGTGGGAGCATTTTTTCTGAGGATCTGTATTTGAACAATTTCTTGTATGATTGTAGCAATCTGAGTCAAAGATTATCCATTTTCCTCCTTCTCCCCTTTTTTACGTAAGCATGTTTGAGTTAGAGAATTAGATTACTGTACTTTTACTGTCTAGTCATTTTTTTGGTTAAATTAGTAAGTTAGTGGTTAATCTGTCTTTTATGGTTATACTGTTCTCTTTATTTATTTACAATTTTGCTGTGGGAAATAAGTGGAAGTTTACTTAAATCTTTAATATAATTAGCCTATGGGATCATATACATTCCAAGTGGGTGAGTGTATTGATATATATATATATATATATATATATATATATATATATATATATATAGATTCCCTATGGTAGACCGACAGCTCGGAAGATCGACAATCACATCACTGACGTCAGAAGACCAACGGAGCAGATAACTGACAACTTGTAATCCCGACATCAAAAACACCGACATGGGAAACGTGTGAGCGCGACTCGGTAAGTGTGCGATAGTGAGGGATTTAGGGTTAGGGTGCAGGTAAGGTGTGTGTGCGATAGTGAGGGATTTAGGGTTAGGGTGCGTGTAAGGTAAGTGTGTGATAGTGACGGACCTTAGGGTTAGGGTTTGGGTTAGGGTTAGTGCATAGATAGTTGTGTGTAAGGTGTAGTGTAGGTTTTTAGGTTGTTGGTGGGCTTGTGTTGTGTGTGTGTTGTGCAGAATAGCAAACTTTTTGTTTTGTTAATTGTCGGGATTGTAGTTTGTCAGGCATGCGAACTTTCATGTTTTTGCGGTTTCGTTCTTGTGGTGTTGGTGTTGTGATTGTCGGTATTGTGTACTGTCGGTTTAGTGTAGTAGACCCATATATATATATATATATATATATATATATATATATATATATATATATATCTGTGTGTGTGTGTATTTTTTTGGCAATGTCTTACATTATCAATTAGTTATGTTAAAAATAATGTCTAATGTTTCTTTTGTCTATATCTTTTAGCTTATGAGTTGCAAACTAATCACATATATATTTTATTCTTTAGAATTTTTTCACCATCTCTCAAAAATTATTTCCTTTTATTTTGAGCGATTTAATCTTTGAATATTAGTGGCTTGAATAGTGATCAGAAATTAAGCAGGCTATACAAAGAGTTGAAAATTAAGAAAGACATTCACTGGAAGAAAATATAATAAGCTAACCAAATTGGGATATTCCATTTTATTTTTCTCATTCTTCAATATAGCTATAATACTTTGGAAAACATGAAACTGTTATGCCAAAAGTGTTTATTTTTAAGTATAATAATGTAATTTTATTATGAATATATTACAACTTCAAAATAGGATCTATAGCTTAGCCATTTTATATTGCACTCCATAGATGGGACAAATAAAAAAAAAAAATAAAAATAAATACATAAATATAATTTAGATAATATTAAAGGGCAATTAATTATAGCAGGTGATTTCAACTGTATTTCAGATGTGAAAGATACTTCAGCAATAAGAGAACAAAGATTATCAACCCCAATAAAGCTTTTAAAAGAACTGGTCATATTATTTCAGTGTAATAAATGTAATTTGCAAGATGACAAAGACTCTCTTTTTACGTACACTGTTCTTACTTTTTGGCAAGTGAATGAAAATAGCTAATGCTTTTATTTTTTCTATTCAACATCTAAATTTAATAGTTTTGTTTATTGGTGTCATACATACAGTATTATAGTCAAAACTCAATAGTATTTTTCAAGACAAAAACAAAAAAATCACCGGTTAGACAGCCAAAGCCAAAGTACTCTTTAATATAAACAGCATACAACTCCACAGTTTAGCACTTTCATCTTATCCAGACTTCTTCAGAACTGTAGAAAACCAAACTAAAAAGCAAGTTAAAATAGTGAGTGAACCTCCCACACCCCCACCAGCATCAACCAATGAATGACAAACTTCAATTAATGCCATAAAGGCATGTATCTAAGGCTTAAACAACAGAAGGTCTCCTTAGTTCACTAATAACAGAAACACTGTCATTAAGTCCTGGAAAATTTGAAGCATCAAATTTCAGTTGCCAACACATTTCTTTGTGCAGAAGCCTGTTTTCCCAGTCATCACGGTAAATAGATCTCTGCACCTGTTCTAATACAAAAAAGGTAAATTTTGTAAATCTCTCACAGGTCAAAGAGCGTCTTGCAAGTGCACTTTTACAATCACCTTTCTGAATACTGTACAAGTGCTAATAAATACGCTTAGAAAAGGCATTTTTAGTTTTGCCTATATAGAAAGCGGAACATGCCTCACAGGAAGCCATGTATATAACTCTAGATGTCTTACAAGTACAAACATTAGTAACATCAATTTGTCCCAGCACTCCCTTTAAGAAACCAGTGTAGTTGGTGTTAATGTAAGGACACAAATGGCATGACCCACACTTTCTAGTAACTGGCACTCCTTTGGTAATACTACCAAAGTTTTCGAGTAACATTTTCATGTTAGATTTGTTTCTATAAGTGAAACGAACATTTTCATCAAACAGTGCCTTAGTAGCATCATCACATTCAAAAATACACCAGTTTCTTCTAATGTTGTGTCTTTCAGCTTTTCCAGGTTAGGGGTTGCCACAGCAGAACTCCGGTCCGCTAATGATTGGCAGTAGATTTTTACGTCTCGAGTTGCCGGCCCTGATGCTCAACCTTCAACGAAGGTACGCCCATTCATGCATGTCTCCACACAGAAGACGCTCTAGCTGAGAATCGAACAGGACGTCTTACTGTGAGGAGACAATGCTACCGCAGCACCACCACTGCAGATTACACCAGTTTCTTCTAATAATTTTCTCCATTTTGTAACATCAAGAGTATATTGTATGACCATGTTAGTCTGTTGGTTGAGGAGTGTGGTGTCTTTACACTCTCTAACACCTTCAAGTCCATGCAAAATAATTGGTGCAAATTTAGTTTGTCTTCCAAGCCACACCTCGTGACTTACTTGCTCCAGGAGGTCGTTGGGATAACCCCTCTCAGTAAACATCTTTGTAACTTTGTTGAAATCTGACAGATAAATAATTTCCTCAGAGGTCAATCTTGACACCTGAATAAGCTGTCTCTTAACAATGACTCTTTTTTGGTGCATGGGATGACAGCTAGTATAAAACAGGAAAGAATTACAATAGGTAGGTTTTCTGTATACTGAGGTAGAAAACTCGCCGCCTATCCCCTTGCATAACTCAGCGTCTAAATGTGCAATTTTTTGACAGTCATGTTGATAAGTAAAAGACAGAAAATCAGTACTTGTTTGCATGTACTCATAAAGTACCACAGAGGGGTTAAATGTACCTTCCCAAATAATCAAATGATCATCCAAAAATGGATAATACGCTTTACAGTACTTGTACAGTTAGTGAAGAAATAAAAATTTAAATTTCCACCTCAAGAAACAAATATAATTTGTGTGTGTGTGTGTGTGTGTGTGTGTGTGTGTATGTGTGTGTGTGTGTGTGTGTGTGTGTGTGTGTGTGTGTGTGTGTGTGTGTGTGTGTGTGTGTATGTCAGCTACTTGGGCAAGGACACAAAGCACTGCTTGGACAGAAAGGATGCTGGAGGTTTTGGCTTGACCACTTGTCTGAGATCTTAATCCTATAGCTTTGCCAGTGGGGAGTCTTATTGGGGATCTGGATAAAGAGAGAGAAACCATCCGCAGACTGACTGTTATCTCTGTGTGCTCTTGAGGGAAATTGTAATTTATTGTGTGTGTACTTGTTATCCTTCCAATGTACATGTCACTCACTGGTACTAGTGGTGAGGAATGAGGCTCCTTGATTACTGGGCCAGCACAGGGGCATCACATATTAATTGTCTGGCAGTGGTGGGATAGCCACATCACATGTTAATTGGTAAATAGTGGTGGGAAAACCACATCACATATCAATTGGTTGATAGTGGTGAGATAGCCACATCATGTATTAATTGGTTTGTAGTGGTGTAGATATTGAACTATTATAGCTTGTATACAGTGACCATTGAAGGTGCTTGTACTCTTAATCAGCCATGCAGTGAAAATTCCGAGTTCATATCACAATTGTTTTATTTGATTTTATTTTTTGTTAGCTTAGTCAGGGAGAGCAGGCAAGTATGTCAGCAGAGGAGTATGGCAAGTTGACAAGAAGGCAGTTGTCTGAGATGTGCCAGGCTAAAGAACTGGTGCATGCCAATCTGACTAAGGCAGACATGATTGCAGCTTTAGTCACAGCTTCATCTGAGAATAGTAACCAGGAGGATGATCAGACTGGCCATGAAGATGTACAACTCAGAAAATGGACAGCTGATCCTTTCTAGAGGTGACTTAAAAATCCATCTGGAGTTAAAGGGACTTGAGCTAGAGGCCAAGCATATGAAAATGGAGGCAGCAGAGAGACTGAGGCATCTAGAGACTGAAGAAGATGAGAAACTGCTATGTCTGGAAGCTGAGGAGAAGGAGAGGCAGAGGCAACATGAAAAGGAGATGCTAACTCTTCACCAGAGTTATGGAGGTAATGGGGAATGGAGCAACCAAACCCCAGAAGCAACAAAGGTCAGTAAAGTTTTGATAGTTTCATTCATATGTTTGAGAGGGTATGTAAACAGTATGATGTTGACCAAGGACTCTGGGTATGGTTCCTCACCCCCTTACTCCATGGTAAAGCTGTAACTGTTCTTTTCAAACTGTCTGATAATGACTGCTTAAATTATAATGTTGTAAAAAACTGTTTGCTAGAATGTTTTAAGTTAACACCTGAAGCTAAAAGGAAAAAGTTTCATGAGCATAGATGCAAGGCAGATGAAAGTGTGTGTGAATATATTGCTATACTAAGCACTTATTTTCATGGGTGGGTGAGTGAATGTCAGGTCAACACTTTTGAAGGGTTGGCAGAACTTTTGGTGAGGGAACAAGCCCTTAGCACTTTGCCTAAGGACATGAGAATCTGGTTAGCTGATAGACAATGCCTTACTGTAGATGAGTTAGGGAAAAAGGGAGACCTATACCTAGCAAGCAGGGCATCCCTGCACAGGAAAAGGACACCCCATTGCTGCTCATGGGTCTAATGGAACCCATGGTGGGCAGCCCAGACTGCCCCAACAGAATCTGCCAGTAGCAGGGAAAGCCACTAGTCCAGGTACCCATCCAGGACCTAGGGTTAAATGTTTTAAATGCAACCAGTGGGGCCATGTAGCATACAGATGTCCAGGGAGGCAAGGTGGGGGACAAAAGGTGGGAAAGCCAGTAAGTAGGAATGACAAAATGCCAACAGTAAGTTGTCTCGAGACAACAAGGGTACGAAACTATCACCAGAGGTTATATCCTATTTTAGTGAATGGCAAAGAGACCATTGCTAAGAGAGACACAGCCTCTGACATACCCATTGTGAAGCCTGCAATGCCTGGGCAATCTACTCCAGTCATAGCTTTATGAGGGACCTCATTTCAAATACCTTTGGCTAGTGTTCACCTTGACTGGGAGGATGGAAAAGGAAGCCAGTAAGTAGGCATGTTTGAGGATATCCCTGCAGATGTCCTGACAGGGGATTATTTTGGTAATGCAGTACCACGTGTTCATGCATTTACATGCAGTCAGGCTTGGGGACAAGCATGTGGGTCTGGTAGTCTGGGGGAGACCCAGACAGGCCACACACTTTCAGCCAGGACTGGTGAGGTGGTTACTTCACGGAAGGAGCTACCTTGTAGCAGTGAGACTGAAAGTGAGCCACAGCTGCTTGTGGGTACTGATGTTCCCTTGGACAGAGTGACTGCAAGGGCAGAGGTGAGTAGTAGTACCCAGGCTGGCAGTGAGGCACCACTGTCAGAGGATACCAGACTTCCTGTGGAAGGGGAGCTGAGAAGGGTTACAAAGAGAAAGTTGAGACAGGCTCAGTTCTCAGATCCTAAATTACAAGGCCTGAGGGAGGTAGCTAGTGAGGCATCTGATTCTCAAGGGAAGGGGGAATCTTTATACTAGGACAAAGGATTACTGTATAGAGAGTGGACCTCTGAGGGAGGGCTATAAGGTGAGAGAATGCAGCAATTGGTTATGCCCAGAGCCTACCATCTGTCACTTCTAGCCATAGCCTGTGATATTCCCTTTTCAGATCATATGGGCATAAAACGTACAAACAGACATATTATGCAGAACTTCTACTGGCCTAGGATTTCCAGAGATGCAACAGGGTACTGCAGGACCTATGAGCAGTGCCAAAAGGTAGGCGAGGCAGGAAACAAGATGAAAGCTCCTTTGATGCCTTTGCCTGTGATTGAGGAGCCATTTCGGAAAGTAGCTATGGATACTGTGGGGCCTCTAAGTACCCCATGTTCCACAGGGAAAAAGTATATCCTACTGGTAGTAGATTATGATACCAGATACCCTGAAGCAGTGACTGTCCTCCACAGAAAAGGTGGCAAATACTTTGTTTGAGATTTTCAGCAGGGTAAGTTTCCCAAATGAAATACTGTCTGACAGAGGTGCCAGTTTCATGTCAGACCTGCTGACTTGTCTGTGGAAGTACTGTGGAGTGAAGCAGCTGAACACCACCCCCTACCATCCCCAGACTAATGGTCTTGTTGAGATGTTAAACTCTACACTCAAGATGATGCTATGGACATTTGCAGAACAGTTTAAGAGAGACTGGGACAAATATTTGCCTCATCTGTTGTTTGCTTACAGAGAGGTGCCCCAGGAATCCACAGGTTTTTCACCCTTTGAGTTGTTGTAGGGGCATAGGGTAAGAGGACTTCTAGATTTAATTTGAGATGAGCGGGAGGGTGAGTGTGAATCCCACAAGGAGTCTGTTGTGGCATATGTCCTAAACCTCAGGACAAGACTCAGAGAACTCATGGGCTTGGCCCAGGAGAACCTGGCAGAAACCCAACAGAAGAAAAAGGTCTGGTATGGCAGGAATGCTCGAGCTAGAGAGTATGACGTAGGGCAGCATGTAATGATTCTCATTCTTGTTAGACAAAACAAGCTGCAGGCAGCTTGGGAGGGACACTACAAGCTGGGAAGGAAAGTCAGTGATGTTAACTACATGGTAGAACTGCTAGACAGGAGGCAGGGGCAAAATTGTACCATGTTAACATGATGAAACCTTACCATGATAGGGAGCCCTTTGTGCTGAGTATTTGCAGTGGATTGCAGGAGGAGTCTGAGGGGATCTGTTGACTGATCTCCTCAGTGAGGCTTGAATTGACACCTCAGTGGAAGGGGTAGCAATGTCCCAGAAGCTATCCCCTACCCAGGTTCGAGAAATCCGAGAAGTGTTACAGGAGTTTGGGGACATGTTCACTGGGAAACCAGGGTGCACCCACCTGGTGCAACACCATGTGGATACATGACCCCAAAGGCCTATTAAGCAGGCCCCTTATAGGGTACCTGAGAGATTCAAACAGACTCTGAGGAAGGAGATACAGGAAATGAGGGGTAATTCAGGAGTCCAGCAGTCTCTGATCCTCCCCAGTGGTGCTGGTGCCAAAAAGAATGGCAGCACCAGGTTCTGTGTATGCTACATGAAATTAAATAGTCATAACAGAGTCAGATGCTTACCCCATGCTTAGGACAGATGAAGCCTTAGAGCAGCTGGGTGGGGCTAAGTATTTTACCACCACTGATCTTGCCAAGGTTACTGGCAGGTGCCCTTGATTCCCAGTGCTAGAGAGAAGTCAGCCTTTGTGACTCCATTTGGCTTATATGAGTTCACAAAGATGCCCTTTGGTATGAAAAATGCCCCAGCAACTTTACAGAGGCTGGTCGATCATATCCTAGCAAGAGCAGGAGTTTTTGTCCTTGCTTACGTAGATGATATTGCCATCTACAGCCATTCTTGGCAAGAGCACCTTCAGCATGTCATAGAGGTGCTGGGCAGACTACAGAGGGCAGGGTTGACCAGTAAGCCCAGCAAATGTCAGGTGAGTATGGCAGAGGTCTCCTACCTGGGATATAGAGTGGGAAGTGGTAAGATCAGGCCAGAACCAGCCAAAGTGGAAGCCATTCAGGCATGACTCAGGTGAGGGCATTTTTAGGGACAGCAGGGTACTACAGAAAGTTTATCCGCAGTTATAGCACCATAGCTGCTCCACTCACAGACCTGACAAGGAAAAACAGGCCAGATAAGGTAGTATGGACCCCAGCATATGAGCAGGCATTTCAGAAGCTTAATGAAGCTTTGGGAGGACCCCCTTGTGTTAGCCAGTCCAGATTACAGCAAATAATTTGTTGTGCAGGTGGATGCTTCAAACCACGGGGTAGGGGCTGTACTTAGCCAGATTTCTTCAGATGGAGAAGAGTACCCAGTGGTTTATCTCAGTTGTAGGCTCAAACCCAGGGATGAATGCTATGCAGATGTAGAAAAGGGATGTCTAACCATAGTGTGGGCACTGCAAAAACTTCAGCCTTATCTGTATGAAAGAAAATTCACTGTAGTTACAGACCACAGTACCCTAACATGGCTACATTAATCTGGCCAGCAAAATGCCAAGTTGCTAAGGTGGAGCCTAGGGTTGCAGGCATATAGGACAGTGGAGCACCACAGTGGTTTTCGCAATGCCAATGCAGATGGGCTCTCAAGACAGGGAATGGAGAAGGCATTCCCATTTTGGCTCAACCCTGTCAACCAATGTTTCTCAAGGGTTACTTGAAAAACTACCTTGAGTTTTTTTGGGGGGGGGAATTGTGAAGGCTGCCAACCCAGTTAGCTGGAATTTTGTAAATAATTCTATGTTATTTGTGAATAGTAATATAGTTTGTATGCTTGTCTTACAAATGTAAGTAAACTATATGTTATGCGTATATTAAACTACTGGTGCAGAAGTGTGTGTTAAGCTGTATGTTATGTACTGAACTTCAAGAATGTCACCACAGTGTACCATATTGGAAAAGCACAGAACTTTATATGACTATATGCCTGTGCAAATGTATGTTTTCATAGTAGAAGTTGGGACATACAGAGTTAACTTGCAAAACTCTAAGAAAATAAGTTTAAAAGTAAAGAGTTTTACTATGTTCTCTAAAGTTAGTTAATACAGAAAGAGACAGAATGTCTGCAGCTAGGAGTTTTTTTCTGTTGCTTGGAAACAGAAATAATTACAGGTTTCAAAGGTAAAAGTGTTTTAACTGGTTTTATGACTTCCAGGTCCAGGCAAACTTCTGAAAAATAAGTATTTTTGACACAGAGGTGACAAAGAATTATGTAATCTGAAATAGACAGCAGAAATGTTTGATAGTAACATAAGAACTGTCTTAGAGAGTGAGTCTGTGCATTTTCTATTTGTCTTTGGACCTGTAGACATCCATTCAGCACTTGTATTTGCCTGGCTCTGTAATAAGTCATTTAGGGCATAGTACCTCTTGGATATGGATAGGAATACAGTAAAGATTAGTTTAGATGTTTTCTGTATTTATTTGAGACTGTCCTGCAATGTTGTTTTGAAGTATTACCTATGATTCTGAACTCTGTTGTCATTTTGTTACGTTATTGAGTATTGTCTTGTTCTTTTATTATTTATTATTAAATATATTTAAGCATTTTAATTGTGGCTGGTTTGTTTAGAGATATTTAAGCTCTTAGCTTGCTTGCATATGTATTTGGTAACACTGTACAGGCCACTCTTAAATAGCCTTAGTATTGGACACACTTACCATTTGGATAATAGTAACATAACCCAGTAGAATTAGTCACCCTTTGGGAAGGGCCTTATAGTATGTGATAAGAGTGGTTGGTGGCAGGTGGCACTGCCTTATAGTCTGGGCAGAAGGGGGCATAGCTAGTGAACCTGTGCCAGCCTTCCCCAGGAGTGTCTGTATGTTTGTATATAAATCAAATCTCAAAGTATGTGTGTGTGTGTGTGTGTGTGTGTGTGTGTGTGTGTGTGTGTGTGTGCGCGCGTGTGTTTGTGTGATCTACTTGGCCAGGGACACGAAGCACTGGTTAGACAGAGATGGTCCTGGAGGTTTTGACTTGATCACTTGGCTAAGATCTTAACCCTATAGCTGTGCCTGTGGGGAATCTTATTGGGGATCTGGATAAAGAGAGAGAAACCAGCCCCAGACTGACTGTGATCTCTGTGTGCTCTTAAGGGAAATTGTACTTTACTGTGTGTGTAGTTGTTATCCTTCCAATGTGCAAGTCCCTCACTGGTGCTAGTGGTGAGGATTGAGGCTCCTTGATTACTGGCCCAGTGCAGGGGCATCACACATGTTATATTCTGAAAACCAAACTATTATTGCCTGAACATAGACTGAAAGCTACTACTGCTGTACAATTGTCTAAAAACATGAGAACATTGTCTGAACACAGATAAACTAAAAACTAGTACTATTATGCAATTGTCTGAAAACATGAGAACATTTTGATTGTCTGAACACAGACTGAAACCTAGTACTGTTAAATAACTGTCTGAAAACATACATACTTGCTTTAACTCGTGCATTTTGACTTAAAACAAACATTGAAGAAATAATTGAAGCACATAGACAGTCAACTTCTGCACCACAGCTCTTACCAAATTTTACTCTGCATTGTCCCAATCACTGATGAGGTAAAGGAAAGCCTACTTTAATGTCGAAGTAGTTAGGCCTTTTAATCCTCTTTTTTCATTTCTTGTGCAAGGCTGAGTGACTAACCTTTTTGGTTGTATTCAGTATTAGGTCCTTAAAATAACATTTGCATCTTTAGCAATTATAACATTGCTTATTGCCCTGACCTTATTTACATTTTTCTGCATGAAATAAACATTTGCAGCTTTAACAACTATAAACTGATAGCATTGCTTACTGTGCTGACTTTATTTACATTTTTCTGCATGAAATAAACATTTACTGCTAATAAACTCTTGCAAGTCTGTAAGCAAACTGATAATTTCAAATGAAACTAAATAGTAATATAACACTGCGCATTTCTGCACATATATAAAATCAGTTTTAGCTGTTTAACTTTTTACATTTTGTCTCATGACCCTTAGATTTTAACATACTGTTCTGTGAGTGAAACTCCACCCAGTGTCTTACCATAACCGTTTCTTTAGCTGATGTCATTTAACTTTTCAGTAGTACTAAATGTTGCAAGATGCAATAATTTAAATAGTAAAGCTGTAAATGCATTAAATGGATAGTACTGTCTTTAATTAAGCTTGCTAGGCTGACTGTAATCTGAGCTGATGTGCTTGGCAAACTGCCATCTCCGTATGAAACATATACAGTCTCAAACTGATTACATAATGTACTCTTTATACATATGATCTGAATTTTTAACTGTGTTGTCACTTTTACAATGTAGCATTGACTTTAAAGTTTACATTCTGTAAACTAGCAAACATTATTTTTGTCTTTGTCTATATTATGATGTTGTTTATACATTGCAACACTTTAATACAAAGCTCTTATCTAATGACTGCTAAACAAAACAATAATACAAAGACTTCAATTGTCAAATTTGTAACTGTAAACCCTTTATTCTGCAAATTAATTTGACTGTTAGTTTTGATATACCTTGCAAGACATTGAGGTATATGGTTACCTTTTTTCCCTAACTGACCACACCCAATATGTCTTTCTGAGCACTTTAGCTGTGTCAACTGAACTGGAATATATTTTATCTTTAACCCATAAATCTGCATGTTCCTGTCATAGCCAATTCGTTAAAATCTGTACATTTGCACAAATCTTGTCTAAAATAGCATATAACTCTAATGACATGTTTATACCTAGTACAGAGCTACTAAACTTTGAACTGTTAGCTGCTGTAATCTTTGACCTTTTAAATCTTGACAAAACTGCATTTGTGACTTTTAATAAAGATCTGTGTGTAACTGAAATTGATTTGTCTGTAAAGAATGAAATATTGTTATTTCTTTTAACATTAGACAATGACAGATTAATGCTCTGATCTTTACAAATAGCTATGTGATGCATTCTTTTACTTATCACTGAAGTATGTTCTTCAGTTATACTGGAATTTACTTTATTAAAATCTGCACTCTAATTCCACTTATCTCCCTTCAGTGCAAACATTGCACTTCATTCTGAAAATAAGAAACTAAATGAAGTAATGTGAACTTGAGACATTGCTTGTATGTTGTGTACATTAACTGTGTTTATATTTGTATGTTTAATACTTCAACATACTTCTGTATTTTGAATTGTATGTGCTGAAGCATTTATACAAGGATTAATTACATCTAAACCCATAATGACAGAAACTGACTCATAAGCTTGCTTCTATGATTTAACCCTTTTGGGTTTTAGAAGTATTTAACATTCTTGAACTAATAACTTTTAACTTTAAGAGAACATTTTTAAACTTAAACCAAAGATTTACTAATGTTTTAACTGTAGCAGTATTATTTGACATGTTTATACAACAGGTATGGAAATGACTTTTACTGATAAATTTTAACTTTTCTGAGCTGTTAACTAAAAAAATGCATATAAAGTCTTACATAACTTTATGGTCCTGGAAAAATGTGTGCCATTGTCTGTAGCTTATTACCTTTTTTCTTGCTTCTTGGCTGTGTGACGTCACACTGGAAACTTGAAAGTTCATGGAGATAGCTGTTAACTGGATAATGTATTTTATGTTCTGAAGGAACACTGCTTTGGTTTAATACTGGTCTGCTAAAGTTGGTGGAGGCTTTTCTGAAGTAACACTGGTGCTGCTCACTTTGATTAGTAGCTGCATTGAGTGCTGTGTCTGTTTTCTGCATGAAGTAGTGCTGTGTTACTGAAAAGTATTTTCTGTAATGAGAAATGCAGCTATTTCTGTTTGCTGATAAGGCTGTTTTACTCTGTAGAACATATATAGTTGAACAAAACACTGCTATTTCATGTAGAACACAAATACTGTGACCACGTCTGGAAATGAATGATACCTTTACTGAAAGGGTGGTCTGTAGCACCGCTGATTACCTTTACTGGGGCCTGTCTGCTGGAAAACCTCCAGAGTGCTGTTAAAATATCTGTAGTACTTCTGCTGTATTGACTTGGAAAAACAGTCACTGTGAACTTATGAAAATATATGCTGCACTGGAAACTGGATTTGAAAGGGTTACACACAACAACTGTCTCTGATTTTTTAATTGTCCAGAGTAGCTGCTTGCTGGGTTACAAGAATTATATATCTCTCCCCAGACAGCAGGCCTGTTTGGGCACCATTGTAAGACTTGATAAGACTGTACTGTACTGTAATTAACTTGGAAACTGTAATGAAACTGAGAACAAAAGTCTTTATCTGTTAATTACCCAAACTCATGCTGAACAGGTGCCAGTCTCTCCTTTATGGGCCAAGTCATGTATACTTTTCAGAATGAATTCTCCAAGCACTATAGTTTATTCTATAAGGCTTTATTAGATGTTCACAATATCTGAATACTGTCTTTATTAACAGTGCTGATAAACAATTAGTGTTCAAAGTTACTGAATGTCATATTCTGATTGTCCTGAACAACATAAACTAATATAGTCTTTATTTGACCTGTCTTCTGTACTTGGGCTTGAGTGTCTGTCTTCTCTGTAATAACAGGTCGAATGAACTAACTAACATTAACTGAACTGCTATCCTGAACACAACATATTATACTGCTTCAGTGCAGTCTTCTTCTTCTTCTTTTGGCTTTTCCTGGATAGGGGTCGCCACAGCGGATTATCTGTCCACTCATAATTGGCAGCAGAGTTTTACAGTGTCGAGTTGCCAGCCCAACCTTCCACAGAAGGCACACACATGCACACACCTAGGGCCAATTTAGAGTGTCCAATCCACCTACTGCATGTCTTTGGGATGTGGGAGGAAACCGGAACACCCAGAGGAAACCCACATGACTACAGGGAGGACATGCAGACTCTGCACAGAAGGACACCAGCTGAGAATCCAACCAGAGAACCTCTTGCTGTGAGGCGGCAACATTAACCAGTCCACCACCGTGGCTGCACATTTTCCTTATTTACTCATCCTAACCTTAGTCTCAGGCTTTGTCTCATATGTGCTTTATTTAACATTCCATTAAGGAATATTCTGTAACTATCAAGATTGTATTCCCTTGAGAAAAGAACATTCTGCATTTCTGTATTTTTTTACATACTTTATGCTTATCTTTCCTTTCTAATAAACTGTCTCTCGTGCTTGACCAGCAAAGTTATTTTTTCTTTCTGCTTAACTGTCTTTTATGCATAAATGAAGCACAATTTATTTTTACCCTTTAGCCTGTCTAATATCTAATAACTACTTTAAAATGGAAGTCCCTAATCTAGGAAGGGGTTATAGCCTCTTTTCCTCTTGAGGTGATGCCTTTACTAATCAAGTGTGCTACACAGAAAGCCCTCCTTACTACAGTAGATACATGGTGATTGAAGTTATGGTCACAGTCAACTTGTGAACCCAAGTCCCTTACCACTTCATGGGTACTTAGGTATTGTTGTAGATTTGATAGTGTGAATGGACATTATTTGTGCCGAAGGGAATGATGATGCATTTCTTTGCATTCAGTTTGAGACTGTGACTAAGACACCAGTTGTTGGTCTGTGTAAGACCCACCTCGAGTATACTGACATCATTTGGGGATTCAATAATTGCACTCAGTTTGCAGTCATCTGCAAACTTGGTCAGCCACAACCCCTTAGTTTTGACCTGACCTTCTGAGAAGTATATACCAAACAGTAGGGGACCCAGCACTGACCTCTGTGGCTTCCAACTGATAACAGGTCTGTTGGTTGATGTGGAGTTGCCCACTTTGATAGTGTGTGTCCAGTTTGTGAGCCAGTTAGCAACTCATCTTACAACGAAGGGGGTCACATTCAGTTTGCTAAGTTTATCAGTAATGCCTTAGTGTGAGATTGTGTCAAAAGCCTTTGCCAAGTCAAGGTATGCTGTGTGCACAGATTTGCCCTCATCAATGACACTGGTCACATTTTTGAAAAACTCCACAAGATTTAACAGGCAGGATCTGCCCTTAGCCAAATTGGATATTATCCAGTGTCTGGATGCTTTTGTCATGGCTTCTACTGAAACCCAACCTTTTGCTCCCAAGACGCCTGACACATTTTATAAAGTCTCACACTGTCATCAAAGTTTTGTATGAAAACCCCTTGTTTGATCTAGCTGTCATGTCACTGGAATCTGATGAAAGTACTAAAATCCTGTCTTCTACCTATACCATTTCTAACAGTAAAGATAGCAGGGCTATTGTCAGATATGATAAAAGATCCATGTACAACTATCAGGCACATATGATTAAATAACTCTTGTGAAAAAAGCAGCAGGTCTGCAGAGACTCCGACCAGACATAAACTCACAAATGTGTATTTCCAGTTCAGAAAAGTAGCAACAGAAACTTGTAAAGATTAGCGATTTTGTTTATTCCATAACAAACTACATCATTCATTCATTCATTGATCTGATGAAGTGTGTTATGGAATAAATTAAAGTGCTAATCTTTACAAGTTTCTGTTGATATGTTTCAGAATTGGAATACACATTTGTGAGTTTGTGACTGGTCAGAGTCTCTGCAAACCTGCTGCTTTTTTCTTGGTTGTTTATTTGAAGTCTGTTTTTCTCTAGATAACTCTTGTCCTTGTTGAGTGACCTTGACAAGCTTTTATCTGATATGTCTTATTCTGGGAACAAGTCTTCTGCAGTTTCCTTACTAAATTCTGCCTTCCAAGTAATTAAAAGTTCTGTTAAATGCAGCTATGATTCAGCTGATGCTTTCTCTACAACAGCTGCTACTGGTACTGTTTTGAAGAGGTTTTCATGGCTTAGGCTTCGATATCTTCCTGTGGAAGGGAAGTCTAAAATTGTAGATGCTTCTTTGGATAGATATTCTTTTTGGTCCTGTTGTTGCAGCTGCTGTTGTTTTCAAAAAATCTTCCGGAGAAAGGTACATTTTTGCAAGACTTCAAGCAGATCTTTCTCTCTCCTGTTTCCTTGTTTTAAAGAAACTACCTTCTAAAGCTGGCCTGCTTTTCATAAAGAACAAAATACTCTGCACAAAGGTAAAATATATTCATAAAATAGACTACAAGACAAGACCAAACAGCAGTAAAACTGTTATTAACCCTCCCTTTCCTGACAAGCCAGCCTCCTTGAGACTATCTGGCTCTACCTCTCACCCTTCTTCCCCCACCTTGAACTACCTCTAATCCTTTTATTAAAGAATATTTCTCTATCCTTTCCAGTTTGGAGCCAATCACCACAGACAGCTGGGTTCTTTCAATAATTGAATAAGAGGTACAGGTTGTCATGGCTTTCTTTTCCACACTGACCAGGCATCAATCCCTCCAGTTGTACAGTAGTTATTTCTTCAAGGTACTATAGAACTCATCAGTAGGGGACAGATCTCTATTCAAATCTTTTCCTGGTTCCCAGGAAAAGAGAAGAAATGGAGACCTATTCTGAATTTGTCCCTTCTCATCTTATTTCTCTGAGTTTCAAAACTCAAAATGCTTACCATGCAGTCTCTTCTTCACATGATTCTGCCTCACACTTTTTAGGTAACCTTAGAAAAACAGATGTATACCTTCATATCCCAATCCACCGGGATTCCAGGGAGTTTTTAAGATTCTCTGATTTGCAATTTAAGTTACAATTATGTGCTTTGCCCTTTGAGCTTTTTACTGTCTTGTAGGTTTTCACAAAGTACCCAGCTCTAGTTATGGCTTTCTGCAGGCTCTAAGGAACACAAATTTTGTCCCTTACTTAGAAGACCTACTCCTTTGGCTGCTATGAGCAAAAAGCACATTCTGGACCTCAACATCACAAAAAACCTTGTTCAGCTTAAACCTCAAAAAGTCTACTGGTCTAATGTGGTTTCCTCCTAGGATCTGGTGTTTTTAGGTTGCAGGCACAATTCTATGTCAATGATTGCCTTTCTTCCTCAGGCCAAAATGTTGTTCTTAAAGAAATACTTCCAATCTCTTCTTCCTCTAGATGTGACTTCAGCAACAGATCTTGAGAGCCCTGGGTTTATGGCCTCCACAATTCCAATGATTCCTTGGAGCTCAACCACATATGATGAAGATTCGGTGGTATCTCAGATCTGTATGTACTTAATATTGCCATCCTCTAAACTTCCCAATTCCTGTTTTGCCATTCATTGAGAGAGAGCATATTTGCTGGATCAGCCAGATATCACTCACTCTAGGAGTGTCCTTTCTGGTTCCTTCACAGATTCTTCAGATTTGTCTTGGGCAGCTTGTTCTATGAATGAGAATGCCCAAGGTCTTTGGTACAAAAAAGCCAGGAATGATCACAAATATCAGGGAAACAAAGGCAGCATTACTAGCCTTACAATCCTTGCATCACCTCTGCTTTCCAGGTCTTCTCCAAGTACTTACAGACCATATCACAGTTATGTAGCACATAAACAAGCAAGGAGGGACAAGAGCCTATTGCCTTTTCAGACTGACAAGGACTGCTTGGGATGTAACCTTTCAGCACAACCTGTTCTTGCTTGTAGTTTACATTCCCTCAGAGATGAATTCAGTGGTAGGTTCCTTGAGCAGATCTAAGGCAGACCATCATGGATGGATGTTAAACAGAGAAGCCTTTTTACAGATTGTCCTACCGTGGGATAGTCTTCGGATATATCTCTTTGCCTCCAATCACAACAGGCAGCTCAGGGTGTTTTGTTCCAGAATTCCATGCCTGGAGGCTTAGAAAATGGATACCATGCCTTTTTTTCTGGAAGGGGTGATTCCTGTATGTATTTTCTTGCCCATCATTAATTCTTTGTGGCCTTCTCAAAATCAAGAAAGACAATCCAAAAAAAATTCTGGTAACTCCCTTTTGGCCAGGACAGCACTGATTCCCGCTTCTTTTCCATGTGGCCCAGGGCGATCATTACAAGTTCCCTCATGGAATGGACTTGCTCACACAGAAAAATGACTCTATCACTCATCCAAACCTACAGACTCTGAATCTAACCCTTTGGGTGATCAGATTTTGATTAACCTTTAGGCACTGGTTTTCTGAGGACATGCTGCAGATCTTAAAGAAGACAAGAAAACCTGCTATTAGAAAATCCTGTTTCCAAATATTAGACATTTTTCTTTTGGTGCCAGAAAAAAAATCAGAACCCCTGTTCAGTGAGTTTGCCTGACATTCTCTCCTACGTGTGAATTACTTAATTCAGTGTTGGCATAATCTTCTGTTAAAGCTTATTTGCCAGCCATTTCTGCCCGTCTTCCCTTTGATCCACCCTTATCGTCATGTTCTGAAGTCAAACTTTTTTAAAAGGGATCTTTCACCTCAGGTCACCTAGGAAGGCTGTTACCCTCTGTGGAAACTGAATTAGGTTTTGAAAAACTAACTCTTACTTCTTTTGAGCCGGCTTCCTCCACTTCCCTCAAGTTATGTACTTGGAAGACTGTTCTCTTCTGTGGTGGCTCTTACTTCTGCCAAAAAAGGTTTCACTGTTTTTTATAAAGACAGGGTTACTGTTAAAACCAACACATATTTCATGTCCAAGTTGGTCAATGAGTTCTCTTTGAACCAAACTGTTAACCTCCATACCTTTACCCACATTCAAAATAGGGAAGAAAAAGAATTTTGCACTCTTTAGATATACACATATAATTTAGGTTTTATCTTTACAAGGCCAAGTAGATCAAAAAATCTGACAAACTTTTTATTTACTTTCAGGACAAGAAGTTGGGTCTTCTTTGTCTCCAAACAGGCAATTTCCAAGTGGATTTCTCTGCCATCGCCTTTTGCTATTCCTACCACAGAAAAGAGCTTCCAGGATTTGACTTAATGTTCACTCTACTAGAGTCATAGCTTCCTTCAGTGCCTTTTTTAAAGGTTTAGACTACACATCTATTTTAGAGGCTGTTATTTAGTCTTCTGTGCATAACTTCTTCAAGCATTACAAGACTTATACCTTTTCTAGAGCTAGAGCTGGATTCGCTAGGTCCATTTTACAAGGAATTATAGATTCCATCTGAAATCATCATTCCTCTACCCTGGAAACTTAGAAAGCTTTGTGACTGTTTTACCTGTTAGTAATACTGCAACAGTGATCATAGAAAGAACATCCTACACTAGTATAAGAACTTACCACAACAGTCGATATCTGACTGATCACTGTTGCAGCATTACATCCCACCCTTCTTTCTCCCTTCCTCTCTTCTTTTCCAATTTTCTGTTTAAGACTGAGGTGGTATTCTTTCTCTTTTCTTATAGTTGATACATATCTTTTAATTGCCTATTTGTTTTTGCCTCATTGGCTTCTGAATCTGTGGCTGTATGACTCTTATGTACAACACAGCCTTGGTCCGCTTTGGTCTTATGTTGGACATAATGACATGAGAGGAAGATGCCTAAGATTTGATATACTGACTGGACATATGGCTAGCAGTGATCATGATATCTACTGTTATATTAAGTTCTTACACACCTATACTTTCCACGATATGTATGTTGTTTTCCTTTGTGCTTGAATAATGTGGCCACTGCAGAATAAATAACCAGTGTCTGTGGTTTATTCATTTGCAATAAAATTGCTATCTAACACATATCTAGTGTATGGCTGCTAAATAGCACTAGATTGATAATAAATAATGAAAAACTGCATATCCTTTCACAAGTCTTTATGCACGGTAATAGTGTGTGCAGAATAATAGCAACAGGGTCAGTTACGTTTGCAAAGGACGACATTAAACTAGTAGAAGGAGCCAAAAACAGTATTTCATATCTAGAGGTAGTAGCCAATATAATGAGAATCCAGACAAATACTAGATAAAGTGTTAACAGAATGGAACATCTTGCATCTGTGGGGTTGTAATAGCAATAGCAAACACCAAGTATGTTAGCTGTCAGGAACACAGAACTTCTCAGGTAATAATTTACCTAGCGGCCTTAGGTCAACTGGTGCCCTAGGCAAAAGGGCTCTATGGCGCCCCCCCCACCACACCACCTAGTGCCTCATCCTGGTCTACCTACACCAACTAAATACTGCTAGATCAGCGCCCTAGGCGGCCGCCTAGTTGGCCTATGCCTAAGGCCGTCTATGAATTTAAGGAATTGGGTATGTAAGGACAGGTTGATGTTCACAGCAGTAGCTAAGATCTCTGATCTTTTGGGAATCTCCTTCTTGTAATGAGGATAGGTGTGACCTTCAGTGAGGCTTTTTGGGCAAGCAGGTCAGCCTGGGTAATTAGGACTATAAAATTAACAAATGCTGTAGACTGTAAAAAAAAAAAAACAAGTAGAAGCAAACTAAAATTCACTGAATGCTGTAAAAATAGTGTCAAATATATGTTCAGATAAAAATGTCAATGTCTGGCTGTTTGGATCACAGAGAAAGGTAACTGGTGTTAACTTGCTAGTGTCACATCAGATCTCACAACTGTCCCTATTTTGGTGGAACATTCTTATTTTTAGGCCTGATTTAGGTTGTCCCTATTTTTAGGCTTAATTTACCTCTTCACAAAATGTTCTGAATCCTCATCATCAAATGTGATTTTTGAAGCTGTCTGTTGCTACTAGTGGTAAAAAATAATTTAAAGACAGAGGGCACACATCTTACAACTACCTCTTTTTAAAGAAAATTTGTTTTAATTTAACATATTTACAATATATATACAGAAAGGAAGAAATTCAACATTACATACAATGTTAGAGATACATTGACTCATCAAGTGATATTATTCAATTAACAGATTAAGAGTCTTGATATTTCAGTAGCAACATTTCAAGGTTATCCACAAAAATGTATGATTTATAGATCTTGTTCTAATCACTTCTTTTTTTAGTTTTGCATAGTATTGCTATTAACTTTGAATGTAGAAACTTAACTTAATTTCCAGTGTTTTGTAATAAATTTTCTAGCTACTACCAGGAGACTCCAGAACAGTTTTTGTTGTTTGGCTTTTGCAGATAAAGGAAGTGGAACATTCATTAGTAATATTGATCTAATTAATTAGATTTTTTATATATATATAAAATATTGGGCAGGATTCACGAAGGCTTGCACAGAGTGTAAGAGACGTGTAACACTCCATGCAAGCCTCGCGATCCAGGAACAGCCCTAAACTCCGTGTAAGAGACCAGCTAAAACATCTCTTACACGGACTGGGCATGGATATGCTAAATACCTCACTTGCAGCCGAAAGGTATGCAAATGAGGTATATTAGCGATCCACGAAGCAGAAACCAGCCCGTGAAAGAGACGTTTTAGCTGCAGTAATGTACTCAGTTGACAACTGAGTACGTTTCTGCAAAAATCACAACGGAGCCATGTCAGCTCCAAATAAAGGGTGCATATGTGTCAGGCAGCATGCCAATGGCCAAATATGTGGCCATTGGCAGGGTAACCCGATGCAAAAATTATAAAAATATATATATTTTTTTCGGCGCTCGCCGATGTTTAAACGCAGTGCAGCCCCGCGCAAACGGGTTGCACTGTATAAAACATAAAAATGAAGGTTATAAACCCACAAATGTGGGTTTTATGCAATACACGGAATGACAATGCAGGGACCAGCAGACCAAAAACAACATGGCCACCGTGTAGTGGTTGCTAAGGGGGAAAACTGAGTCTAAGACATGTAACTAAGCATTAGTAGGCAATCTCATGTAAATGAGGGTTAGGATACTGAATCCCACAGTCACATAGGAAATGAGCGCAGTCTGAGTAGTGTAAGAGATACATAAGGGGGAGGAATAGAGTAGGAGATAGGTGACATCACAGGGGGGAATGGTAGAAAGAAATGCAGTTCATTGGAGGTCAGTGTAACATGACAGATGACAGACACAGATCAGGGAAAGAGGAGTGCCACAGGATAAGCATGGGAAAGTTAAGAAATGGAAGGTGTACACTGTTACTTACACTAAAGTTTCTTGCTGGTCGTGCATGCGCACGTGTGTGCACCATGAAGCACGAGTAGGGCAGTGTGTGCACGTGTAAGGCAGACTGAGCATGTGGGAGCATGTTGGTAGATGTTTAACACTGTTTGCGCTGATGTGCACGCTTGTAGGGCAGACTGAGCATGTAGGAGCCTGTTGGCAGACTTGTAACACTGTTTGCGCTGGTGTGCGCGTGTTTTAACCTGAATAGACAGATCCTGAACCGTGTAAGCATGTGTGCGTGCATGTAAGCCACTGTGAGCATGTTTCTGCTGGTATGCACGCTGCTCCCCCCTGAGGAAACAGAAAGGAAAAAGGAAGCAACAGA
The DNA here is from genome assembly GCF_019279795.1 of Protopterus annectens. Lineage (NCBI taxonomy): Eukaryota > Metazoa > Chordata > Ceratodontiformes > Protopteridae > Protopterus > Protopterus annectens. Next base: position 813,155,423 of record NC_056734.1, read on the forward strand.
ATTAGTAGGAAGCTAGCAGGGAATACTGCTGGAGCTAGCAGGTGAAAACAATTAGAAGCAGGCAATTACACAGGCAGATGAGTAGCCCAGCCCAGCACTTAAAACTCTGCAAACAGCAGTGCAGGATGTGTCTCTCAAGAGACACTGCAAGACAGGAGTAAGCTATTAGAAGTGAAAACTGAAAAAGCTTAACTCAGAGCAGAAATGTTAGGGGCTGCCATAGCTGCCATAATGAGACATAGGCGACTTGCTGAGGGTGGTGTCAATGCAGATGGTGCCAGACAACCCACAGTGAGGAGACAGAGAAGAGTGTACAGGCCCAGGGTCACCTACCACGGGTTACATGAGCTGGAGATAGTAGAGCGCTATAGAGTGGACAGAGAGCTCCTGCAGCAAATAGTTGAGCTGTGCACACAGAACCAACAGAGGGGAACTCATCCCAGTGGAAACCAAGGTATGTGTTGGCCTAAGAATACTAGCAACAGGTACCTTCCAAAGACCAACTGGTGAAATGATGGGGATATCACAGGCATCAGCCTCCAGGGTACTGCACCAGTTCCTGGATGCCATGTCAGCACAAGTCAGTGATCATGTATATTTCCCCAATGCCCGTGAGGTATTGGCCAGCAATATGCGTCTCTTCCAGCAAATAGCGGAATACCCTGAGGTAGTGGGTGCAATAGACTGCACGCACATATGCATCAAAGCACCAGCCGGTGAGCGGGGTAGGGCCTACATTAACCGCAAGGGCTTCCCCTCCATCAACTGCCAGGTCATGTGTGATGCCCAAGGCATAATAATGAATGTGTGTGCTGGCTGCCCTGGGAGCTACCATGATTCCCACATCTGGCATTTGACGCAGCTGTACCAGACATTTGCCAATGGGGACATCCCACACGGACACCTAGTGGGGGATGCAGGTTATGCACTGGAGCCATGGCTGATGACACCCATCAGAAATGCACACACACACCTGAACAGGAACGCCATAATGAGGCACATGCACAAACACGTAATGTAATAGAGCGTGTGTTTGGGCTGCTCAAGTCACGGTTCCGGTGTCTGGACACATCTGGTGGAGCCTTGCAGTACACACCAACTACATGTACCCAAATTGTCATGGTATGTGCTATGCTACATAATATGATCTTGCGAAAACAGCTGCAGCAGGACCAGCATAGGGCTGGGCCAAACAGCCCCCTACCATTGCCAAGGCCATCACAGGCAGAGCGTGACTCGGAGGAGGAACAACCTGAGCCTGCCCCAGTAGGCAGAAGGAGGCGTGCACAGTATGCCCTGGCCTTGGCAAAGAGGCAACGATAGCACATACACTGGCTCAGTAGGAACCCTGGGAATGATACCCCCTCTGACTCACTCAAATAATAACAGGGATGCCTAAAATGACATGACCTGCTCACAAACTTGTACAGGGAGTGCAATATGCGCATCCGACAGAGGCAGCCCTGCAGCACCACCTGAGGCATGAATGCCATGTGTTAAGTAATGTAACACCATGTACTATATGCACACCTGAGGACCCTGACTAACATCCACCCTCACCAAGCATGAAGCCACAAAATGACGATGGGATGATCAATTGCAATAACTGGCTGAAGTAATGCAGTTAGTCAAAGGGGAGCCAATGTGTTCCAGCCTAGGAAGACATGCGGAGCATGACATGGTGCACCACCTGCTAGAGGTGGCGTGCACCTATCAGTCCAGGCCCCATGGATACTGGCAAAGGCTGTCAGTACCCACAGCATGCCCTGAATAGGTAAGTCTCAAAACACAAACCCACCTTCATAGGTACCACAAGGGATAGGAACCTAGATGTAATGCTACCCAATGCCAGAAGTCAAAACAGCAAGATGTGTGCAGTGTAAATACACACAGTATGGAGAATGTAGATATCAGTCCTGTAATAGAAAACTGGGTCAAGGCTCACATCAGCACCCTAACACTACCAGGTCACACCTCATACTGTGCTGTACAGCCGCAAAACATGGAACAAGCTACAAAAGGAGGGTGACTAGCAATAAATGTCAAGGATAACCACACCCCCATGTTGGTACCACAACAAGAAGCAGCATGGATTAGCCATGGTCAAATACCAATGGCTAAAACCGCCTCCCAGTATATAGCCTGCTGCAGACTACTGTCGTAATACCAGGAACTGCACCTGGCCTATGTTGGAATACATGAAGATATCAAGCCCCCCAAACCACATTATATTGCTTGACTGAAAATACCCAGACATACACTGGGAGCATTATACTAGCACCAACACAGTAGGAGAAAAGTTCCCAGAATCCATAAACCAAAATGCCCAAGAACAACGTACCACTCCCACAAGAGGGGTAAGCATACTGGATGTGATAATCAGCAACATGTGTACTAGGTGATAAGATGAGAAGTGTATCCCTCACTGGTAAGACCAGACCATAGAGTAATCAAACTGGATATACACATCCCGACCCCAGTCCCTGGCCAGAATACCACAGTGAAAAACATGTGTAAAGTATAGGTTGCACCCCTCCAAACTGATGTGGAATCCACGAAAGGCCCTGTGCAAGTGCAGAATATGGGACACACTGCAGAACATGTTATACAGGCATTCCATGAACACAGCCAGGAATGCTTGGAGTATGCAATCACAAATAACAACAAGACACAATGCCATGCACGCAGGCATCTGGCATGCTGGACTCCAGCCATTACCAAACTATGCAAGAGAATGAGGAAGCTACTACATGATAGAGCAAACATAAAAAGGGATGTAATCACTGATCAGTAGTATGGCAATAAAATATGTCCACACATACAATCCACTAAGGCCAGCCACAACAAGTAGAATCTGTGAATCCAGAGGCAATGTGACACCTGGCCCAAGTACACAGACAACCCACAACTCCCCCCAATAAATACAAATATATGTGAGAGATGCAACCATGTATCCAAACCGAGGCTGAGCTCCCCAACTCAGTACTGTCAAAACTAGTCAGGAGGAGAAGGTAACCACATACACCACAAACCCAGTCCCACATAGACCTATCACAACTGTAAACCAAACACATAAACACAGAAAAACATTCCTGGAGGCCCTAATTACAAACACACCACACCAACAGAAGCCTCCAAAGCAGATCCCAAGCAACCACAACCTCCAAATATAGCACATGCAACACATAGTACACAAAGCTGGTGTGCCAAACAGTCACAGGCCAGAAGGAGAAACAACATGCCTGATACAGTTGTAATAGGTGTCTGTATAGGCAGACACACTGCTGTCCCACTCACCAGACTGAACAAGGGAAAGGGTACAGTAAGCTGCCTGTAGGCTGCCACAATATGCCACATAACACAAGTACGCAGGTCACCCCAAAGCAAGCAGAAATATGATGCACTCATTGTCCATGCTGGTGGGAATGACCTGAGATGTACCTCCCTGGACTTCATGAAAAGAGACATGGATGAGCTCTCTGAGTATGTACCCCAGGCCGGTATGACACTGGCCATTTGCAGCATCCAACCCTCACCAAGAATGATGCCACAGTACAAACACAGAATGATCATCTTTAACAGGTGGCACAGTTACAGCTGTCAGTCCAAGAGGGTCTAATGTCTGTCTGCTTGAGATGTCATGCATGACAAGCCATGCTGCTGTTCCAGGGATGGCTTGCACCTGTTACCCCTGGGCATCTGGATACTGGATAAGGCCTTTGCCACCTCCATAGAGCCGTATGTAGGCAAGGCCAAAAAGACTACCCACCACCCTAGAAAACATAAGTGGTAAGAAACATAAGGGTAATGCTGATCAATGCCAGATGTGTAAACTGCAATATGCATGCCCCTGAGGCACTTCCCAGTATGGAGAACATTGATGTCTGTGCAGTGACAGAAGCCTGCTGCAAGCCTACTGATAGCACACCAGCACTACCAGGTTATACCACATATCATGCGTTATGGCCCCAACACCTGCACCAAAACATCAAAGGCGGGGGAGTATCCATATGCAGCACAGACACCCATACGGCCAGGTAACTGACAATGCACAAAGCAGCGGAGACCACCCATGTGCACCTAAGTGTAGCCAAATCTGCTGTACAGTCTGTAGCATGCAACAGACCACACTCTCACACACAAGAATGCCACCCAGACATCCTGAAGACACTGGACAGTATGAATGTCCCACCAAATACCAGACAAGGTACTCACAAATTACCACATAGGTGGTAAACCATTATGTATGCAAGGAGTAATCAGGGACCTAGGGACACAAGTCGACAGTAATCTGTCATGTGACACTCACAATGTCAATGTGGCTAGGAAGATTGTCGATATTGGACACCGTATCATGAAAGGATTCACATCTATATCAACAGAGGTCACTGTTATCAGACCCATAATCTAGTAAAATGACTCATATGGGATGTACCGTACGTGACACCTGCAGCGGTTCGGAAGACCTCAAAGGTACCCCACCAAGAGGATAAAGGGTGTCAAATATATGTCATATGCTGCTTGGCTGTAGACACCCCAGCTGAATGCAGTCAGAGACTGCCTACACAGAGGCATTGTATGTCTGTTGTACAAGGTCATGTCCAACACAGGAGTAATGGACATCCTCCACCACAGGAAATCAAAGCCATTGGAGCTGTGAGAGTGACAGATGTCAGCCTCAACACATAATGAAATAGGATGTGCTGGGGGGACAGATACATAACCCAGAGGCTCCCCACACCCAGAAACAGGATCCCAATCCATGTTAGGCAGAGCCCCTCACTGACACCCCTCAACAGGAATATTGCCAAGTGGATGGATGATCGTACATGTATACTGGGGGTCTTCACTGTGTCACGACCAGACAGAGGCACAGTAAAGAAAATCATAAATGGCCATAATAGTCACATAGCAAGGGGCAGCGAAAGACACACACACTCTGGCTTGGCTTACTAATGCCCTAGGGTGGATAGCCTAGTATGAACCCATGAACCTATGAAGATACAAATTGTACAGGACACTAAGGATAATCACAAGGCTTACTTAACTGATGGTAGGAACCATGTTGGGAATCCACAGATATGCTCCAAATCACACAGATATTACAAACAACATACCAAACACACGCACATATTGCCAACATACAACCTGACAGGTGCAGTGCAACCCCCAGAATGCAAAATATCTATCCCAGCAGACTGCTGGTCCCCTGACATTGCAGATGCTGAGGTAACAGCCATCATCTGCAAAGCAAAACACACAGCAGCAAAGGTATGTGATGGTGTCCTGGGCTGAGGCCAACATGGACTCCAAGAATAATGGAATGCCAAATCACACTACTGCCTAATGTCAGCCTTACCACAGTATATGTACCCAAAAAGCAATGCACAACAACAGTGGTCCTTCACAACAAAGGTGTTGCCTGAATGGATACTGCAAACTACCACCCCAGGATCCTGACAAGCTTGGTCTGCACAGCTGTGGAAAGTATCAGTATGTACCGCAGACATAAAGCTATTGTGGACCTACTGATACCGGACCCTACACAGTGTGGCTGTCGTAACTGCAGATCCTGCCCCTAAACATGTTTGACCCATTTGAAACAGTCATTAAGGTCATTGATGAGGGCAATGTGGTCCACACAGCGTAGCTGGACCGTGCATATGCTTCCAGACAATACCCTACGAGTTCAGTATGGATATGTTCACCAGCTTAAATATATACCCCTATGTCAATAGAGGGGTTGCAAACCAGACCAAGGACAGAACTGACATGGTCAGACATGCTGCATCCATGTCAGACTACAAAGCAGATATGAGTGGTATCCCACAAGGCTTGGTCCTGTGACCCCCCCCCCCGTTCTGTATATATGTCCCACAGGTATAGGCCAACATGGAAGGACTGTGACTGAACATGTATGCAGAGGAGTACAAACAGCCCACCATATCCGACCCCCAGCTGACACAAGCAACCCACAAAAGGGCCACCTAGAAACAGACAACTGGAGCCATAGCCATGTCAGCAAGCTAATTGCAGAACTGTGTATAGACAACCACCGTGGATATACAGTAAGTGCCCACAAATTACCACACAGTTGTTAACCCATTACGTACCTAACATGTAATGAGAGACCTGGGGACACAAGGTGATAGATATCCTGCACTGGACAAACATGTGGCTGTAGTGTTCGCAGAAACATACCATATACCCACCCAATCATGAAGGTTGTCAGATGTAGATAAGGGGAGGTCACTATGGCTCTGCAGTCATCCTTCATCAGCATCACAATTGACTACAATAGCCCCTGTGGGATATACCTCAGCAGACACCTCCATCAACTGTAAAGTCCACAACAGTACCCCACCAGGAGTAGCAAATAGCATGAACAGATGCCATGTGTTGCCTGAGTAAACAAACTGCAGCTCCACACACTGCCATACTGCCCAGCCAGAGGCAAGCTGTGCCTGATGTATGAAGCCATGTCCAAGCTGGAATCAATGAACATGCTGCACCTTGTACAATCTGAATGGCAGTGAGCTATGCACATGAGAGACCTGAACCCCAGCACTGACATACATAGGACAAGCTGTACAGAATGATCCATAGCACAGAAGACACCCCCACTCTTGAGTAAACTCAGAGTACAGGTTAGCCAGAGAGTCACCTATCGACACCCCTCAAGAGGAATCCCGATGAGTGGATGGGAGATGGTAGGTTAACCCTGGGTATCACTATTATGTCAGAGGTAGACGGAGGCACAGTATACTAACCATGACATATGTCATGGCAAACTCCAGTTACAATGTGTGTCGAAGGACAAACACACCCTGTGACTAGCATCAGAAATGGCCTAGGGAACATCGCTAGTGTTTGCCAATGTCCACCTATGTTGTGGAATACACTACCAATGTTGGACGAGCCTGGTGTAGGTAGTCCATATCTGAACATAATGCAACATGGTCATATGTGCACAACTGGCCCCTACACAGTCTGTTGTGCTCACTATGAAGATGTCAAGCAGTGATAGGACTAAAGCCCAGGATACTGTCCACCACAGTGAAAGTACTGAACCAGTACACTATACGGTACTACAGTGTTAGGTCATTATGAAAGTATGTTGACAACTGTCTGCAAAGTATCCCGTGCAGTCCCTGCAGGCACAGTATAATCCCTGTTGTGGCAGACACGAAGCAGTTGGCCAGTTAGTACACAACATGACACCCAACACACAACCATAAACGTAAGATATTGTTGAAGTTCACACACACCCAAATATGTGGTGGACTTCAGAGTGCAACATATGGAAAGCTCACACTGGGCATGCTCACACACTTTGATAAATGAGGCATATATCAGACAACATGCCATGGAAAGGCTGAACTGGGCATGCTCACACACTTAGGCCATATCTCCGTTTAGCAGTTGGCCACACATATCTGATATTTGTACGTGTCATTCCAGGAACCAACCACAACACAGCAATCTGCCCAGTGCACACAGTAAATGACTACAGAGACATAAGTGATATAGTGGATCGCCATCATATGCAAACATCTTCCACAGATACACAAGTTGTTCATAGGAACAGGGAATTCTATGGCAATAAAGACCTGCAAACAGTAGAACAGTACAACAAATATTGTGCATCTGACAATTGAACATATGGGTGTAGAGGTCAATACTAGGCTTGTTGCCCTAGGGAATGACAGCTTAGCCAGAGTGTGCTTGGCATCTGCATCCCCAGTACAGTAGGCTACTGTGCCACTGTAAAGTAGGTCACATAAGGCAACGTGTGAGGCTAGTGAGCTGTGCCTCTTTCAAGCAGGGGCACAGTGGAGATCCCGGGGTTTGAATGTGCTAAGCCACAGCCATGTTGTTGGTGTGTGCTGGAAGAGGGTTGCTGAGGACCTCTAACAGTAAGTGGCTGTCAATAACAGACTGAGGGGAGCCCTATCTGCATTGTCTGGACAATTCCACTGTCAACACTGTGTTGTGATGATTATGTGGGAATGAAGTGTCATGGCGGAACTGTTCACAGATGTCCTCCCTCTGTGGGCTACAGCTCTGCAATGTATTAGCTCACTCTGTCTGTTGGACAGCTCATATATGGCTGGTGTACACCTGACAGGTGTCTTGTTGTGGAGCAGTCATGGGTATATGTGGGATAGCATGATCAATGCAAACCTTACACATGCTCATAGAATGCAATTGTCAAGGATTATGCTGAGTGGCCAGTATAGTCCCCCAGCATGGGTCCTTTGAAGTCGTCCACCCCAGTCTTCACAAGTGTAGAGTCTGCTTGTGCTAAATACAGTTTGTGTGCAGTGATAACCTTGCCCGGGGGGTGGGGATGGGATATGGATGTCCAGGGAAAGGTGGGTATGGTCAGATATCAACAATGGTGGTCTACCTCTGGTGTGGAACAGTGAGTACCCATGTTGCAGATGGACAGGTGCAATATGTATTCCCCCATGTGGCTGTGGTGTGTGGTTCTGCCATAGCACATGGACCCACAAATTGTAGTGGCTGTAGGGTAAAGTGGTAGAGGCCTGAGTAGTTCTCACACACAATATGCCTGCACCTGATGTTAACAACTGGAATGGTGTATGTGAACACCTGCATATCCTGGCACTGTTCCCAGGGAAGCTAAGTGTGTGTCCTGGATGTAGGAGTGGTGTTCTGGACTGGTTATGTTGTGTGTTACAGGTCCGATGGTCACGAAGCATGGTATAGAACATAACCTGCCAGTGCGATGTGCATATCTGACCCTGACGTAGGTGGCTGCAAATGCATATATATGCTATCCCCCACCTGACAGGTAGTACTAGATGTACATACCTCTGTAGAAATAAAGATGTCAGCACCCTATAAATACTGCAGGTGCAGACCAGATGCCCAGTAATTCGGTTAGCGCGCTCTGCTAATGCGTCTCCCTCAAGTGTCATAATATAGGTAGGTAGGAGTTCGAACCATGCAATTGCTCAGTGTGTGTGTGTATGTGTGTGTGTGTGGGTGAGCGGGGTTGATGTGTGTGCAAGTCTGTGTGAGGGAGATGTCCCTTTTGGCAACTGTGAAAGCACTCTACAGGATGCACATTCCCCTGTCTAAGCACGGATGATATCAGAACCCTATACGTACAGCAGGAGAAGGTAAACCTCCCAGTAATTTGAATAGCGTGCTCCACTAATGTGTATGTCACAAGTGTCATAACATAGTTAGGTAGGGGTTTGAATCCTGCAACTGCCCAGTGTGTGTGGAGGGGGGTTAGTGTGTGCGCAAGTCTATGTGAGGGAGACGTCCCTTTTGGCAACTGTGAAAACACTCTACAGAATGCACATTCCCCTATCTAAGCACGGATGATGTCAGCACCCTATAAGTACAGCAGGAGAAGGGAAACCTCCCAGTAATTCGAATAGCACGCTCCACTAATGCGTCTGTCATGAGTGTCATAACATAGTTAGGTAGGGGTTTGAATCCTGCAACTGCCCAGTGTGTGTGGAGGGGGGTTAGTGTGTGTGCAAGTCTGTGTGAGGGAGATGTCCCTTTTGGCAACTGTGAAAGCACTCTACAGGATGCACATTCCCCTATCTAAGCACAGATGATGTCAGCACCCTATAAGTACAGCAGGAGAAGAGAAACCTCCCAGTAATTTGAATAGCGCACTCTGCTAATGCATCTGTTACGAGTGTCATAACATAGTTAGGTAGGAGTTTGAAACCTGCAAATGGCAAGTGTGTGTGTTTGGATGTGGGGAGTTTGTGTGTGTGTGCAATTCTGTATGAAAGACATGTGCTTTTTTGCAATCAGGAGATCACACTACATGATGCACATTACCCTTTCCAAACACTGATGATGTCAGCACCCCATACATACAGCTGGGGAAGAAACACCTCCCAATAATCCGAATAGCGCACTCTGCTAAAGCGTCTCTCTCAAGTGTGATAACATAATTAGGTAGGTGTTTGAAACCTGCAAATGGCAAGTGTGTGTGTTTGGATGTGGGCAGTTTGTGTGTGTGCAATTCTGTATGAAAAACATGTTAGTTTTGGCAATCAGGAGATCACACTACATGATGCACATTACCCTTTCCAAACACTGATGATGTCAGCACCCTATAAGTACAGCTGGAGAAGAGACACCTCCCAGTAATCCGAATAGCGCACTCTGCTAACGCGTCTCTCTCTCAAGTGTCATAACCTAGTTAGGTAGGGTTTTGAAACCTGCAAATGGCAAGTGTGTGTGTGTGTGTGTTTGGATGTGAGGAGTTTGTGTGTGTGCAATTCTGTATGAAAAACATGTTAGTTTTGGCAATCAGGAGATCACACTACATGATGCACATTACCCTTTCCAAACACTGATGATGTCAGCACCCTATAAGTAAAGCCAGAGAAGAGGAACATCCTAGTAATCCAAATAGTGCACTTTGCTAATGCGTCTTTCTCACGTGTCGTGACATAGTTAGGTAGGGGTATGAATCCTGCAAATGTGTGTGTGTGTGTGTGTGTCTGCTTGTGTAAATGCAAATGTGAGAGAGCAGATCCTTTTGGCAAATACTAAAATACACCAGATGCTGCATATTCCCCCAGTAAACACAGGGGATGTCACCACACTATCAGCACAGCCAAACAGGGCTAGTTGGCCAGTAATGCCAATAGTGCGCTCTGCTACTGGGTCTATTACCATTGTCAGAGTACAGATAGGTATGTTTTGGTAACCCACAACTGCCACGTGTGGTTGTGTCACACATTATGACCTTGTGTGGGTCTTTGTGCATAACAATGCATGCCATTGCCTAAACCAGCAATGGCAATGCACACATGATGTATGTGTGTGACACATACACATAAATACCTGTGACCTGAAGTAGTTACCATGTCTGACACATGCCTTGAGTGGATAAATGGTATTTATAATGCATAACAATATGACTGTGTCTTACTGTGCAGAGGCCGCACGTGGTATGTGTCTATACAGTGTGGGTGTATATGGTAAAATACCTACAGCAGGGGATACACATCTGGTCTGGGCCATATAGTCTACATGTAGTCGATGTACAGGTGCTGCATGTTCATAGGTTCATAGGTTCATACTAGGCTATCTGCCCGAGGGCATTTACAAGCCTAGCCCATAGTTTTGTGGCTTACGCCACCCCTTTAGTATGAGGAACTATACCCATTATTTTGCTGTGCCTCTGTCGAGCAGTGACACTGAGGTAATCCCTGGGGTATATCTGCGATCTCCCACCTGTTGTGGGAGTGGTAACATGTCATTCCACTGCAATTCAGTGACCACATGCTGGGAACCCTTCAACTAGTGTGTTGTAGCTACAGTAATGCTCACGCACAATGTTTGGCTGGATGCAGTCCAGCCATATAAAGACAGTTCTTGAGACTGTCATATTGCCAGTGTTGCTATGGAGGATAGGTGGGTTTCCTGTGTATGGGAGGGTTGTGTGTGCCAGGCTATGAACCAGACGGCAGTCTGACACACTGTTAACTGCACATGAATAGGCCCTGATGCTTTGTGCTGTGCCAACAACCTGGAGGTGTGTGTATCTGTGGTGCCTTGGGATACCATCCCCCTGTCCATGTGTGTTAAATGTGTAGGGGATGACAGGCATGGTATGAGGTATAACCTGGCAGTGATGGGTTGCACCTGTGAGCTGTGAATCAGGACTCTGGTACTGCACAGACATTGCAGTTCACTGTGCTGAGGACAGTGTCCAGTGCATGCATCTTGCAGTGTACACTGCTGGTGTTGTGTAGCATCACTGTTAGTGTCCTATCCTGTGTGATACCCGCAGAGGTGGCTATGTAATCCGTGTCCTGCAGCATAAGGCAGTATGTGTGTATCAAGGGGCTTCGCCAATATATATTGGCCCATGGATGTCACATGCAAGCTGCCCCTCGCAAATCATTGTGGCTTCCCTAGCATGTAAGCACACATTGACAGCCAGTGGATACCCTATGAATGACATTGGAGATTGAGCAGAATGTAGACATAGAACACCCTTCCTACATATAGTGGTAGCATACCTGGTGAGGGTATGATGGCAACCAGGATCAGGCTCATACTGGCCCGTGCCACATGCTGAGAGATCCCTTCTATGTTCCCTATCATGTAGTCCAGGGAGGTATGTCTCAGGTCATCCATAGTGGCATGGTCAATGACTGAGTCATATGTGTCCATGCCTCTGACTGACCTGTATGCATGTGTTTTGTGGTGGACCATAGTGCCCCACAGGCATATCACTGTGACCTTCACCATGTACAGCCTGTTGAGCGGGACCCCACTGCAGCGGCCAAGAGAGGTACCTGACACATCTGTAGCAGGTGTGTTGTGTAGCCCTACAGACTGTGAGTGTGTGGCACATGGGATGTGTGTGCCATGTGTGGCATGTGCTCTGTTCTGACGTAACGTATGCGGTATGCCTGTGTGCCAGCTGCGGAGGTGTGTGATGCTCAGGCAGGATGCTATTTTGAGTCTCCAAGTATGCCCCAGTGTGTTCAGATTGCTGTCAGTGCGGGTCTATGTCTGACTGGTATTGTAGTCACTGTAGTATGTCATGCCACCTGACAGGGTATGGCATTACTGGGTTCAGAGTGCTCAGTCCCCAGATTGGCTATGTGGTGGCATCCCACACATGTGTTGTATGTTCCTGGCCAGGGGAGATGGTTGACTGCATACTTGTGGCAGCTGTGACATTGCCACATGACTCACATAAACCACAACTGGACTATAGAGGTGATTCACAGGTTACCTTTGCACATGCTACCCTAGTAGTGTGATTGCCATGGTGATTACCAACACATAGGGCCAATGGGGAACAACATAATGAAGGTGTGTATGTGTGGGTGTACTGCTACTGTTTCATAGCACTGGCATATATGACTGCACACATGGGTAAATGTCAGGTAAGACATGTGCAATGTGTCAGAGGCAACGTACATGCGAACAGGACAGACAGTGACATTCTGTCATGTGTAAACTTGACATATGTATCGTACGCTATGCAGATGTCACTAGGAGTCCACAGAAGCACTGTAACTCTGCATTGCAGGTGGAAGCAGTGTTCCAGGGAACCCCAAGCGAACATGCATGCAAACAAAGCTACAGTAAGCAGGGCTGGAAGTAATCCATTGTACAACAAAGAAGGGGTAACACTAACAGTAGGTAACAGTGCAAATATGTAGGCACTATCAACATGTACCCAGGAATGCACAGCGCAGATGCCCATGGTAAAACTGATAGTATGTCATAGTTAATTGTGATTTGGATTACATTGGTACTGCACACATATCAACATGCGCAAACATCCACATTGCATAGTCGATGTGGGCAACTTGCCACCATTACTGTACATGTCCATCATTGCGTATCACTACTTGCATTAGCTTCCCCCCTGTGCTACCCATGTATGTGGCTATCTGTTGACATCCTTACCACTGGTATGCAATAATGTGCAGCTGTTACACTTTGGTACGTACTATGGGTGCAGATAACAATTCAGGACAGTCATACGGTTACTGCATCAGGTATGCTGGGATATACACACAGTCATATCAGCACACTGTACTGTTACCAACATGATACTACTAATACACTTCTATGTAGTCACCCTGTGCATCAGCAACGTGTTTACCTGTTCCTGCACTGATGTTGGAGATTGCAGAAGGTGGCACAGTTTCATCATATGCACAGGGTGTGAATTAGGTATGCCTGAGTCTGCCACTGATAGCACCAATTGACATGTGTGTGCATGTGTGTTGGTGAGGGACAGCAGTACAGGGTGGGTCACTGTTGGTGCAGTGTGTGCATGTATGTGGTAGCCCTAGGTGTTAACATTTCGCATGTGTGTATGCACGCACACAGTTCCACCTCATGGCTGCCATATACAGGGGATTGTGGACAGTCACAGACAGCACCTGGCAGGTCATACAGATCAGTGTCTGTGGGCATGGACATGGTACCTGTGCCTGGCAGGGGTGCTACGGACCGTATCCGGTACTAAGCCAGACTGGGTACTGTCATCAGAAGTGGGAGTGTGTTGACTGGACACAGGTCCCTGTTGGGACTGTCCAGAGCCACATGCACATGGTCTCCTGAGGTGTTTCAATGACAGCACAGACCCAGCATTGCTGGGGCTGCTGCTGGCACTATGGGGGCGTGCACAGGCCTGTTGTCATCCGCGCCGACTGCCAGCTGCTGCTGTTGCTGGCATACAGCCACGTCGACACCGCAACCACCCACCATTGCCCTGGCTCATGGACATGTGGTTGTGGAACTGCTGTAATATGTCCCCACAACATCTGTCTATGACATCGGTGAAATTACGGATAGCATCCGCGATGTCACGCATACTGTCAGTCATGGCTATGCGACATGCTCTCAGCTCCCTCAGACCCTGTCTGGTGTACCTTTCCATACGTGACTGTGCCTGCATGACAGCCTGAAACATAGCTGAGGTTGACAGACCTTTCTGGGCACTTCTGCCAGAGGCAGTATGCCCATGGATGCTCCCACGAGAACCCATGGGCAACTGTCTGTGTGGTACCATCGCAGGACCCTGCCCATGGCTGCTGTGTGGGGAAGCATGTGCCACAGATACCACATTACCCCGTTCAATGCCCACTGTATCCTGTCCATCACCTAGGGACAATGGTGACATAGGATGTACTGGCAGGATGACTGTGCGCAATGATGGGGTTGACAGCTGTGTACTGTCAATTTGCTGACCAATGGTGGACCCTGACACACCTTCCTGTGTGCCATTACACAGATATCATCATTACCAGTACCTGTGGCACCAGATTCAGGTTCCCTGCTGCAGGACACCAGAGCAGCACCAGAACCTGTGGGAGGAAGACAGGAAACACAGTTTACAGTGTCCACACAATGTTACCAGTGATGCACTTATGCACACATGCACACATGCACACGTGGACACATGCACACATGGACACAGGCACACATGCACACTTGCACACATGCACACGTGGACACGTGTACACATGCACACATGCACACATGCACACATGCACACATGCACACGTGGACACAGGCACACATGCACACATGCACACATGCACACGTGCACACGTGCACACGTGGACACAGGCACACATGCACACATGCACACCCCACAGTATACACACAGAGCGCTACTGAGTTACACTAGTATTACTAGCACTATCAGGACTATTATAGGTATTGTTAAACACACTCACCAGCATGGATGGCCTGCCTTGCTGTAACACCGGAGGGACCTGCAGAAATGAGGAGATTAATGTCAGTGGGCACAACTGTGCCATTGATACTGCATCTGATACAGTGCAGTAGTACACCAGTTTCCTTTCACACGTCAGCTGCTGATATTGCCAATATCACACCTGCACAATTACATACTATGTTGACAGCCACATACCACGGACACACCTTACACATGCATAAACTAACAGTGTACAGAACAGTCAAGTGTACATATGGCATATTACCTGCACGCTCCATGTCGTGCTGCTGTGTGGATGCAGCCTCCATCATGATGCAGGTGTATTGCTGTTGCTGTTCCGGGGCTGGAGCCACAACACTTAGGAATAGCCCCTCCAGTCTGGTGAGGGGGGATGTGTGGCCACCCCACCTCCTGTGGCAACCTGTTGCCTGTGGATATCCGACGCACGCTGATGGACATTTCTGATTAAATCACTGCAGTGATGTCGTACCTGCTCATATGTCCTATTATGCGTGCCAATGTCATTTACCCTAGGGACAAGGTCTTGCCACAGTGCAGCCCTCTCCTGCTGATTCTGGCTGGTGCGGGAAAACAGTATGTCATAATCCCGCACCAGGCTCTGGTGTATCTCCTCATCTTCTGCTGCAGAGTAGGCGGGATTACGCTGACGCCATCTCCTGGAAGAGAACACAAACAGGATATCAGCAGACTATGTCAGCAATATATGGCACACATACTATACATGATACTCAACTGTAGTGATATACTACTACTCCCATATGTAGCATGTGTGTGTCTCTTGGTGGATACACAAGTACATGGCCAGATATCAGTGCTCAGCCAACACCTGTGCAACAATAGCTGCCACATTCCATACAACATAGTAGCATGCCCCATCGGTCAGCACACTGCAACAGGCCCAATGCAGAACCTCACTCTGGGGGTTCATACCAAGGTACTATATGTGGAACACCATCCACTAGTGTGATCTGGACACAAGTTACTCGGCCTGGATATACATATCCCACCACCACCACCAGCACAGTAGACTACTTTGATATGTATGTGATTAGACAGTTATTCACTTGTTAGGACTGAGATGGTATCCATGCAGCCCACTGGGCCAGTGGAAGCCACAACCCACACTGCTGACCCCTTTGCGAATGCTTCCCACGGACATCCCAAAGATTGCATGGAACATGCACACACATTTCTAACCCAGACCCTATGCACAAAGGTTAGGCATCCTGTCCGGTGGACCCCAGCCAAAGGCAGATTGTATAACAATAGAAGGAGGCTACTGCAGGACAGAGCAAATTCACATTAAGGGAAGGCATCTGTGGTCAGCACTGGTAATAAGCTACAGTCTCTCATAACAACATCCACGGCCTACTCTGGGAGGGAAATGGCCATGAACACTATAGATAACCACAAGGCCTTCTTCAGTTATGTTACACATATGGACCAAACACCTCATATATGCTCTGAGTTAATACACACCTACTTAACATTCACCGAACTCACAGATATTGGCAACATTCTTGCAGACAGGTTTGGTGCACGTATCCCCCCTCCTTCTCCCCCACAAGTAGAAATACTTATCACAGCTGAATGTAACCTCCCTATCATCTCACATGTCCAGGTGAGGGCCGCCCTCAACAAAGCAGAACACACAGCATCAATGTGACCTGATGGTATTCCTGGATGTGTGCTACATGGACTCCAAGAGGACATACAACCGCATATAAGACTGATATTTAACCTTGACCGTACTACAGGATATGTACCTGAACACTGGCATACAGCAACAGTGGTCCCACTCCACTAAGGAGGCACCTCTACTGACCCTGTGAACTACCGCACCATAAGCTTAACCAGCCTGGTCTGCTAAGCTATGGAATTATTCAGTATGGGACGCATATACAGTGATATTAGGTACCTGCAGACACTTGTTCCCAGCCAGTTTGCCTTTGTGATGGGCTGATCCTGCCTTTTGAACCTGGTTGACCTTTCAAAACAGTCACTACAGCCATTGATGAAGGCAACGCAATCCATACAGCCTACCTGGACTTGCCTAAGGCCTTCAACATAGTACTCCACTCAGGCATCATAGACAAGCTCATTAGCTTACATGTTACTACATATGTTACATGATGAGTTGCACACTGGTTGACATACAGAATCCATAATATCGATATTGTAGGAGCCATATCAGACTCAATGCCAGTCACATGTGGTATCCCACAGGCCTCTGTCCTAGGACCCCTCTTGTTTGGCATTTATTTCTCAGATGTAAAAGCGAACATGTGCGGGTTGTGGATGACAAAGTTCCCAGATGACTGCTAACTAAGCGCCATAGTCGTTACACCAGCTGACACACACATCCTACAGATGGGCCTCACTGCAACAGAAAACTGCTGCCAGGATCATGGCCTAACACTGACTGACATGTAATGTATAGTCATCCCCTTTTGGTGGAACTACGTGCACACAACATATCACATGGACATACCTATAGATACAGACCTATGACACATATGGAGGGTTCACAGTATGCAGACTATTAACCTGCTACTTTACATTACCTGTGTTTGTCACAGCTGGTTGTGTTACCGCTACTACTGCTTCCTGCTGCTGCTGGCACGACTTGCTACTGTCACTGCTGACAGCTTAGACTCAGTGTGTGTACCGTGTGTTGTTGTTTGTGGTTTTTTTTTTCTCTCACTCTCTGTCTCTGTCTCTGTCCCTGTCTCTGTCTGTCTGTCTCTCTCTCTCTCTCCCTCTGTCTGCCTCCAGACAGTGCAATGAACGTATTGCATGTGTGGAGTGTGAGTACAGGATGCTTTTGTAGGTATCTGCATAAGTCCATGTGATGGCCTCTGCACCAATTGTAAGCCAGCATTTGCTAACTGCATGCAGCCAGTTGTGTACTGATTGCAGTTCTCACTGTGATTTCACAACAGTGCTATAAAAGGGTATGTGAGATAGGCGTTGCCCTTTCAGATTGTAAGGGCAGGGACCATGCTGGTATGCTGTGGACACTGTTCTGTGAGTGTAAAGGTTAGTATCTCTCTCATGATTCAGGCTGTGTTGTAGATTCACATTTCTCCATTCCTCTCTCCTGTTTCCTGTAGTAAGTGTGTATGCACAATGACACCTACAACTATATATATATATATATATATATATATATATATATATATATATATATATATATATATGTAAATATACATACATTTATATATGTAAATTAACTGACATTATTACCTACTAGCTACCAACTAGCATGGCTGTTTCTGTTCACACACTACTATTATGGAAATCCACTAGTTTTGACAGTAATTCTAAATGACATGCTTTGTGTACTACACATCCTATATTCCCTTTACATTCATTCCTACTATTACATGATATATTTATTTTAGTACAATGTTCTTGTATGAGAGTCATGGCTTAGTGGTAGGTCATGCAGACTACTGTTTCCAAGGTCCTGGGTTCGGGACTGACAGTGGGATTTTATTTTGCTTTTGAACTGACTACAGGACCTGTCAATCAGAGTGACTAATATATATACACACTACTGTTCTAACTACAGTTTCCTATATGATAACTACTTCAATTTGGTGATAGGACTGTTACTGCTACATCAATATACATTTTATTGTTCTTCATACACATTCATATCTGGCTTTGTTCAGCTACATCATCCTGCTACATTTGCTTTATATAGCTATAGACAACTGTGGATATTTGGTATGTCAGACAATCATACTATCTGCATATTGCAGACTGAGAGCAACATATCCAGATTTTGGGATACACATTCCAGCTGCAGCAACACTTTGAACAGATTTTGCTGTTTGGTTTTGCTTCTCACATTCATTTCATTCTGTACTGACTGCAGCATACTTTATTCAGGGGTTATTACTACTTTATTGGTGGATTCATAACTCTTTCTCACACTCTTTCACTTGTTTTCATTTTACTATTCAGGATGGTACTTACTTCTAGGCTTTATTGACATGTTTTACCTGTAGTTATTACAATCCTTTCCAGCAGTCTCACTTCTGTCATGTTTCAGTATTTCAACAGGGGTATATTTCACACATGTGATTTGCTCATCTTCTGCAGCTGTACTTTTCAGCCTGCTGCAGGTTGTGTACTATTATATTACAGGTGGGGCATCTTTATTTCAGACTTTATTTCAGTCATTTTCATTTTTCTGTTTGGATTACAGACTGCAACACACTTTTGTAATCAAGCAATACTTGCAAACACTCTTACACTGTTACTTGCACATTCTATTACTTAGTGACTACACTGCACTCTTTTGCTAACTGTCATACTTTTATATTTCTTTGCAGTTACTGGGAGTGGATTACTGACCTGCCTGGTGGCGCAACCGCACCAGCCTATCGCCATAGGCTCTGCGGTTCACAGAACGGACACCTGCAGCTGTAATATAAATGAAGTAATATTGGAATACACATTTCCATAATATCAGCTAGTTTAATTTCTTACATACATAATTAAATGTAACTTACTCAGTAGTGGGGAGTTGGGCATTTGCCGGGCCTCCTGGATCCAAAGGTTCAATTGGTCCTGCTTGCGTCTCTTCAGGTCCGCATGGTGGTGACGAACCTGCTCACCAGTCCTTGAAATCCCTGTGGCACTGGTGAGATCATGAGCCAACCGGTCCCACGCCTCAGCCCTATATGCTCCCCACAGGACCTGGCCCTGCATGAGTTGGGCCTCATGATTGTGGACTAGGAGCCAGACCATGTATCTGGACTCCTCAACACCCCACCTCTGTGCTCGAAAGCAACTACCCTCACCTACTCCTGACATTCTGGCTGCAAGTCAGTTCTACAATCGTTTATGCTGTGTATTCCCGCCTATGGGGCTTATATATGCTGTTTTTCCTGCACATATCTGTGATTGGCCATTTTGGAATTGTGTCAACTTCACAAAACCTGCTTTGTCATGCTCCACTTTGCATTCATTCCTATATATTTGCTATTACTGCATTTGTAGGTACTGCTGTCATGGCTTAGTGGTTCAGTACCTTGACTATGGTGCATAATATCCTCGGTTTGAACCTGGCCACTGCTTTTTATTTTTTATGACTGTCTAGACAGGCTGGGGGTGTGTCTGTGTAAAGGCAGTTTTGATACGGCTTGCTCAATGTTGCCCATCGGTTAGCTTGTTGGCGCGGTGCGCAGCTCCGCGCAAACGGGTTACGCTGGTTTACGCGTCATTTGGCTGTCAGCACGCATATTACGCTCAGCTCAGCTAGGGGCACAGAGTTTCAGTGTGTTAAACCACTGCTCACCTACGGGCACTCATTTTGCACCTGTTGAACCACTGCTCACCTACGGGCACTCATTTTGCACCTGTTAAACCACTGCTCACCTTTGGGCACTCATTTTACATCTGTTAAACCACTGCTCACCTATGGACAGATGCACTCACCTTGTTAAACTGTTGCTCAGCTATAGGCACATCTGGCATTTTTTATTATTTTGTTATCTCACATTTCTTCAAAATAAATGGACTATTTCATTACATTTTACATGAACTATGATTTTATATGTGTACATGTTTGTCAGGGACTTGTTTCGTGCTTATTTTACTAAAAATAAAAATTGGTGTTGTGGGGGCTTGAACCATGAATGCCTGCTCTTCAGCCGATGTCTCTACCACTATGCTATTGCTTCTTGGCTTACTTTGCATATTTAGCTCTTATATCCTTTCCCACTGACTGCTAACTGTGGCTAAGCTATGGGCACGCCCGCGCAAATGAGCGCACTCACGGGCAAACATCTTTGTGATTTAAAAAAAATATATAACATGCTCATCTATATATTTTATGTTCATAGTCTGTGGGGGCATGTGTTGTGTTGTGTTTATTCACATTTCCATGGCCTCTGTTGTGGGTGTTTACTTTGGGCAATTTTACTCTTCTGGGGGTGTGTCCCCTTGCAGGGCTCGGCCTACGGACACGCCCCCTACTGTCTTCCCCGGACCGTGTTAGCCTTCGGTGTGATTCAGCATGCCCTCATGCATATGCATGACATGCTGATGTCACACCGTTTAACTGCAGCCTCCGTGTAAGCCTTGTATCTCTTACACGGAGGCTTCGTGAATCCTGCCCATTGGGTAAAATCATTTTAATAAGTAGTAAACTATATTCAAAAGTAAAAAAAATATATTCAATTTTTCAATAAGAAGTAACACTTCTTAAATTATTTTTTCAAAATTATTAATAGTCTTACTCATATCTTGATAGATTTGTATTCATAAATATTGTATTTCTTTTCCAACCTAATTATATTTATTTTCATACTTACTATCTATTAACTGATTTAACACTAAAGTTACAGTTTTATTATTATTAAATTCCAGCAGAGATTGACAATCCTTGTTAATTGAGAATCCATCATTTTTTATTACTCCTTATACTATTAGCTAAGGGTTCAATATATAATGCAAATAGTAGAGGGGGCAAGGTATACCCTTGCTTTGTGCCTTTGTTTAAGTGAATCCTTGAGAAATGTACATTGCAATTTTAATATACGCTTTGGAGTATCTATATGAGTTTTTAATATTCCAATAAATTGTTCTGGAAATGCAAATGCTTCTAAAGTTTTGAACAAGTAGTTCCAATCCACAGAATCAATAGCTCTCTTGATAGCTAAGCTAACTAGGGCCAATTTTGTGTTCATTCCTTTTGCAAAATCTAAGATGGTTACTGCCCTTTTTATATTATCATACGTTAATCTATTGACTATAAATCCTGTTTGATCTTTATTAATTCATTTATCTACTATATCTCTTAATCTTGTGGTGAAGATGAAAGTAAATGTTTTATAGTCTACATTTAATAATGAAATTGGTCTATGTGATGAAACTAACTTATTATCATTTCCTTGTTTAAGTATAGATGAGATTACAGAAAATTTCAGATTATCTAGAATATTTGAAATTACAGTGGATTTTATGAAGTAATACTATAACATATCCAGGTCTTAATGACCATGTTTCTTTAAGTAGTTTCTTAAGACTAAAAGCTTGCTATATGTTTTAGTTATGCATTAGTACTGCAAGAGTTAAATGTAACTTGGTGGGAAACTCTTGAGCAATGTGACTTTTTAAGTAGTGAGGTTTTGTGATAGATTATTTTGAATGTGTGGGGTTCTATTGGAGATGGTTGTTTTATTCTGATGAAATTTGTGATACCTGGATGAAAGCATCCAAGTTTGTGAATAAAAGTGTGAAGCTAGGACAAAATTTAGCTAAAAAAACACATAGACATTATTGTTGCTGAATATAAAGGCACATTAATCATAAAAGGTGACTTCAGTTGTTTATTAGTTGGTTCAGAGTCCAGTAATGAAAGAAAACTAAGAATTACTTCAACTGCAAAGTACTTAACAACTAGATCAAAAATATTATCTTAAAAGATACATTCACTCTGACCATCTTAAAATAATTACTCTTTACTAATTATTCCTATAAATATGGTACATAAACTAGAGTTGATGGAATACTAGTATCTCAGGACATAATTTCAAAGATATACACATTCAATATCATACCCTGTCCTATTTCTGATCACAATGCCCTTATTCTAAAATTTCATACATTGTTCAAAAATTACCTTATTAAATCAGAATACCTGCTTATTTAACAAAATTAAAATATTTCAAACTGTGGTTCCTTTCTGAACTGAATCTGTATTTAGAAACAAATAATACTGATAGAGTTAATATAGTTATAATCTGGGACTCTTTAAAAGCTATATGTATGCTATAATTCTAGTTTGGTATAAGCAGAAAACAAAAGAATGAGAATCAGAACTATCAAACATAAAATAACTTCACGAGATGAAGCTAAATATAAAACAAATGATAAGGTCATAGTAAAAGTAATAGAAAATCTAAATAAGAGATACACAAATATATTTTCACATAAAACAGTCATATCTTTGGCCAAAATAAAAGTAGCCTCTTATGCTATGTCTCCCAAAATATGCACAATCTAACTACAAGAGTCAAAACACAATCAGAAAAGCAATAAGATCTTAGAAATAAAAGAGATTAATAACAACAAGCCATACACAAACACTTGGGACATCCTTCATGTTTTCAGATGTCATCACATATCTCTAAGTAAAAAAATCTGAAAATGAAGACATTGTCCCAAATCCAGAACTTAATTTGTCCTTTTTTTAAAAATATCCCTTCTGAACTAAAATGCAATTTACTGAATATTACTTTTAAAGAGATCACAGGCACATCAGACACTTTAAACCTAATAAAGCCCCAGGTATAGATGGACTAATAATAGAAATCTATAAATTATTCATCCATCTATTAACTCACTTTTTTTCATAAAACCCTTATAGAAGTTCTTACACATGAGATAATTCCCACCTCATCGAAATATTCACTGATCACTTTCATACTAAAACAAAATAAAAGCCTCAACTATGTTCTTCATACAGTTTCATATAATTTATTAACAATGATTATAAAATATTCATGTCTGTCCTTTCAGATAGATTAAAAACAATATTGCAAATCATTAATTTAGACCAAACTGGATTTATATATCAAAGACAAACTCATGACAATATTAAAAGATTATTAAGTGTTATAAATTTTATCAATAACAAAAACAAATAAGTTCTTATTAGTGTAGATATTGAAAATAGAAATTGAAAAAGCCTTTGATTATTCAGATTGGAATTATTTATTTAAAGTCTTTGATTTTCATTTTCAATTCATTTCCCTTATTAAAAACATTTATAAAGGTAACAAAGCTTACATTAAATTACAGCCTATCACATCTGAATCCATTTTTTTTACTAAGGGTACTAAACATGATTGTCCCCTTGCTGCTGTTTTATTTGCTATAGCCATTGAAGTTCTAGTAATTTTAATTTGAAATAACACAAATGCAAAAGGTATAGAAATTTTGGAAAATTATACTTCCAAAATTATTCCCAACTCAACATCAACTCTAGAAGGCTTAGATTTTATCATACAACGATTTCAATCATACTTGGGTCTGCACTTTAATAATCTAAAATACTTTATATTTCTAAACAAAAAAAAAATTACAAACACACAAAAAACAATATCATAGTTAAACAAGCCACTTCCTTTGAATATTTAGAAATAACTATAATGAATATTATTGCAGGAATAAAAACTACAAATGATAGCGATACTTTAAACATGATCTGAAGTCTAACTAATAAATGGAACAAAACTATAATATCCTTTGATGATAGAGTTCAATTAATAAAACTGATTCTCTTTCCTAAACTACTATATATAATACAAGCTTTAATGCTATACCTGGATAAGTCACTTACAAAATACATTAATAAATAATTACTAAAATCCCCATGGTTTCTAAACAAACCTAGGGTAGGCCTATATCATTATACTAAACCTTGGAACTTAGGAGGTATTAACTTTCCAGATGCAGATACTTATGTTAAAGCAACAATTTTAAAAACTATTCTAAACTGGATTGATCCTAATTATAACTCAAACTGGAAAAACCTTACATTTTGACCTACGTAATACTAATAATGACTTAACAGGAAATAACAGATGTATAACATCACCACAGTAGTCAGGAAATCCTTCTACATGGCACACCTCATCACAAAAGGTTTCTCATCCAGAAAAAAAGAGGTCATTGTTCCCCTCTACTCATCATTCATTAGACTCATTATAGAGTACAATGCCCCTTTTGGTATGTATCTCACAAGACATCTACAACTGGAAAGGTCACATAAATACCTCATGAAGAGGATTACCGGCCTCAAACAGATGCCCTATGCAGACCGTCTCAAAAAAACTCCAGCTTTACTCCATTGCATATTGCCTACTCAGGGGTGATCTCTGCCTAACATACAAAGCTATGTCAAACCCAGAGCTGTTGGACATGCTGAAATTCCAATCCCTCCGAGCTACAAGCTCTAGGGACCTAAACCTTGTCACCACAATAAACAGAACATGCCAGAGGGATAGATTCCTGTCCCAGAGACTTCCCATACTCTGGAATAAACTACCTATCTATATCAAACAAAGCTCCTCATTAGCACTCTTCAAGAAAAATCTTGATAATTGGATGGGAAATAGGAAATTCACCCCAGGGATCACTTCTGTGGCTCTGCTCGACAGTGGCACAGGAAAATAATTTTCTTGGGTGGCAAAAGCCAGGGTACCTTTTTGGCTGGGCTTGCATAGGCCCCAGGGCTGATAGCCTAGTACCTACCTATGAACCTATAAATCAAAGTAAAAGTTTTTGGTATTATCTTTATAATAGCATACAATATAATTCTCCCTCCCAGTTATCCTTTTCTTTTACAAACCACATCTTAATTTTTTTCAGAAATATCATACTCACTAAAATAGACTTGAAATTTTGGTTTGAAACTATCATTCCATTTAGTATAACCAAATCATTTTTTAATAAAGTCTCCACATTTAAACTTGACTTTTGGTAGCCTAAATGCTTTTCTTGCTGGTGTTAATGTTTTTACTATCTTATAGTGAAAGATCTTCAACAGTTTATAAATTGTTATGATTTGGATCCCCAAGTTACTGGTTACTTTTATAGAATATTAAAATACAAGCTCAAGACACGTTCATGTCATAAAGAAAACCCTAACCTAATTCAACTTTTCTATGATAAGGTAAAAAACGTTATCTCTAAATTATATACATTTCTGATAGAGTACAACAATAATTTAAATGAAAATATTTGGAAACATATAACATTGGATCATAACTCTTTACTTATAGCAGAAATCCCAAATATTAAATTCTATTAAAAATACATCTTGGTCTCAATATTGGAGTATCTTTACTTGGAATCTTTTATACAGGTATTTCTTAACTCCAAACAGAATGGTCAAAATAAATACAAACATCATCATTTAATGTCGGAAGTGTACCAGTATCTGTAATGTAGATTGGATGGATATATTTTTGACTGTCCTGCTTTAAAACTTTTTTGGAATTCCATACAAGATTTCATGAAAGCTTTATTGTTTGATTCTTTATCATTAACTGGATTTTCAGTTCTGTTTAAAATAAATAGTAATCACAATTTGTAGAATAAGAATCTCTACTTGCTCTGGACCATTTTGACAGTGGTAAAGAAAAGTATCATAAAGCACTGGAGATCAATTTCATCTCCATTCATTGAAGAATTTTTATCTTCCTTAGAAGAAGTAGCCTTAACTGAGACTAAAATAAAGGAAAGTAACTTCTTAAGACACTTGTCAAGAATCCTTAGACAAAATAATTCTCTCTAATTGATTTATTTCAGCAGAACTCTGCTTCCTGACTTTGTCTCTCAATGTTTGTTTATATAATATATATTACTACATACGATATTGAACTTTGCTCTCTGGAGTACCACAATTTGTTTTAGCTAATATAAATCAGGCAAGTTATATATATTGTATATAGTTTTTCCCCTTGGAAAAAATACTATTTTTTATTTACAATTGTATTGTTGCTATTTGCAACTGTAGTAAATATACTTCTGTTTATATGTTAAACATTAAAAAAAGTACCATGGCTTCTTTCCCTTAATTAGAAAGGATAAAAGAAGTTTAATAGCATGAAACATCTTGTATATTGCTCACAGTTGCTGCTGGACAAGTAATAAACAGCTTGAAATTGTGACTGCCCCATGCTGATCATGACAGATGAGGACCTCTGCTCACCCATCCTGGGGGACAGTGGCAGTTTTATCCCTAGTGTAGTCAACACTTATGGAAGCAGTAAATGTTAGGCTTACTGCACCATGCACTAGGGGTGTAATCTTAGCTGCATTTTTCTTACTGGCATTGTATGACAAAAGTTTTTCAGTCGAGGAGGCAGAGTCTAGATGGTCAACTGAGAACAGTGAATTTTGAGAGCTCCATAAACAATATAATAATATAGGAACATTTTATTCTTTTCAAGTTTAAAACATCAGACATCTATAGATAAATTACTAAACTACATAAATATCAATTTTGGTAGAGATATACAAAAATTGTCCTGTCAAGTAACTTGGAGATATATTGCGTCACTGAATATGAACAACTCAAGGAATTCTCATCCAGATGCTGCTTTGAAAAAATAACTGAAATTGATGACACCTACCTTACAGGAACTATCTTTGAAGATGGATGGCTTTAAAAATGACTTAGAAAACCTCAAATTAAATTCTCAAAACAGACTGATACTCTTAAGGAACTATTACAACAACACCATACAAAAATAACAAGTATAGAGACTTCTCTAAATGACATTGAAGGGAGACTCGAATAGGAAGAATTCCAAAAAGAATTTCTGCTTAAACATAATACATGGCTGCTTAACAAAATAGATGACTTAGTAAACAGGGAAAGGAGAAACAACATAAGGATCTTTGGTCTACCTGAAAACACTGAAAGAGAAGACATTATTTCATTCTTAACAACGTGGATTCCTGAATTTTTAGACTTAAAAGAGGGACTTTCATTTGGAATTGAAAGGGTGCATAGAGCACTGAGGAAAACTGCTTCTTACTCAACAAATACTCCACCTAGATCCATGGCTATAAAATTTCTTTAATTTCTGGACAAGGAACTAAATATTAAAATCTGCTTGGAGAAAAATCACCCTTAAAATACAATCAAAGCCTGATAAGGTTTGACAATGATTATTCTTCCAGAATACTAGAACAAAGGAAAACGTCTAGCGAATAATAAAACTGTTGAAACAATTTTAAAGCACAGCTGGCCTTTCCAGCCAAGATAAAAATTATTTTTGCCAATGAGATGGGAACCTTTAATGACTTAGAAGAAGCTACTATATTCATCAAAAATAACAACATAGTGTCTATCCCAGTAGAAATGGAATGGATGGCCTGTACTCTTAAAAGAATAAAAGAAACAAATCCTTGGACTGATGCTAAAAGAAGAAACAAAGAACTGATTCCAAGATAGCTGTCCCAAAAAATAACTCTTACAACTACATCTCTCAAAGTATCAACAGATATGGTACATCACTTTTCATCTGTTCTGATTTAAAAAAAAGAGGGTTTCTTAAACAACTGAGAAACAGTAATGGTTTATTCAGAATGTTCAAAGAGTCCAATTATTCTTCACAAACAAAAGTAGGTCAAGATGGGTTACTATTTACATTATATATAAGCCAAACAAAGCAACATATAATACAAACATAGAAGTTTCTATTCCCCTACATGAACTCAATGAATACTTATCTTGTTTATTTTTTATTGTTTTTACTTATAATAATTTAAGTAATTAATTAATTCAACAAGGTACCATTCATCAGAGTTCAGACTCAAATGTAACAAATTAACATCATATATAATAGCAGTAACAGTAGAGTGTTTTGAAAAAAAATGCTGTCATGGAGACTAATGCCTTCTTCAGTTAAAGTATGATTTAGAAATGTCATGTATATCCTGGTTAAATAAGGGTCTATATTAGAACATCGAAGTTTCAAAACTTTGAATGTTCTAATATCGACCCCTATTCAGCGAACGCTGACAACATTGAACATGCAGAACAGCAAATTTTTTCCTAGGGAAAAAATTTTGCTGTTCCGAAACACATGCACACAACACAAGCACACTAAACAAACAGCAATCCACACACATACACCTACAATCTTGCATCTAACCCTACACTAAACTGTATATACACCGCTAACTATCCACTTACCTTAACCCAAACCCTAACCCTAAGGTCCATCACTATCGCACACTCACCTCACCCGCGCCCTAACCCTAACTCACCTACCCCGCCCTAACCCTCACGTCCACACAATCGTATACTTACCTGATTCATGCCTTAACCCTAACTCAACTAACCCACCCTAACCCTCACGTCCACACAATCGCACATGTATCTGACCCGCGCCCTAACCCTAACTCACTTAACCCGCACCCAATCACGAACTTACGCTAACCCGACCCGTAGCTTTCCACCACAGCACTGAAAATAATGAAGCGACAGAAATGGACAACTGGATTCTTTCCCTAGGAAAAATTTTGGTTTTCTGTTGCTTCGCTATTTTCATCATTCGCTGAATAGGGGTCGATATTAGAACATTTGAAGTTTTGAAACTTCAGTGTTTTAATATAGACCCTTAAATAATAGTAGCAAGCTCTTAGTACAAATGTCATCATTATTCTGTCTAAATATAGCTAATATCAATTATGGCAGGTATCACAGCTATGAGTGCTGTTTGATCAATCCTGATATGGTGTGCGTAGATGTAGCTGTGTCTGGCAGCTAGTACAAATGTCATTATTATTCTGCTTAAATATAGTTAATATCAGTTATGGTAGGTATCATAACTTTGAGTGCTGTTTGATCAATCCTGATATGGTGTGCGTGGGTACAGCAGTGTTTGGCAGCTAGTACAAATGTCATTATTATTCTGACTAAACATAGTTAATGTCAATTGTGACAGGTATCATAGTTTTGAGTGCTGTTTGATTAAGCCTGACATGGTGTCCGTGGATGCAGCTGTGTCTCACAGCTGTTGTATGTTGCCATTTTCATCTCCGGGAAGCTGTGGGTTGCGGCTTGTGATTGAGGTTTACTGATGCTTGTGTATTAGGAAGAGACATTTGGTGTTTTAGCCTGGATCCAGAGGGTGGATACAACTGTGATTTGAGATATTTTGGCAGAGAATAGTTTGTTTATACATCTGCTGAGTGAGAGGTGGGAAGGCTGGAAGAATGTGTTATCTCTTGTTGTGGTGGCTTGTTGGGAGTTTTTTTTTTCTTTATTTGTTTGCTTTCTGTTCTTTTCCTGGCTGCAACCTTACTGAAAGGGAGGGAATTTAGGCTTGAAGTTGCAGTGAAATTATGGTTTGCTTCAGGTGCATCGTGAGCCTCTGGTATGCAGTACACAGACACACTAACAGAAACAGATGCTCCCAGATTGCTATGATACTGGAGACAGAGTGATGATAATGCTTAACGGCTCTGAGGAGCCTCCGAGATGATTCTCGGCAATGAAGTTTTTGGTTTTAAAAATTATATATAATAAAAGGGCTGTTTTAAACCACATGTACACATATTGATGGTCACCCAACACTTCATTTAGCTCATTAAGTTGATTCTTGATTAAAAAAAAAATAATAATAATAAGCGCAATTTTATATTTAAAATGTATTTTGGTCCAAACACATTAAGGACTTAAATAAGAGTGGAAGTTGAAATATCTGTGGGAATGGAGGGTGTGTTGAGTGGTTCACTGGCAGAGTGGCCACTGCATGGAACAAGCTGGTAAGATGGAACAGGACAAATATTGGTTTGGATATTTCAAGAACAGCCTGAAAACACACCACATGAACTAGTGAATGGTATTCTGGCAAAACTGGATGGGCATTGTTGTCTCTGCTTGAAGTACTGATGGAAATATTCTTATAATAAATAAGAAACTAGAAGGGTCTCATAATTTAAATTCTAAAGACTGTATAAACATGCTTGGAAGGAGCTAATAAGAAGAATAAGCATTACAGCTTGTGGTCTCTCAAATAACTAAGCAACAGCCAAAAAAAAAAAATGCACACAATAGTTATGTAATGTATGATTTTAGTAAATCTAGACATAAAATATATAATTGTTATACAAGATGAAGCAGTCTGCTGAATTTAGATACTAAAGACAGAATTTAATAACATGGGCTTGTGTATAATAACACTACTGTCTTAACTTGTCATAAATGACATACACTACATTGAACATCAAGGGGAAGCATGATGATTTTCTTATATAAGTAAATATGCATAACAGGTCATGTAATTGTTTTAACTTGAATTGTAGTTTTTGTAACCCATCTTGAATATATATAATACTTAAGCGGTTACCAAGGTAACTAATGTTTTATACATGACATCAAACTGACAAAGGTATTCAAGGGAAACAATAGAAGCCTGAACTAGGAATGTCACAGAATGTAACAATCACATCCTGAACAAATAGTATTATATTGACAATAATCACTCACTTTAACCTTTGCTGGTTATACAAAATAGAATGTTGCCATTTAAATCTAAAAACTTTCAGTATATGCCATAAAATGGCAATTTATGAATATGGAAATGGAACTTGTAATCATTAATCACAATGAGTGAATATGTTGTTTTTAACCTATAATTTCACTCCTTTTATAATAAGAAATGACAGATATGAAAATCCTTATGTGTAGGAAATGGGGGAAGAGGGATGCACTGATAATTAAAATGCACTAACTTTCATCAATGTTCACATAAAACAAACTTGATGTTTTAAATAACTTAACAACAAACAAAGTAATTACTTAAATGCTGGCAAACAGTGAAATATAACTTCTGATATATCCAGTAAAATACATTGTATTATAAACATTAGGTATAAATATTATTATCATCTATTTATATTAAGTAATACCTTTTGAAAGACTTCAATAAGGGGGAATAATATATAATAATATATTATTATCTATATAAATAAAAATGTAAATGTTTGTTTGTTCAAAATCTTAAATCTCCGAAAGTTCTTCAACGATGGCTTTTAAATTTTCACACAATGTTGCATTCGAATATGCGCGTGTTTTTATATACCTACTATTATATAGATGTCACACGTTGCATTCGAATACGCGCATGATTTTATATACCTACTATGGATTCTATATATTTGCATACAAATATGCAGTTTTATATGTTTTTGTTATAACTTTCTTACTTCTTTTTCAGTGCAATCAATCTGCTTTAGTTCATCCAAATAATGCCTCACAGAAGATCAAACTTAGGTCGTCGTACTTGCGGAGTGGAAGCAGTGTGACGAGTAATTGCAAATCAAACTGAGGAAGAACGGGCATCAGCGAACGAGTGAAACAGAAAAAGAACTGCTTAAATACGTGCCGAGAAAGCAGCAGAGTGAAGTGCAGCTAGACTTGAGGATGCACGGTTGTGAGCACGGCGATCTCGTTCTGCAGCTTCAGATCTGCTTCGTTCTCCTCGATCGACACCAGCGGACGAAATAAATGCTTGCCTGAAATACTCTACTTTGTGGTGACATGTAAAGACATTAAAATTAACTACAAATATGCGTGTCCAGCTGCAAAACGATCGATCAGCTGAGATATTTTCACATCAATTGCTGGAAATTGGGAACGGAAAGGTGCCGGTTGATCTGACCTCAGGACGAATTTCATTGCCTCATAACTTCTGCAATTTAGTGACATCAAAAGAAGAATTGGTTGAAAAAGTATTTCCCAATATTCAAAACAATTATAAGAATCACGATTGGCTGACTGAACGAGCTATTCTTGCGGCCAGGAACAAAGATGTCTACGAACTTAACAATATTATTCAGTCTAACATTCAAAGCGAGGCAGTCACATACAAGTCTGTCGACACTGTTGTGGAAGCAGATGAAGCGGTTAAGTATCCAACAGAATTTTTGAATTCACTCGATCTGCCAGGGATGCCACCACACGTACTGCAATTGAAAATTGGCGTGCCAATTATCATGTTGCAAAATATCAACCAGCCAAAGCTTTGCAACGGCACGTGGCTTGCAGTAAAAAAATGAATGAGCAATGTCATAGAAACAACAATCTTGACAGGACCTTTCAAAGGTGAAGATGTCCTCATTCCTCGCATTCCTATGATTCCAACGGATATGCCATTTCAATTTAAGAGATTGCAATTCCCAATTCGATTGGCATTTGCAATCACCATCAAAAAAGCTCAGGGCCAATCTTTAGAATTGTGTCATTTAGATCTACACACAGATTGCTTCTCACATGGACAATTATATTTTGCGTGTTCTAGAGTCGGCAAACCAGACAATCTCTATATCTGCACAGACAATGTAACAACAGAAAATATTGTATACCCACAAGCATTGTGAAATTAAACATATTAGAAACGTGCGTTTTCTCTTTTCTTTCTTTTCCATTTAACCAGACTGAGCCACAGCAACGCGTGGCGGGTACAGCTAGTAATATAATATAATATAATATAATATAATATAATATAATATAATAATATGTTAAATAACTGTGTGCTATAATCTTTTACTGAGGTTTTATATATTATACATCCTACTTTACTATGATTGAATTTTTTGTCATCTATCTTTCATAAAAACATTAATTACTTACACAATAAGAAGACATTTATATTGTATTAGACTTCTGTCTAATCTGCAATAGTACCACATCTGTTCAAAATAATATAAATATTGCTTATTCCTATTACAAATATTCTCCATATGATAATTCAATTTATGGAGCTCAGATGTTCTAGATTGTCAAGGTATGAGTGATAATCTGATGAATTTAGGTTTATCCATCAGATTAGGAATGATTTTCATTCAATGGCTAGTGCGGATCTTAGTTTTGTTAACATTTATTAATTTAAATTTATTTCACAGAAACATTTTTAGTATGCCTGACCAAAACACTACTTTATTGGTAAACACTCAAAGTATAAAACTGATAATTTCCTTTAAAAGCTCAAGCATATACTTTATAGTTATCAGAGGAAAATGTTTAATAGTCACAATAAAAAGTTTTTCAGTCCAGTTCAGTTGCACACTTTTGGCAAGCCCTTCTTATTATGATCTACAATTGAGTATTTTGTCATTTATTATGCTAAAAACCTTTTGGTATAACTGAAAGCCAAGACAGTATTCCAGACCATAGAATTTTTTGCTGGTTATTAATAAGAACAGCTAAGATCAAGCTGTATCAGTAAATGGAGATTTGACTAATAGCATGACCTGGGTATAATAGCATATACAGACATTTATTAGTGTGTGATGATTAATTTCATAGTAACCAATCATTTGTTTCCACAGTATGAACTAATCTGTATGTGTTGTGTTTTGCTCAGATCAGCTATGCATCCTCTGTTATGGCTCTCAGTGACAAGCTCCAGTTTCCCTCATTTCTCAGGACAATTACAAGTGATGATGCCCAGGTGTTTGGACTTATACAGCTTGTGAGGCACTTTGGCTGGACCTGGGTTGGAATTCTAGCTGAGGGGGATGACTATGGACAGCTAGGCAGCCAGCTGCTTCGGGAAGAACTTGTTGCAGCTGGAGTCTGTATAGAGTTCTATGAAACAATCCCAATGATTATTACACAAATGGATATGCAGAGACTAATTAAAGTGCTTAGGAAATCTTCTGCTAAAGCAGTGGTTATATTTTCTTCTAACACCAGCCTGTATCCTGTGATGGAAGATATTGCAGCTAATAATATAACTGGTAAAATCTGGATTGCTAGTGATGGATGGTCTGATTCACAGATGTTCTCCAAAAGGATTTTCCTAAAAACACTGCAAGGCACAATAGGCTTAATATTCCGTGGAGGTTCAATGCCCACATTTGCAGAATTCCTTTATTGCAGTCATCCTTACTTGACACCAGATGACATTTTTCTAAAAATATTTTGGGAGCTGATCTTTGGCTGCAAGTGGACTGATCATGGTCTGATGGAAACAAACTTTAATGACACAGAAGGACATATAAAATACTGCACTGGGGCCGAAAATCTGCATCAGTCTCCATTACATTTTCTTGACATAAGCCAATTAACATACACATATAATGTGTACACTGCTGTATATGTTATTGCATATGCACTGCACAATTTGCATTCCTGCGAACTTGGGCAAGGACCTTTTGATAATGGCACATGTGCTAATATTGATTATTATAAACCATGGGAGGTAGGAAACTATGCTCTACCGTACATGTTTTACTTTTTCTGAAGAAGTGACTTTTGTGAGTATGTGTGAATTATTTAACCAGCTCATGATGGTTTTTGCTTCTATAATGTAAGCTGTAAATAACCTAACAATTACTGAAAATATTCATTCTGCCCTATGATTTCCATCTAATTTCCAAGGAGCTTTGCATTATGGGGACATGCAGAATTCTGTGCATCTGTAAAGTGGAATAACAAGTGTTTCTGCCTTGTGTTTCCACGTTTTGTGGTTCTAATTCTGTGCATCTGATTATAGATGTATATCAACCTACATGGAGTACACAGACATAAACAAAATCCCAGATACATCTACTCAGTTAATGTCACAGTTAGTACACAACTGGAATTTTCAGATGAAACATTTTATTCTGTTGCACAAGGAGGTGCTGTTAGAAAACTGATGGTATCTATTACTGCAGTGACACTAATACTGAGAAGGAGAGACTAACATCTGGCTGACTCTGTGCTTATTTTCTAGGGCATTTCTTATTTTTAGCATCAGTGACAATTCTGTAGAATTATCTGCCATTACCTTCAAGTAATGGTAATGTAATGGCAGATAATTAGGCCACGGTGGTGCAGTGGCTAGCGTTGTCACCTCACAGCAAGAGATTCTCTGGTTCAATTCTCGGCTGAAGCACCTTCTGTGTGGAGTCTGCATGTCCTCCCTGTGGTTGAGTGATGTTTAAAGACATGCAAGTAGGGGTGTGCATGAATGGGTGTGCCTTCGTTGAAGGTTGGGCATCAGACTGGCACCTTGGCACCATAAAAATCTACTGCCAATCATAAGTGGAATGGCGTTCCTCTGTAGCGACCCCTAACCGGGAAAAGCTGAAAGACATTACTATCTGCCATTACCATCCAGTCATGAACGCATGTTCACTTGGTTTCTTGTTCTTTTAGCTTATACTATCCAGCCATTCAATCTTCCAGAAGTAATTCCACAATTATATCTATTATTGAGGTAGAAATACCACAGTTTATTTATTTATTATTTATTAGTTGACTGGGTAAACAGACTGGCCAAGCGATCCTTTCCAACCCTCTTCAAGCCAGTAATAAATGTACAATTACAGATGTACAGGAGAACAGAATAGAATCTCCCAAGTCATTTATTTATGTTTTACTCATTAGGTTCATATATTCATAGGTGTATACTAGCCTAACAACCACTTTAGAAGCCTAGCCAGTCATCCCAAATGTATGCTGTGATTTTATGTGCTGGCCTTTGTAAGTATAGCTAGGCTTCCCAAATGTATCCCACAAGTTTATGTGCCTTAGAGGTTATTTTAAGGTGTATATTAAGCTAGGTCAGAATTTACAGGCTGCCTTTGTCCATTACTGACATAGGTGCTAGACCCGGGTTATATTTCGGATTTCCCATCCCTCAGTCCAGGTTTCTCTTGAATAGGGTTAGGGAAGAACTCTGGTTCCCGTGGATGGGAATCCTGTTCCAGAGAAAGGGGATTCTCTGAGTCATATACCTGTCCTACCAACATGCTCTATTTATGTTGTAAGCAAAGTTTAAATCCCTAAATAGAATAATTCTGATACTATTCATTTTGTGGATATGCAAAAGGTCCATCAGAGTGGGATCTAAGGGTGCCTTGTATGCCAGGCATAGCTATCATCTCAACAAACTTTAAGAAACAATGTGTAGTGATAGAGCTTTGAGGCCATTTGCATAGGACATGCTGTTTACTCCCTGAGTCCTTTTATGAGGAACCTCTGTCGATGTTTCAGTTGTTGCATGTGCCTGGTCCGGTACATACCGAAGGCATTGTACTCACTGATGGGTCGAATACAGTGGAATGATGATTTCCTTAGACCTAGATGCCATGCACTTGCTTATAAGTTGAGCGAAATACAAAATTTCCTAAACTACCTTAGATACACGTTGGTCAAAAGCCAGGTCGTTATCTATATACATACACAAATCCTTGATTATTGGTTCTGCTCTTCGAGATGTGTTATCAGTGAGGTAATTTCCTGGGTGGCCGATTTCCCAAAAGGTACTATTACACATTTCTTGGCACTGAGTTTTAAGTCATGGCTTTGTCACCAGACATTTATCATTTTTAGCCCTTCAGCAGGATGTTAGTTTCTTGGGGGAATTCTACAGCTGTACCTAGGTTGCAACCATCTGCACACTTGGTCAGCTAGAGGGCCTTGATATTGGCCTTGACTTCCAAGAAGTAGATGACAAAAAGATTTGATGCAGCTAGCAACTGGTGTCTTTGTGGTGGTGATGGTTTCACCTATCCTAACTTCCCGGGTGATATCTGAGCGCCAACCAGCTATCCAGAGTATAACATAGGTGTTTAAGCCTATATCCATGAGTTTGTTTTAAATGCCCAAGTGGGGTATCAAATGCCTTAGCTAGGCCAAGGTAGGCAGTATGTACCATTTTGCCCTCATCCATTTCCTTGGTGACCCTCTCAAAGAAGTCCACCAGACTGAGTAGGCACAATCTGCCATTCACAAAACCAAGCTGGGTTAGAGCCAGTGTTTGAAGGTTTTCCATGGTCTAGTCAGACTTATGGGTCTGTAGTTCACAGGGTCCAATGCTGACCCTCCCTTGTGTTGAAGGATGATTGTTACAGTTCTCCATTTGTGTGACACAAAGGCTGTCTGGTAGCTGTGGTTCAGCAGTGACTCACATGATCCCAATAAGTCATGTTTTAGGCTATTTATGAGGCATCTTGGGATATTACTGGGGCCCATCATTATGTTTTATCTGGCCTTAGAGAGTGCATCTAGGACCTGCTCTATAGTGATACTTGGGGGGGGGTTACATTTGATGGTATTTCCTTTGAGGGGGTGGCTAGGAGGAGAGAGGAGGTCTAAAATTGGATTTAATTTGTTAGCAAGCAGAACTGCTATATCTACTAGTTCTGTGTAGGTGTAGGTGGCTCCATTAACAGTCAGTTCTGCACACTGCTGTGTGCTGCCTTTCAGGTTTCAGACACGGCTAAAGAATGCCTCATGCTTGTCCTTTGCCTGGGAGGATATTTTTACCTCAAATCTGGCTTTAGTAGACTTAAGTTTCCCTCTTAATTGTTTGTTTAGATTGATGTGAGTGTTTTTATCCTGCCTGGCATGCCATTTCTTAATCTTGGCTATGATATTTTTCATTTTTTCTTTTTGTTGTACAACCTGTTTATGGTTGGATTCCACCAGGGTGGTTTGTTTTGTTTTTTGAGTTAGTTCTGGGCTTGTTTCTGTTGGGCACAGCTGTCTCTATTCATTTATTGACATGATTGTACAGGATTTCTGAGAACAATTCTACATAGGTAGCTGTGTTCTCATGGTTTGGGTGGAGCTTGAAATTTTGACAAGTTATCACTTAGTCGTAGGAAGTTTGCCTTAGAATAGTTTCTAAATGTTGCAGGGTTAGCCAAGGTCACAGAACTGCTTTTCATTACAAAGGAGACAAATGTGTGGTCTGACCTTACCAAAGAGGACACAACACTAGTGGGGTGCAGCATTCTTCTATGTTTGTGTATACCAGGTTGAGTAAGTTTTAACCCTAGTGGGTGTAAATACTATATGGTCCAGGGTGTTTGTGTTTACATAGTCTAGGAATCTCTGGGCATATAAATTTGGGGTTGTGTAATCATCCCAATACGTCCTAGCATGAGCTATGGGTTATAGCTTGCAAGGATATGTTATAATATGAGACTTTGCCTATGGAAACCTTGACGTGGAGAAGCTGAAGCGCATCATCTTGTTTGACAAGTCTTAAGATGAATTTGTTGCTAATACAGATTGAGACACCTCCCCCTTTTGTCCTTGCCTGTGCAGTAGCTGGCCTAAATGGGTGGAAGTCATTTCACTATTTGTTTCAGTTTGATATATGGGTAAATGAACTGGTGAACAGAACCTTTTCAGTCATGACCTGGACACTGTGGTGCAAGACCCAAAACAGAAACTAACATTTTGTCTTTTGTTGTTGTTTGTCTTTTTGGCTTTTCCCAGCACAACCAGTCTGAACTACAAAGTAAATTTTGACTGGTTAGTTGCTTTTTTGGTGCCCAGCCAACAGCCGATGCTTGCCCCTTCGATCACTTCACCATTCATCAATGCTTTCACCTTTCGGGGAGGGCATGCAGGCAGGCACACACACCAGGAGGCACTCCAGCCGAGAATCGGA
Organism: Protopterus annectens; assembly: GCF_019279795.1. NCBI lineage: Eukaryota > Metazoa > Chordata > Ceratodontiformes > Protopteridae > Protopterus > Protopterus annectens. The sequence goes on from NC_056734.1 coordinate 813,194,615, forward strand.
CAGGAGAACCTCTTGCTATGAGGCAACAACGCTACCACTGCACCACTACATTTGTATGTTATTTAAGTTATAAATGCAAATGCATTCCAGTAATGTACAAAAATGCTAGCAGAGAAAGCTACTGCAGTTCTAACATTCTTTCTGCTATGAACCCCTAAGTCTGATTTTATGTGGGGATCAAGTTCCTCTCCCCCCCTAAATCTTGATACTTAATTACCTTCACACAACACTGGAAACTAGTGCAATGCAGTACACACTTTCAGGCTGCTTTTATTTTAGTTTAATTCACTTTATTTAAAATGTGGGGTAGTGCACTGATCACATGTGACCAATTTCTACCTCAGCCTGGAAAAACAAAGAAAGTCAGAATTATATTTAGGGAGAAGCTGTAAGGCTATAATGAAATTATGCATCTGCAAAATACCATTATCATCTTACAAAAAATGTAACAAGTATATACACTTGTAATTACATTAGTTACAATAAATCAAGAGGCATACCATTTAGAAAATTAAGTGTCTATGCTAATTACAGCTGTGTGTTGTCTAACCAAGACTGAAAGGACAGTTGAGTGGAGTGAAGGTTGTCAAAGTTTTTAAGTAAATGGAAGGAGAAGTTGTATTAAGGAAAATGATGCAACTAAGAAGTGTAGATTTGTGCAATACAAGATGTCATATGAAGGACAGCAAGACTGTTACTATTAGGAGAAAGCAAGAGTGACATAACTCAGATTAGCTGATATGGTTGGAGGAGAGGCAATGACATTTGGCTGATGAGTGGAGGTGGGCTTTTAGTTGAGTTCTAAATTTAAGGTAAGATGAGGTGTCCTTTATTTGTGGTAGAATACTTTCTCTGATATTTGGACTTAGTATGGCGAAGACGTGATATGTACAATGGGGTTTATTTATTTATTTTTTGAGGAGGGGGTTGCAGTGTGGGGCATAGCGAGTGTGGTTTCTGAAACTGTAAGAGGATGATGGCCTAATTAGTTTAGTTGCTATGGAAGAGAAGGCCTGGTTAACCAGGATGTTCAATAACTGGGATCCTAGGAGAAGGTAACCTTTTGTTGAGCTGGAAGCCATTTTGCTTTTCTCTCTTTTACTGTGGTATTTATTTTTAGGGGACTAATAAATCTACAAATGTTATTGGTTATTGTTTGAATGTGTGTGGAGGTTGTTTTGGATTCTGCGACTAAGTGTGTTTTAATTGCGAAATGAACTTTGTTTAACTGTGAAAGTAGAATACCTTTGCTTATGGCTATTCTGCAGATTTTGGTAAGAAACCGAGATTTTATTTGCTCAAAATAGAAGAAAGTTAACCAAGTTGGCCTGAGTAATACATTAAACTCCAAAGGTGTCTGACCCCAGAGTGAGAAAAATTAAGTGTCTGGAATATGGGAACATATCTTCCTGATGAAGGAGTTATACAGAGTATGTTCTTCAGAAGTATGTTTTCAGGCTTGAGTTAATAATTTTTCATGATATTGGAAATTTGTATTTTTATTTATTTATTTTGCTTGTGTTTACCGGGTTTATACGAGGCCTGGGGAGAAAAGTTCCAACATTTTCCAAACACTTTTAAACAGACATTCAATAATATACATAAACCAACATTAAGCCATTAAGTAATATACATTAACAATTATGCATATATTTGTTAACTAGATTTCACTCATATAAATAGAGGCAACTATTACAGTACAAAAGATACTTATGCATATTAGATTTTGAACACTGAGCATGTGAAGAGGTGTATTAGTGAGTTTGTCAGATAGTAACAGATCATGTGATTAATGCTTAGAAATTCAAAGAAATGGAGGTGAGGGAAAGAACTAGGTATGGAAGAAAATGTTAATATTGTAACTAAGAGATGGAGTCTAAAGCAGGTTCAGAGATAATTATATGGGTCTATATCAGATCATCGAACCACTAATATGTGAACGCCTCTTCATTGAACACATATTGTGAACAAACTAATCATTGAACTAAGTTTTCAATGAAAACATTCCCAGGGCAAACTAATGGTAGTCCGCCCAAGCGACTGTAAAAAAAATAAATAAATAACACATATGCAGGTGGGTGGGGCTATGCCCCCACCCCCATAACTAAATATATCAACTCTGAGATCGCCCTACAGTGGGGAAAAGGGCAAATTCCAGATGGTGGCCAACCATCGTTATGTCCTAGGAAACATTTTTGCTGAAAACTTACTTTGATGATTAGTATATTCGCTGAGTAGATGTTTGACGAAGAGGTGTTTGCGTATTAGTGATTCAATGATCTGATATAGACCCATAATTATATATTTGGCTATCGTAAGGTTTATATGAAAAGCATAGAGTATGGATTGAGCAGTGTCACACAGCAATGTATATAGCTGGGAGTTGCTAGTAATGCTATTAAGGTATTAATAAGACTGCTTGTGGGCATAGGATTCCAAAGTGAAGAGAAATGGTTTGATGATATTGCAAGCTGAAGATAAAAGTTGCATTTATCCTGGAGATGTACATGAGCAGATCGACTGATTTGACACATGAAGATTTAGTTGTGTTTTAAATGAGTTTATATTCTGTAAGGATTTCAGAGGTAGTGGGATGTGGTTCCATAGTTTAACTACACTATTTGAATTTAGAGAGTCACCTGCAGTGTTAGATAATTTGTTAATAGTAGTCAGTGATTTTTCTTTAGACTGTAAAATTTTATTGGGGGAGTAGTATTGTATTAAGTTGTCAAGGGCTAGGCAATTTTCTAGTTTATAGAGAAGTCTGTGTATTGTAGTTAGATGAGAAAGAGCCAAGTGATGTGGTAGTTCTAATAAATTTAATTCACTGAGGGCTAGGCATTGTTGTGCTCTCTTGCTATAGAATATTGCAGATTTGGTTATTTTATTATAATGCTGCTCAAGTTTGGACAGTTGTGAGACTTGAAGGTTAGTGAAGATTGGGCAGCATAGAGGAGAGATGGCAGTAAATAAAGATTATATGTCTTCTGGCTATATCAGTGGGATAGGTTTTTACTCTGTATTGTGTACCTAGTTTTTGATGAGTTTATTTAACACTGCGTGATACACGGTGGTCGAATTTCAGCTGGTCATCAATGATGCCAGTCAGTAATTTTGTGTAGATTACTGGAAAATCCGAAAGACACAAACAAACAAACAAACTTGCCCTGTCAAGGTTTTGTTTGCAATGATGATAATGAATAATGTTGTTTTGGCAGTAATGTGTTATATGGTAAAGAGCGTTAATTTAGTTTTTTAGGGTTAGAAGTAGTTATAAATTATTTAGCCATGTTTCAATCAATACGAAGGATTGCTGTAAAAGGTTTTGGAATTTAGAGAAAGAGAGAGATTTAGTAGATCAGATTTGGGTTGAGTCATCTGCATATCAAACTAGGGTAGCATTTCTGTAGCATGTAGAGTTCATTGAAGAATATGTTGAAAAGTATTGGGCCTAGTATAGATCCTTGTGGAACAGCAATAACGTAGTGGCAAGAAGGTACAGAAATCATTTTTCCATTTCACTGCTTGAACTCTTTTTGAGCGGTAGCTATGGAAACACTGACGTGAAGAGTTGATGAGCCCTAAAGATAAGAGTTTATGTAAGTTTCTTGTGAGAGACAGTATCAAAAGCTGTTGATAAATCTAGGAAGATGGTGGAGACTAGGCTTCTGGTATTTCTGTGGTTGTTGAGAGAATTAACAACATTCAGTAAAGCAGTAGTTCTGTGATGAGCAGACAGAAGCTGATTATCTATTAGATGTTTGAGAAGCTGCATATGAATACATTTTTCTAATAATTTTCATGGCGGAGATAAAATGGCAATTGTCCTGCAGTTTGGAGGATCTTTATTGATTCCACCATTGTGCAGTGGAATAATGAGCATATCTCTCAACCATACTGAATTCCTCAGAATTCACTGGTTTTGAGGCCAAAATAATGGGTCTCATGAATTTCCGAGTGGCACCTTCAATTTCCAATTTCTTTTTTATTTTATTTTCAATTTTAAAGTACTGCTGACATCATCAAGTCATTGCCAGGATATCCTACAATGTTATCAATGTGCAGGGGCATGCATGATGATATCAGCTTCTTGAGGCAGTGCCTGACTGCCTGTCAGACACTTGGAGAAGCGGGAGATTTCAAAACATAAGAAAACTTCAGTTGTTTCAGGGCTTTCACAGTGATGGTGCTGCGGTAGCGTTATCGCCTCACAGTAAGACGCTGTCTGGTTCGATTCTTAGCTAGAGCGTCCTCTGCGTGGAGACATGCATGAATGGGCGTACCTTCATTGAAGTTTGTATGTCAGGGCTGGTAACTCGGCACGTAAAAATCAACTACCAATCATTAGCGGACCAGAGTTCTGCTGTGGCAACTCCTAACCGGGAAAAGCCGAAAGACACAACATCCCCTTATGTCACACAGCCAGAGACCTGGAATTGAAGAGAAAGCATACCATTTACAAAAGTGCACTAGACCCCTAGACAGCTGACTGATCTATTAAGCTTTGTATTACTTATGTCTGTTTTGCTAGTGAGAAGAGAAGCTACAACATCTTTTAATCATACAGATTGCCCTGAAGACGTGCTTTTCATTAATTTCATGTATTGGGATTACTGCATTGTATGAAGGAACAGATGGAAATTTCTGTTGTGGCACAGTTACAGCATTAGTGTAAATAAATAACAATGGTCTGTGGCAATATTTTTTGGGTGCATGTTCATTGCTTTCTGGCCAGCATTCACTCTCTTCATTTTCAGCATTTCTAGGGATCCTTTTAGAGTAATTATCCTCATTGCAGTGTAAGTGCAGTATTTAAATTCCTCTGTTTTTATGCTTAATATCAATATATGGTACTGGACTCAATAGGCTAGTAATGCATAAGTTACGTGATGTTTACATTTGGTGAACCATCTGTACAGCGGTGCACAAAAGGACTAAGTAAGTTAGAAGGAGTTGAGGTCTGTGACTAACTCCCTGTCCCCACTCTGGTGCCTTGTCTTGAAGAGAAGTCCTTCTACTGTTTTAATACGGATGAAAGCACTCAACCAAGTTTCTTATTTCTTAATTCAATAAATTGAAGCCAAAGCTGTAACTTTAGTCTAATTTTTTTTTAGAAAAAAAGCATACAGTGGTTCATTTCCTTATTTAAAGAAGTTTCAAGTCACTGTATGTTTCAGAAGGAATAGTGCTTTTGCAATGAAGTTTTCAAAGTGTTTCTTGGCTCCAACCACAGTACATCACCTCTTTTCATTTTTTCTGAGCTTTCCCATTTACCTCCCACTTTTTCATTTACTCTTCTCCTTCAGAATAAGAACTGACTGCTAAAAAATGAAAGCTACATTACTCAGAGCACACATTTCTCTCAACAAATCAAGGACAAATCTTAACAGATTCAGGGACAAATCCAGTCACATAGCATAATTATGTATATATATATATATATATATATATATATATATATATATATATATTATTTTTTTCTGACATAAAAGAAAAGAAGTCTATAACTGTAATCATAGTCATAAGTGTAAGTCACTAGTTATTTCTCCAAAAATCACCAGCGTTAGGAGGGATTAAGCAGGACAGAGGTAAATTTGAGTTAAGTCAGGGACACCCCTGAAAATTAAGTACAGTTGAGACTTGAGAGGTATGAGAACACATAAGAACCCTGATTTATATTAATATGTGTCTGACTGTACGTGTTACTGCTTTTCTCTGAGGTCCTAAAACTGAGAGGCAGCGATTTTTCTCCCACTCATTTGCAAAGGTTCCTTCTCTCCTACCCAGCAGGTGACTTAGTGCACCGCAAGGCGCCTCACTTTCTGGTATCCAGTGGAGAGCGCTCAATCAGATATGTCAGTAAGCTGTGGGCAGCCCACAAGGCACTCTGCACTGTCAAGCTCGAGCTCCAATGAACTGAAGGAAAGTAGTCACAGGATATTGAGGTTTCTTTCTCGGACCGGCGCATAACTTGCCGACATGGTCTTGCACACTGATTCTCTTACTTCAGTGGAGGTGGTCAGCAGCCAGTTCACTCGCATAGGAGCTCTCAGGCAGAAAAATATAAATGACATAAAGAACCATAAATCCATTGCCAGGTTCTTTAAGTAGCCAATATTCTGCAACCACTGCACTGATTTCATCTGGATGATTTGATATGTGCATTCAGTGCACCTGTCTTGTCTTTTGTACATTGTTAGTCCATTTTGGGTACATTAACCTCCTGTTGCTTCTCTTCTGCATGAGCTTGGAGTCTTGAATCAAGGCAAAGGGTGCACTGAGAAGCATGGGAATAACTATCGTACTTGACAAAGCCTGAACAGAGCACAAGCATATTCTGAGCAACTGGAGCCAACAGGGAGACAATGTATGCACACATTGCACATTTAAACATATATGGATAATACATTTAAAGTGCAATAGTTAGTGACATGGGGGAAACTTCTTGTATTTTGGAAATTGGAATATTTGTCAGTTTAGTTTTGAAGTGTGCAACAAGAGTGCATGTATTAAAATGTTTTGTACTTCCTTGGCTCTGACTTAAGTTAAAAGCAGTCTGCCCCCACCACTTTATGGTGATATGCTTGCTAGTTAAACGTCTCAAGATAATGACTTTAAAACAAAACTGACAACAATTGAACTTTGAATGTTGTCAGGCACATACATACCTCTCAATATCTCACAGCAAGAAATCTAGACAAAGGCAAAAATAATGGTGGGACAAAGGCCCAAAAATAGGGACAGATTTTAAATATTGCTCCTGTAAACTCAAGATAGTTGGTAGAATATCAGATTTTACGTTATTATGTATTTTTGTGAGGGATATGAAATATGTAATTGAAATGTCTGAGATTATATATTATTATTTAGTGACATCAATCTCCGCATTGCTATCCCACAATTTCATTGGAGTGGGAATGGTTATATAATTATGTATGCAAATTTTATGTTAATAAGTGTCCCAATTTTTGGCCAGTTGTACCTACTTTTCAGGGGCCTTTGTCCAGATTTTTGATGTTTCCAGGTGGAGAGGTATGATAATGAGTGATTTTTTTCCATAGTGTGGGAACTTTATTTTCAGATATAGATTGTTTTATCAGAATTGAAACTGCATATAAAATAACCTCAACTGCTATTTTAAGACATTCTCCAGGTAGATTGTCAGGGGCAGTTATAGTAGGCTTAAAGTTTTTTTTTAACTAGGCTTTACATTTTTGAAGTATTTTTTAATGTTATCTGTGAGAACGTGTTGGAAGGAGAAATGCTGAAGGAGGTTATCTGACTGAGTAGGGAGTTCAAGAGCTTGATTAGTCACCCAGTTGGTTAATGACAGTACTGTTTGTATAAAGCAGGTATTTAACTGACTGGTAATAGTATCATTTTGTTTCTGTGTGTTTGGTGTTGGCAGTGTAGCATGTCTTGGATTTAAGCTTATTGATTGAGGCCCAGGACAGTTTTGGATTGGGTTCAGGCACCTAGCCAGCGAGATATTTCCCTGTGGTACATTTGACTGGGGACACATGGCTGAAGTGACATTCAGCTGCAGTGAAATATGGCTGTTTGCAAATTCCCTGTGGACAAAGAGAAGCACACCCTGCCATGCTCACAGCTTTAATAACCAAATGAATGGTGGCAGAAGAAGTAATGAGTGTTGTGCTCAGTGTACAGTACATACTTATGTAACTACAATATGTAGAAGTGTGCTACAGCATGAAGGAAATCCTGCAGGATACTGTAGTCACATTTATGCTCAAGTATCTGTTTTAGGTAATGTTCCCTAGACACTGTGAAGGGAGTAGTGCTCCACACACTCCAATTATAAAAGCACTGCCCATTGTGCACTGCATTTTTACTGCCACTGACATGCCCTCTGGCCAGCCTGCTGCTGATGCCTGCCATATTGCCTACTGTCTCATGTTCCAGTGGGGACTATGGACATTGCTTTCCCCCTGTGCATTTGGTTACTGAAACTGTGGGCATGGCATCGTATGCTTTTGTTTGCCCACAGGGAATTTGCAAACAGCCATATTTCTCTGCAGCTGAATGTTACTTCAGGCATGTGTCCCCAGTCAAATGTACCACAGGGAAATGTCTCACTGCCTAGGCGCCTGAACCCTTTTGGATTATTAGTGCATATATTTTGATTGGCTGATGGTAGGTTTTCTTATCTTTAGTGGTAAGTTTTTTGTTAGGTTTCTTAGCTGTCTATGTGTTAGTAAAGTAGGAGCCATTTTATTTTTTTGTCCAGATCTTCCATGCTTTGTTTCATTGATTCATGCTTTGCTTAGTTAAGGATAGCTTAAGGGCAGGGTTGGCTTTGACTCTTTTTTTATTCTGAGGGGGGGTTAGTGCTTTTAGAACACCTAGAAAGATTTTGTTGAACTCAGACATCATCATCAATGAGGAGAGTCTTTAATGTCTCCCCGTTAAGGAAATGTAGTGTATTAATAAGAATATGTTCATGAAAAGTAGTATGTTTTGTTATCAGGCTGTAATGATGTGGTTTGGGGCTGTTGCTTTGGTACCTTATGATGTAGATTGGTAAGTGATCACTTAGGCTGTCTGACAGAGTTCCATGGGATGATATTTTATTTGGAGATGTTAGGATCCAGTTAAAGGTTGATTGTCTGGTTGTTGCTTTTTTATATCTAGTTGGCATGGCTCCAAGGTGGGTGAACTTTTACAGATGTACATTATTGGTTACATTATCAGATTGTATGGTTTGACAAGCTATATTAACATCACGCAATATTATGGTTTATGAGAGATTTTTGAGGAGGCCCAAAATAAAATATCTTCCAATGTTTTAGCATTGTTATCTGGGGGAATCTATATAGACCCACGATTGTGACTGTCTTGTGAGTGTTTAGTTTTAGCATTGTTAGTAGGATTTCTGAGTTAGAGAAAATTGGCAGGATGTTGGGGAAAAGGAAGACTTCTGGTGTGTTTTTTTTTAGAAAATAGCAACACCACCTAGGGTTACCACCTGTCCGACTTTGCGAGGGACAGTCCCTTTTTGGGCAGTTGTGTCCTGACCAAAAATATTAAAAATGGCAAATGTCCTGAGAATGTAGGACATAATTATGTCCCATATTTCATGTAATAGTTGCATAAAATAGTTATTTCTGTATGTAAAATACCTAAATGTTACAAGAAACAGAATAAACAACTAAATTGCTACAAGAATAAGCTTTCATTTAGGCAAAAAAGTAAAGTTCTATCCTTTGTACTGACCGTGGGTATGTGTCAGCCTGCAAAATCTGATGTGTGTCCCGAAATGTCCCACTTTGGCCATTTGAAAAGGTGGCAACCCTAACACCACCAGCTTTTTTGTTGGTTATGTCTAATCTGATAATGTTATAGCTTAGCTTGGCAATTTACTCATTTTTTTGTTTACTGGTGAAGCCAGGTTTCTGTGACAAGTAATATGTCTGGCATGTGTAGCGCTATCCATGCATGCACTTCATAGAGTTTGCTGTAAATGTTTCATAGGTTGGCTTGGTACATATCAAGGCTAGAGTGGGTTTGTGAGTGAGGTGGTAGCGATAATGGTACTGATGGGGATATGCTATCTGGTACTTGGATGTGCTGAGTCGTGCTTGGGTTTGGGTGAATGTCACCATTAAGTCTTATGTTTATGGAGGTATGATGGTACAGGTAGAGGCATTTTTGATTGATTTTATGTTTAGTACTCAGTTTGTTAGTAAATGGCTGCTGCTTTGTTTAACTATCCTTGAATAGTAGGATATAGATAGGGTATGACTGGGAGAGGAGGTTCAGAAGTATTTTGCTTGGAGGACACAATAAGAGTTTTGCTGAAATTGTGAGGGTAATGGATGTTGGTAGGATGTTAAGTGTACAAGCAGAAGAGGTACTAATATGAGGAATTGTAGGAGAAACATGTTGTTTCTGAAATGTAAGAAGTAGAGGAGTCTGAAAGTATAAAGGATGAGGATATAATTAAACATAGGAAACAGGGAGGATTTATCTGGGAAAAGTAGAAGTTGAACTGTAGAATAATACAAAGTGTTGTCTGTAGGATTATGGGTGACTTTAATATGTGTTGATGATTAAAGGTCTAGTATGTGGAATAGTGATATGAATGAGGAGGGGTTAATGGGGTGCATGCTGTTTACAGTGAATGAGGAGGGGTTAATGGGGTGCATGCTGTTTACAGTGAATGAGGAGGGGTTAATGGGGTGCATACTGTTTACAGTGAATGAGGGGGGTTAATGGGGTGCATGCTGTTTACAGTGAATGAGGAGGGGTTAATGGGGTGCATGCTGTTTACAGTGTAGTAAAAGTATGGGACAGGAAGGGTAGTAAAGGAAAAAGTACTGATTTAATGTATATGGATGTAGAGTGATTGAGGGTAGTGGATGTAAGCTGTATAGAGAGATGAGGGGAAGGCTGAGAGAAATTATAGAGGAAGAGATGAGAGATGACCATCAGTCTGATTTTGGTATGTGGGAAAGATCACAGAGATGACTGGAGAAGGGAGTTTTAAATATGAATTATTCAGAGGTACTTTTGGGAGAGGTCTGAACACGCATGGATATAGGGCAAAGTAGTATGGGAGGAAGAAAGGCTGTTGGGAATAATGCTAAATGTTAGATGAAAGTTGGGAAATAGGTGAATAGAAACAGGAGTGTTTTTAGGGTAGTAGTATAGTTGTTGGGGATGTATAGGGAATGGGTAACACAGGTGATAGGTATATGGAGTAAGGACAGAGGTAGAGTAAGGTGGGATGGGGTAGAGGTCTTCCCACCCCTGCACCAATTATTACAGAAAGTAATCATTTTTTTAGCTGGAGCTAAACAATTAGAAATGAGACACAAAGAACAGCTTTTCAATTTCAGTCTCAGACAGCTTTATTCTTAGGGTTAGGAAAAGAGTTTAGGGTTAGGTTAGTATTTTATGGTTGGGGATAAGGATCATGTTTCACGAGAGGTTTAAGGCAGGGTTAGATTTTAGGTTTTAGGATAGAGTTTTAGGGTTAGGGTTAGATACTTTGGATTAAGGATACAGATTTAGTATTAGGGTTTATGGTTATGGATAGTGTTTTATGTTGAGGGTTAGAGTTTTATTGTTAGACTTAGGGTTCCTATTTTCGGATGAGACTTGGAGTTTTAAAATCAGTGATAGGGTTTTATGTTTAGGGGACTTTATTACTTATAAGATGCTTCTTAGCTGGAGGTTAATACTGAATCCCACCATCTTTTTATTTAGACCAAGAGAACATGTCTGCATTGGCCACATTCTCAGGCACAACTTACTCCATCTATTTGTGTCTGCCACTCTAACTCAGGATTGCCACTATTTTTTAAAACACACTTTCTCTGACAACTAGAGCAAAGGTAAGTCTGTGTAGTATGCTGCTTTTTCATTCATGTTTTCTTTGTGGATGAGAAGATGGCAAACTAAAACATTTGCAGCATGGAAGAATGCAGCTGTCAAATGTAATCTAATGTGAGAAGGAAGGGTTTGCTTGTGATGGTTAAATAATTACTGGTACAGTTCCTAGAATTAGTTAGTGTAATAAACCAGCATATTTTTTTTCATTGCCTGAAGCAGTGTTCTTTCATTTGTACACCATAGTGCAATCAGTAAAAGAGTTTATAATTTCAGCTCAGCCAATCATCACAGCAGTGATACAAATATAATTATCCCCCTTTTTTACAGCCATAAAGCATTTGCTTACTGATTTATCATCCATGACAATGTAATAATATCTTACAGTGCTGTGAGCCATGCAGATTGCTTTCATACAGTTATGTAGTTATAATGAAGTTTGCTTTGTATAATTAAGCATTAATAATGTATGCATTTTTAGAAATGGAATTTTATGTTTAACTTATTTAGTGACGCACCTTGGCTATATATTATGTGCATATTTTGTCAAGTGCCTTAATGGCACTATTTGTTTCTTTGTATTCCCATGTGCATTTCTTAATTTGTTATTGTTTTTGCCATTGTAGTCCAGGTTGTGGCTGGAAAGGGTTCCTGGACCAGTTCACTCACCTGGTTAAGAAAGTATAAATAAATAACTAAATATGTCTGAGAATAACTTGTCTAGATTTTTGTGCATCTAGGTTGGTAAGTCAGCACCACAGTTTAAGAAGAGAAGTTTTGTCTGTAGTTTGTTCGCTATGATAATGAATGTGGAGTCTCTAACAGATTGCTAAACATTAGAGGGAATTTATTTGGGAGAGGACTTGGTCATTTCCTTCAGAGATATGGAATGAATAACTGCCTTGCAATCCCTGTTGTGTGCCAAACAGCATTGTATGATTTGCTGGAAATGGTGAACTGTTGATGTGACTTTTTTAACTCAGTTTTATATATTATTGAGATCTTGTTGTAGCGTAGTCTCTGCTGCAGAAATAGACTGGAAACCTCACATAAAGATAAGATCATCTGCATAAAGGGAAGGGTAAAAGGTATGTCTGAAGCATATATTATTCAGAATAAAAAAAAAAACAGGATAGAGCATAGCATAGTACATTGCCGAATTCCAGCTGGAGGAAGCATCTATCATTAGGAGTGTGCTCACAGGGCTCATCCTAATAATCACTAGCCTTCTGGCAGCCATGTTTTATATACTCACTTATAAAATGTAAGCTCTTGTTTACGTTTGTCAAGTATATATCCTGTTCAATTATTAATACTTGACAAGAGTGTGTCTACGTGTGGATATCACAGCAGATCTGTTTCTGTCTTATGCGTGTGTGTAGGAAAATGGTGAGTAGTTTATGTGTGTGTGTTTGTGTGTGTGTGTGTGTGTGTGTGTGTGTGTGTGTGTGTTTGTCGATGTATATAATGGTGAGTCACTGATTATTTTTATGTGAGTGTGAGAATGGTGTGCCCTGGAATGACAGACTGAAATTCAATGTGGGGGGTGTTAGTTTGAATGAGTGGTCGAGTATATGATATTGTGATGGTGTTGTGTGTTGGAATGAGCATTAGAAAGAATGTGATGTGTCTGTTGATGCAGTTATGAACAAGTGCTTGTGTGTGCTCACTGGAAATGCCATGGGATTGCTGTATGTGTTTGTTGAACTGAATGACTAGAAAATTTGGGTATGAGAATGCAGGAACAATTTTGGACTTAGGATATAAAAGTTTTGTATGGATGTTGAGGTCTTATCTTTATGCTAGAAATATGTGTAGTGTGTGAAAGGAATTTAATTTAATTCCTTGAGTCTGGTGCCTTAGACCACTCAGTTGTCCTAGCAGCTAAAATGGTAAAACTCAGAAAACTTCAAATTCCACTGAGATTTGAACTCAGATAACTGGATTCAGAGTTCAGAGTGCTGACCATCACACCATATTATGAGACCAATGCTCCAACCCCTGTATTTTAGACTGTGGGGGGTTGTTAGCATGGTTGAACTTCATATGGTGTGTGGGATACTTTCTGCGTGCAGGTCTGTACTTGTGCAAGTACATATGTGTGTGTGATGAGTTATAATCTCAAGCAATGGACTTGTCAAGGACTATGCTATGACAATGTCTAATTGCTCCTGGAATTATATACTTTAATGGCTTTAATATAACTGCATTTTTTCCATGTTGGAAGTTAAATACCATTAGAAAAGGAAAAACCTTGAGTTAAAGGTATGGCAGTTGGCAGTATAATGAATGAAGTATGAAGAGGTGAGGTTTGACATCAGTTTGGAAGCAGGTGACTTTGGTAGGCAAGTCTTAGTACAATTTAAAGACCTCTTTGGGGATAACATTCTTAGACATGAACTCTGTACAAAACAGCCAAGAATCTGAGATTTTGGTTAACAGCAGGAGAAGAAAACTAAAGCTACTTTAGTATAGGTGCTAAAAATGTCTCTGAGGAAGTTAGCACCTTATGTTTATGAGGGAGATGTGAAAAGCCATTGATATGTAAGACAAGAAATTTCTAGAAGATACAAGGAGGTTTTAAGCTTTAAGTAAGTCAGATTAGATAAGAGGTCATTTTAAAGGCCTCAAAGATATGTTGCTTTGGCAGTATTAGTTATTATTCATATGCATCTTCTGAGACTGAAAAACTATGAATTCTGGGTCATTTCTGCTTCTGCTCCCCTTGGTTCCTACGTTTAATTCTATCCCTGACATGCTTTTTCATCAAAGGACAATGTGAACCTCTAATCCCTTTCATGTTGACAAAGATGGAGCCAAAGGTAGAGTGGGAAAATATGATGACTATGTATAAAACCTGTCAGTGGATTCAAATTCAATAATGTGAGCTGACATTTTTTTTTAACATTAAGCAGTTTATTCAGTTATATTAAGAGAACAAGTGACATAAAGACTTCAGGTCGTAGAATCAACACAACATAATATAATCCAATAAACAAAATTATTAATTGCCACTGAGCCTGCAGCCTTTTTTATTTTTTCATTAATGGTATGTATTTATCTAATTAATATATCTTGCACTGATTAATCAATCGCTTAGTAACTTATGCTCCTTAAATGATGAAACTCAAACCTAGAAAAGAGGGTAAGAAAAAAGGAAAAGAAAAAGGGGAAGGGGTGCCTCAAACTTTATAAGCCTTACTAAATACAGTATCTCTAATAACCTTTTAAGGTAGGCAGCTATCAAGATTTCAGGTCCAAATATTGTAATCATGGATATCACTTATTTCAATAGTTCTGTTTAGCTCCAGCTGAGGCTCTCCTTTCCTCTCTGTTAATTAATCTAACAAAGATATTTGTTACTGTATGTCAGATGGGGTCTTCAGATGTCCAACATGACTCTTCCTGTCAACAAAACCATCAACCACAACAAATGAGGGTTGTAGATGATCATTTCCTCTCGATTTCCTATTCCCAATAAACACACCTCAATCAAAACTTCTTTCTCAAAGAAGTAATTAACTGCATTTTGGACATCCTTCTTGAGAACCTTTAACATCGGAAAGGCCCCAAAATGTGTACCTAATCTCCATATTATTCAGAGATACACCTTTGGCACACCTGGTCTACCATCAGTAATATTTTCTCCAATTTTTTCAGCATATTTAAACATCTGTGCAAGCATTATCACACAAATAGTGTAAACATCTGTAATTCAGCACTATATTTAGGACAGTACAGATGTGACTTCAACTGCAGTTTTCCTTGTTGAGACACAGGTCTGGACTTGAGAGCAAATACATTGATTTTGGTGCTTTTTAAAACTTCAGAGTAGATATTTTACACAATGGTCACTGAGAATGTTAGATGAAATAAAGTTGGGTGTCCATCTTTTAGGTCTATTTGTCCAACTGAAATCTAAGAAAGATTCATAGAGAAAGATTTGACATTTAGTCTTGGGATGTTTTAAGGTGTGTGCAGCCACTGAGATGCATAGATGAAACTTTTTGAGGGTTTAAGTCACTTTTCAAGGGTTTAAGCAATCAAGAAGGATGAAGTATTTTTGAATCGTCTGTCCAGAAACGTGATAAATTAGGTCTTTAGGGTGCTTTAAAGTTGCACAAAAAAGAATGTATAGTGCAGAAAGAAATGGTGTTTCTTGTTTTTGAATTTACCTGGAATAATTTGTTCAGTTAGCCAGATAAGTGCATCAATGTTAGTAAAGGAGACAGCTTGGAATTTAGTACTTTCTAGCAGTAAAAATCTACCAGTTGTCTGTCAGAGTGGTGTTAATTACTAAAGACATTATAGTAGTTTCATATGAAAGTAGATCATCGGCAGGGTTTTAGCCATAATTTGGAAAAAGTGGCTATATCATGCTTGTCATTGCATGGCTAGGGTTTGATCTGAGCACCTTTATTGTTAATGTTATCAATGCTATCAATGTTAATATGCAGTATGTTTTGAAAATGGAAAGAGTTATGAAAGTCTAGGACACAGAGGAGGAAAGCTGGGCTAAGAGATGTAGAAGAGGGCTCAGGCTTGGTTTGGCATCATCAGAACAAAGTATTTGGAGAAGAAAAAAAGGAACACAGTAGCAAGCATTTTGGTTGATATGGCAGAAATATAAAATAAGTGAACTAATGTAAAACACTACAGCTGGATTTTGCATTGTGTTGGAAGCGTTTGGTTGCTGATTCTCTTATTATTCAGATATAGATAATTTGAATTTGTAGGTGCAGACTTGACAGGTTATGAAATCTCTAAAACAAAAGTGGTGAATTTGTCATAGTAAGAAAGGAGCATGTAGTCACTAAGTCAATGAGGATGTTGGATAGTTCCAATGAACAGTATGTTACAAACAGTAGAAAAATAGTTCAGGAAAATTGGAAGGAGAGGAGTTATATCTGATGCATAGTCAGAATTTGGATAGGGGATGAGGTGTGCAAACGAACCAGCTCTTACCTAGCCCTAAAATCTCAGGTTACAAACTTGCTTTCTCTTTCAGAAAACTGTGCTAACCTATTACTTCTTCAATGGCCGAGCACACACAGTTAGCTACTGCTTGAAGGGGGACTCACTAGTGGTTCTGAAGCTTTGGTTCTCAACATTGTTTTGATGTGCAGAACACTGACTGGCCTGTTGTAGTAGGCACAAGCATTTTATGGGTCAGTCTCAGTTACAGAAAGTAAAAATCTTCAGGAAGTCTGAATAATGCAAATGTCTCATCTGTATACTGTGAACCGTTAAGAATTTCCTACTTCTACGATCTGTACCATGAATTTATTAAGATCTTTGGAAAAAAGTGTTCTGTGTTTTCATTTTGGCTTTTTCACTCCATGTAGCTGGATACATATCTGCTTTGCTGCAGTTTTATTAAATAAAGAACATTTTTTTGAATAGCTATAGCTGGAAGTGTTTTGTTTCAGTATTAAAAAAGGCGTGCCTTTTAAAGTGGCAGTCTTACTGTATTCATCCTATTGTGGCATGCTGTCGTGTCTATGGACTAAAATCAAGTCCTATATTTTCTTATTTTTACAAGTGAAATAATATGTGGACAAGTCTCGTTTATTATTTTTTGTGGAAAATATGTATCTTTTGGAGGAGTACAGACAAAGAAATTGCAAATGAAATACTACTTGAATTAAGTAACATTTCAGTTACATTTAAGCAGAGAGTAAGCAAAAGGAATACTCGGTATAATAAAGTGAAGCGCCTGCTGAGCAAACATGATGATAGCCAGTGTAACTTAAAAACGCTTAGAAGACAATGTCTCTAGATATATCTTGGCTGTAAGTATCTGACTGTGACTATCATGAACATACCATATGGGCACAATTTAAGATATGGGTGACTGGAATCAACATCTATATCATTGCCCTAAATATAACCAAATATGAGAAACTGCATGTCCTATCATTATATGTGGAAGGCAATAATATTTACCAAACATATGATACCATGCTAGACTCAAATATCAAATCTGAAGAAAAGTTAGAATAATAGTTTGTGTCAAAGAAATGTGTAGTTTCAAACACGTAAGTTTGCAAAAAAGAATAAAACAGCACATGCATTACAAAAAGATAGGTACCATGAAACGTGCTCTGCATTCTCTAACTCAGGCAAGGAAATAAAAGCACAGTTAATTTAGACATGCAACTTAGCAAGACTTGGGAGAACAGCATTGTCACAGGCACAAATATAAAATAAATAAACAAGATATTAATGTAATTTGCTGATGTTTCTATACATATCGCGACATTCGATGAGTCAAGTGCTGCAATATCTTTTCCAGTGTGTCCTTCCTTACTTTTTTGGGGTTGTTTTTTAATAAGAAGCTTCATAAACTTTTTATTAAACCATGGCCCAAAAAATGTAGCTTTCTCCAGTTGTGACATTACCACAGGGTGACATGAGCTAAGTCTATAGACTTCAATGTGGCACCTTCGCTCATGAGCAGTGGAGCCCATTAAAGTCTATGGATGCAACAGATGCCTTTCATTTGCCTAGATCACTGAGGTTAAAGTCACTTGTTTTTCCTCAGTGACATCAGTGCAGGGAAGCCACAAATTTTAAAATTAACTTTATATATGAATGTGATGATGAAAATGTTTTCTGATGGGGAAAGTACTGCCCAGGATTTTATGCACTGCGTTCTGTAGTGCTAAGATGCATTTCAGAATATTAGCAAATTATTTTAAACAACATTAGCAGTAAGACAATTTAAAATAAAACTTGTCAACTTGTCAAATGAATACAGCAACTTGTTTGATGGACTAGGGAAGTTAAAGTACCAGACCGAGTTATCCACCCATCCATACATGCTGATGAGTTACATCCAATTACTCCTTGTGAACAGCCACCACATCCAGAGAGTTTACTTGGCAAGTAGGGAATTGAGTAACTGGTAAGGGCTTTCTTTTGTATCACACATACATCCTGCTTATACATCTAGGGACAATTTGAAGTAGCCAGTCTATCTACCACATAAAAACCCTAATAAAGTAGCCCAGCCACATAAATGGTTACTTTTTCCATCTTAGAAAGAACTGAAAGAAAAGCTAGAGAATTGAGAGGAGTGAACTTAACTGAAAAGTATGAGGTTCTATTCCTTGGATCTCACCAGTTGTTAACCACCCCCAAAACAATGAAGTCTGGAGAAGTGAGAATATGTATTGATATGAGAGTAGCTTTTAAAACAGTGCAAGCAGATAGATAACCCATTCCAAGAACAGGGCACAGATGTTTAATAAATTAGATGTGAGATTAGATTACCAACAATTTGGGATACATATCGACAGCAGGAACACATTTAAGGCTCATGGGATACAAGAGACCGATAGTGACATTTGTTGTTAGCTCTGCATCATAAATATTTAAAATGTAAGGAACCTCGGAGATGATGTAATTATCTATGGGAACACACGAAGGAAGCATGACAACAAACCAAGAACGGCCTAATAGACTGAACAGACTGAGCAAATGGACTAACAATGAATTGGGAAAAGGTAATGTTATGTTACATGACTGTATTAAAGTAAAATCACTACATAGTATGCCCCCATAAATAGCTACCAAAGTACTGAGAAGCCTTGTAGGTGTAGTTAACAACATCTCGGTTTTTATCAAAGGCTTTAGTACCATCATAATTTCACAGACAAATCTTATTAACAAGAACATAAGAATGTTCCGAAAACAGCTACATGTGCCAGAAAACATAAAGAATACCTTAATCTTAGAGGTAATCAATTGTATTTTGACTCACATTGTTGGAAAATATTGCAGTAGATGCCAGCACTGTAAGCTTCGGGACAGTCCTGGCTCAGGTACAGGACATTAAGCAAAAGACAACTGGTTGTATAAGCATTTCATTATCAGAAATGAGAAAATATTTTAAGCGGGAAAAGAAGCACTGGCAATTGTATGCACCTGGGAAGATATTCACAAGTGGTTATTTGTCGAGGAACTGAAGATGATCACTTATCACAAACCTTTCGAGTCAGTATTTAGCAACCTCCAACAAAACACCCTTTGAACAGAAAGATAATCATTACTGTTGCAAAGCTGTCAGATTAAAGAGCACAAACCTGTCGGATTAAAGAGCAGCGTTAGAAAAGAATGGAAAGCATTTCCGACTATAAATCAAGGTGTCCTACAGTCACATTAGAGAAGGGATACAAACAAAAAAGTGGCAGAAGGCCGTATAGACATGATAGCTGAGTATGTAGTACCAGAATCCTGATCCTAGTGCAGACAGAGACTAAAAACAGAAAATGATACGGTATTATAACAGGTAAAAGAATGCTGCACCTATAATATATGACATAAGGAAATACAAATGACATAATATATGACATAAGGAAATACAAATGACATAATATATGACATAAGGAAAATACAAATGACATAATATATGACATAAGGAAATACAAATGACATAATATATGACATAAGGAAAATACAAATGACATAATATATGACATAAGGAAATACAAATGACATAATATATGACATAAGGAAAATACAAATGACATAATATATGACATAAGGAAAATACAAATGACATAATATATGACATAAGGAAATACAAATGACATAATATATGACATAAGGAAAATACAAATGACATAATATATGACATAAGGAAAATACAAATGACATAATATATGACATAAGGAAAATACAAATGACATAATATATGACATAAGGAAAATACAAATGACACAGAGGGTGAAACTCTAAAGAGATATGAAAAGTGAAAAGATGAAATAACAGTTTCAACTAATGGCAAATGTTAAACAAAGCAAGACTCACAGTTTACAGAGAATTGCAGAGGAAGTCAAAGAAATTTCCCATGAAGTATACATTGATGTTGTGAAAACAAAAAGCAATGATTACAGATAACATTTAGCTCCAAATTATGGAAGAGAAGAATTTTAATTACCTTGGTGTAAATAAACATTACAATGAGAGTTACGTTTTAGAATCCTCTCTTCTGACTATTAGCTTATGCACATGGTTTCTGCACCATAGCTCCAACTTTGCCTTAATCTATCTGTGAAAGAGGATCATATTTTTCATCTGCCATTCTACAGGAACTACACCATTCTGTTATTACATCTATTCTTTATTGTTACAGTTTTTGTTTAATAATAGTCAGGATTATCACTAATTCTTCACATAATTCCTTAGGTATTCTATAAAAAAATGCAGCTACTGGCCCTTATATTTTCTCTATTTTATGAAAAAATCTAGACTACTTCTGCAGTGAGTACATTAATATCGAATGCTAGATTTAGATTTTTTTCTGTTTTTTGTTTTACTTATTTTGATATCCTTTTGGATTAGTGAACCTGTTTTATTTAGCAGTCATGCTTTGTCCATCAGGCTGTACCCCAAACCCATTTATTGATTTAATTAATTTATTTATTTAATTAGGTAAGTGAAGTTGCCTTCATCATTCCCTTTTCAGCCACAACCACGGCCAGAGACACAAGAGCAAATGAAATACATATGGACAAGTTAGAGTAGCTAATTAATCAGCATGCTTTAAGGAGTTATGAGGAAACCATGACATCCAGAGCCATATAAAGACTGGGAGAATGTGTGTTAAGTCTGCCCCTTCCTTTTATTGCTCTGTAACATAACAATTGAAAATTTGCCAGTTTTCGCATGCATATTCTCCTCTAACTTTGAGTCTTGGCAACTCTGTGTTCCCAACTTCCTTCTGTTTTAGTTGGTACGGGATTATGCCTTACTTTTTCAGACATTACTTAAATGTCATTGGACATCTTTTGCCCCTACATTCCTCATTATCAGCTTGAAAACCAAAATATGTCTGTTGTATTGATTTCCCATGCACAAGCAACATGTTGCCTTTGTATTGCAGAGTGCTTTTCTCTCCTTTGCTAAGGTATATTCACTCTCTTACAGTCTGCCAAGAGGTGACCTGTATCAAGCATAAAAGGCATCCTTTGATCCATTGGTGATAGACTCAGTTTAGATCCATAAATCAAACAGTCAGAAATACTTAATTCAGGGACCTTCTGCAACATTAACAGAATGGTTTGGAGGGACAGGCATATCTTGTAGGGGATACCACTACTCTGGAGCAGACTTCCCATCCATGTAAAACAAGGCTCACCCCTGACCATATTGAAGACTAGCTTGGATCAGTGGATGGGAAATAGGAAATTTACCCCTGGACTCCACACTGCACTACTAATAGACAGAGAAAAATCATAAATGCTTTATCCCAATGCATAGGTACCCGACAAATATCTATGTGCTGATCTAGTAATTATCAGAACAGTAACACATAAAGATAGAGCTTGGAAAGGGTTAGATGAATCAACTCCAAATGGGTTAACTGGCTATGCTTAAAATGTGCACAAGGGCAGTTACCCTAATACTAATTTATGAACCTATAAGCTGCAATTATCCAACTAAAATTTAGTGTTACTATTTTTTCCAGCCTAAACTATGTCCAACAGTTTTAGCTACTTCCAGACACATGACTGACTAATGACTAATGACCATGCCACCCTAGTAAGAGGTACAAAAATCACCTTAAAGTTTTTGCCTACAGTAAAAAGCATTTGTTGGGAGGTATGACTTATATCTAGGACAATAGACATACTAAATTATGTCTGACTAAGACAAAGCAGTACATTTCTCTCATTTCTTTCTGAAATTGACATTCATTTCCAAACTATATATAATATGTACAATCCAAGTTATAAGAAAAATGCAAATTCCATGTACACCATGTGGAAAGTATAGGAACATAATTTCTCTGCACTTCAGATAATCAACATGTATTCTATAAGTTTGCATTTTGAGAACAAATTAACTTTCTGTATTATTCTGAGAGAATTAATTTGTGTAATTTATTTGAAAATATTGTTTTAGAAAGTATTTTATTAAGCCAGACAATATACATTCTACAAATGATTTCACATACAAGTACTTAAAAACACAAAACTCATGCTTTTTGAATCTTTAAATGGATATTTACATTATAGGGTTTCCAAAACTAACAATATGTTTATAACAGATATTTGCTGAAAGGGAGAACCTGAACTGGTGAAACATTAGCGATATTTAATAATGAACATTTATGCTTCAACTGCTATAACTATTGGTGTGTGTGTGTGTGTGTGTGTGTGTGTGTGTGTGTGTGTGTAGGAGGTGCCTTTGACAATGTGATGCATTGGGCACCAGGGATACACCATTGCTGTCAGGTATGTCAGCACTTATATCAAACAAGGGAGATACAGAGATATGCCAATGAGTCAATAATGAGGTCTTTCATATCTCTGAATTGCATTTTCTCACTATTGCATAACTTGACCTTCCCACAGCAGACAATTAACATATATGCCAACAATTTTTCTGAATCTTAAGGCATGTCATACTTATTAGGATTTTTATATAAAAAATGGTACACAGAATATTCATTTTAATACACTTGGTTTAAATTTAATATATTTTGATATTATTTCTGGTGATGTGAATGCTGGGTCATCATGTGTAAATCATGAAAAGAGGTCTTGTCAGTCCAACATTTCTTTCCAAAGATTCTATTTGTTCATATTTATGTAGTATATATAACAAACTACATTCAATTCCAATAGTATATGTTGTACAGTTTATTAAATTAATTTGAATTATGCAGCTGTTTTGGGGTCCAACATGCTTTGGCATTTTTAAAAAATAGATTTCACCAAGAGGGAATATTGTTATTATATCTAAGATTTTATTAAATTCATTTAAATTATGCATCTGTTTTGGGGTCCAGCATGCTTTGGCATTAAAAAAAAATAGATTTCACCAAGAAGGAACATTTTTATTATATCTATGATTTTATTAATCTGATGTATATGAAAAGCAATATTTAACTATCAAGACCATGTTTTACAACTTTTTTAATACTACACTATAATTACATGTTTTATTCACATACAAAAAACACCAGTGCTCCACCATTGACCTAGGTTTCGTCCAAAATGGACTTCTTCAGAGTGTGTGGAAGCATAAGCATATATACACAATCATCAATTAAAATAATTAAACAATTAATCAATAAAAACAATCTCAAACAATCTACCTATTGTAAACTAGGTTAACTAGCGTAAAAAACTTTAAATAAGTTACAAAATTACTTCCTTAAAGGTCAGAAAAAATCCTAAATGTTATGTGTAGATATATTTAATTACAATGTAAGTAAAAGGTAAAAAAAGTAAAAAAATGATTAATAAATATTGAACATACCATGCTGTGCAAATGTATGTTGAAATAACCTAAAAATATTAAAGTAAAAACTAAAAAATAAATCTTAGTGTATACTAAAAATCTATATAAAGAAATGACTATGTTTAATCTAAACAATTTGATATAAACAAACGTGCATATTATTGAGGCAGATGTAGAAATACCCAAATATTGTATGTTTATTGTATGTTTATAATATGCTACATTAAAAACTTATGAACTTTAACCTAATATATGTTTAAGCCTTAGATAGGGTTTAATGGAAATGAACTCATTTAAGCCTGGATAATGATGGGCATTCAAACACAATTGCCATTTAAGCTCACATGTGTCCAGATGATAGTCTGTTGTTCTCCCCTGTGCATCTTTTACAAGCTGTTGTATAACACAGAATAAAAATTTATGGTCACTGTGAGCTATAATATGCCGCGCCAAGGCATTAGTGGGTCTAAGATGCTGTATATCTACAAGATGTTCTCTAACCCTATCTCTGAATCTTCTGCACGTCTTTCCCACATAAAATGCCGTGCACAACTGACATTTGGCAATGTATATAATGTTGGTAGATAAACAGTTATAATGTCCATTAATCTTAATGGAATAGTTGTTAACCTTTATCTTGTTACCTGTTGTTAAGACAAAGGTACAAGTGGAACATCTACCACATTTGAAATTGCCCCTAGCTTTACAAGTCTTTGTCTCTACGAAATTACAATTTTCCAACATTCCTTTAAAACTCCTATCCTTCCGAAAAATAAACTTGGGTTTGCGAACAGAAAACCCACTAAAGTCCTTTAATCTAGATAAGGACGTCCAATATTTTTCAATAATCTTAATAATATCATCTGTGTCTGCATTAAATGTTAGAACAAAAAGGAAATGTTCTTTACCCAAATCTTGTTTTTGGTTTACTTTGTCACTAAACAGATCTTCTGAACTCCTAAGAATAGATATGATGTTACCAGTGCCTCTTTTTGATAAAATTTCCTTCCTAATCTCTTCACACATTATCTCTGGGTATCCCCTATTTAAAAAAAGGCCCATCATAAATTCCAATTCTGCCGCAAGGTCAGAATCCTCACTGACCATGCGTGCTGCCCTCATCATTTGACCTTTAATGATGGCTCTTCTGATGTACTGGGTGCCAACTGTCATAATGGAGATAAGAGTTAGAAAAGGTCGATTTTCTATATATATTAGATGTCAAAGCACTTTTATCATCATTTAATGTTAGGCAAATGTCTAAATAGTTGATTTTCCTGTCATTTATCTCATGGGTAAATTTCAAAACCAGGCAGTTTGATTGATGTATTGAATAAAGTCATCCAAAATCCTGCTATCCCCTTGCCACACAATAAAATGTCATCCAAAAATCGAGTGTATAGTTGGATGTGTTGGCTGTAAACACTATGAAAACAAAATTGCCTCCCAATATGCCATGATGTAATTGGCATATATGGGGGCACAAGCTGCCCCCATTGCTACTCCTTTACTTTGGTGAAAATAATGTCCCTCAAAGTGTAGGTAATTATTTCGTAAAACTAATTCCATTAACGTAACGTAGGTGTTAATCTGATCTTGATCATACTGACCAGTTGAAATTAACTGTTCTTCCAATCAGTCTAACCCAATATCATGGGGAATAGTAGTAAACAAATTAACTACATCGATAGTCACAAACAATGTATTTTCCGTTACTTGTACTTTTTTAATCTTGTCCAAAAAGTGCCAGGAATCCCTAGTAATGTGGGGAAAGCTCTTTAAACCCACTTTTAATTTTGAGTCTAAATATTTGCCTATGAAGAACGTCTTGCTTCTTTTGCCATCCACAATGGGCCTGAACTTGAAATTGTTCAGGCCCTTGTGAATTTTTGGAATACCAAATATTCCGCTGACAACCGGAAACTTGTTAATCAAAAATTCGTAATCATCCTCATTAATACCTCCTTGTAATAAAATATCCTCAAGCACTAAATCTATCTTCCTATAGGCAATGTGTATTTCGTTGAGGCTTACCTCCATATAGTTGTCTTCCATGAGCATATTAAATATCTCACTCACGTAATCAATGCTGTCAACTATCACCACCCCATTGCCTTTGTCAGGCTTCATGAGGCGAATTTTTCTATTTGAACATATGTCTTTCATAATTTCAAATTCTTCATGAGTCATGTTTCCCATGTCTCCAACCTTAGTTCGTGTGTAATGTTCTCTTATATCTTGTTCACATAAAGCTTCAAAAATTCGCACCATGTTATTGTATGGTGGGTTGAAATAACTAGGTTTACATAAATTACCCGTATTTCTTAGGGAATTACTATCATGATTAAACCCAAAAAAGGCTGCCAAATTCATTTTGCGGGTAAACAGCTTTAAATCTATGAGAGTATCCACCACTTTCCCTTTTCTATAAGGTACAAAATTAAAACCTTTTGAAAGCAATTCTGCGTGTTGCGTGTTAAATATTATGCTGGAATAATTATATAACTTAAAATCTTGAACCTTATTAAACATAATCGTCGGGTTTGACAAACCCGAGTGTGTAGATGTATCCCTCATTGAGTCCTGTGTAATAGAACTTCCCTCATGATTTAATCTAGGCATCTCCTTTTGTTCGACAATAACCTGCTTTACGTGTGCCATCACATCATGATTTCCAAAATTACTACCCCCTATCACTCAGAAACCTAGGTCAGTGGTGGAGCACTGGTGTTTTTTGTATGTGAATAAAGCTGCTTGGAAGAGCCTACTACTTCGTGGATTATTTCCTTGGTTTGTGCTGGTTAATTGGTTGAACAGTTTTTTAGCCATGGAGGAGGTTCCTGGCTCTCCGTTGGACATCAAGCTTTTATTGCAGCAGATTCACCAGGAGCTTCGTGAGCATTCTGTACTCATACAAAACATTATGGACAAGCAAAATTCTGTATCTGGTTTCACCGGTAATTCTACTTTGGGTTTGCCTTTAACACAAGCTACACCGAATGGTACGGCACCAGTTGAAGATATTTTATCCAAGGTTAGAACTACAGTATCGGGTGAATCTGACATGTCTACTAAAACTGTAGTGACAAAAAATCGGAATCGGTGGGCAACCAATTCTTTTAACTTTTGCCATGAGAAATGCCCAATACGCAGTAATGTAAGGGAAAAAGTGCAATCTGTGTCTGAACTGCTTAAGGAGTTTGAATACAAGTTATTCAAACTCAAAAGAACTCAATTAGAAAACAGCTACTTGGGTCGCAACATTCAATTGGGCTTGGTACCGAAGGGTTTAAGAGTATGGCGTTATCCGAATGGATGTGAACAAAATCCTGACATGATTAAAGAGCTACATGCCTTGTTTAATTCTACGGGTGTGCAGATTATGGAACTCATGGTGAAGTACAACAACTTTAAAATAGAGGGTATGTTAAGTGAACTAGATGTGATACACACCAAAATCACACAAGACTTATTATTCGATCACTATTTCAACAATTATGTTAACATTGTGAACGATATAGACAAAAGTTGTGATATTCTTTATAACAAAAAGTTCGCAAAATTGCAGCGAGACATATCTTTATACGAAAAAGGCAAAGTGTATCCACATGACATCAAAAGGCAGATTCCAATTGGTGAACAAGACATTTCCATTGGTGAACAAGACGTTTCTGCCAATCAGATTGAAGTTTTGGAAGAAGGGGAGGGACTAGAGTCATCAGTCCGCGATAATAGATCTGGAATTGGCGAGCAGGACCCTTTGGGCGACATTCCGAGACGTTCGGAGAGGATAAGACATCAACGGCCGGGGAAGGACGACAACGAAGCTTTTCGAACTGGAGCAAGAGCCAAGACAAGTTTCCAGACGGGAAACCAGGAATACCGTTGGACAAAAACAACAAAAAGGTAGCTAAAAAGGTTTTTTGGCTACACGATAGACCGTGTCAAAAAGTTAACTGTTACCTTTGCACTAAGACTTTAGCTTTTGTTGACCCTGGTTATACGATAAATAGTTGCAGTGCCAATTTTACTTCCAAGGGTAGTGAAGCATCTTGTTACAATCTTGAACTGAGTTTAGTTAAATCTACTAATAGAAACTCCTTTGAGGCCACCGAGGACTGTAATGAAAGTTTAGATGGTAATTATATACACTCTGTGTATACTTTTGAAGACAATTGTATGTCTGATATAGTACCGATAAGTTTATCATCTTCGTTTTACCCTTCCCAATTGGGAATTGACACTAACAACGGTTCAGTTTCAAATAACTGTTTTGATTTAATTGACGCTGCTGTTTTTGAAAACGATATTAGTTTACATAATGAAGAGCTGGTTACCAACATTGGGGGAGGGGTAAACAGTGTAAACATCTCCAGTACGGAATGTCTGGAGGGGGCTCATGGTGTCAAATTTTATGAAAATGCGGATAACTGTGAAGACGATGTATTGATGCAAATGAGTATACATTCTGTACTAGATGAAAGTAGTACAAATATAAAGGAAACATTCACCACAATGCATCCAGTAAATCTGACACACGAGTCTAATTTATCTGTTGATATAGTTACAGATGAGGGAGGCAATATTATGTATGAAGGAAGTGGAGTGATAGGGGGTAGTAATTTTGGAAATCATGATGTGATGGCACACGTAAAGCAGGTTATTGTCGAACAAAAGGAGATGCCTAGATTAAATCATGAGGGAAGTTCTATTACACAGGACTCAATGAGGGATACATCTACACACTCGGGTTTGTCAAACCCGACGATTATGTTTAATAAGGTTCAAGATTTTAAGTTATATAATTATTCCAGCATAATATTTAACACGCAACACGCAGAATTGCTTTCAAAAGGTTTTAATTTTGTACCTTATAGAAAAGGGAAAGTGGTGGATACTCTCATAGATTTAAAGCTGTTTACCCGCAAAATGAATTTGGCAGCCTTTTTTGGGTTTAATCATGATAGTAATTCCCTAAGAAATACGGGTAATTTATGTAAACCTAGTTATTTCAACCCACCATACAATAACATGGTGCGAATTTTTGAAGCTTTATGTGAACAAGATATAACAGAACATTACACACGAACTAAGGTTGGAGACATGGGAAACATGACTCATGAAGAATTTGAAATTATGAAAGACATATGTTCAAATAGAAAAATTCGCCTCATGAAGCCTGACAAAGGCAATGGGGTGGTGATAGTTGACAGCATTTATTACGTGAGTGAGATATTTAATATGCTCATGGAAGACAACTATATGGAGGTAAGCCTCAACGAAATACACATTGCCTATAGGAAGATAGATTTAGTGCTTGAGGATATTTTATTACAAGGAGGTATTAATGAGGATGATTACGAATTTTTGATTAACAAGTTTCCGGTTGTCAGCGGAATATTTGGTATTCCAAAAATTCACAAGGGCCTGAACAATTTCAAGTTCAGGCCCATTGTGGATGGCAAAAGAAGCAAGACGTTCTTCATAGGCAAATATTTAGACTCAAAATTAAAAGTGGGTTTAAAGAGCTTTCCCCACATTACTAGGGATTCCTGGCACTTTTTGGACAAGATTAAAAAAGTACAAGTAACGGAAAATACATTGTTTGTGACTATCAATGTAGTTAATTTGTTTACTACTATTCCCCATGATATTGGGTTAGACTGGTTGGAAGAACAGTTAATTTCAACTGGTCAGTATGATCAAGATCAGATTAACACCTACGTTACGTTAATGGAATTAGTTTTACGAAATAATTACCTACACTTTGAGGGACATTATTTTCACCAAAGTAAAGGAGTAGCAATGGGGGCAGCTTGTGCCCCCATATATGCCAATTACATCATGGCATATTGGGAGACGAATTTTGTTTTTCATAGTGTTTACAGCCAACACATCCAACTATACACTCAATTTTTGGATGACATTTTTATTGTGTGGCAAGGGGATAGCAGGATTTTGGATGACTTTATTCAATACATCAATCAAACTGCCTGGTTTTTGAAATTTACCCATGAGATAAATGACAGGAAAATCAACTATTTAGACATTTGCCTAACATTAAATGATGATAAAAGTGCTTTGACATCTAATATATATAGAAAATCGACCTTTTCTAACTCTTATCTCCATTATGACAGTTGGCACCCAGTACATCAGAAGAGAGCCATCATTAAAGGTCAAATGATGAGGGCAGCACGCATGGTCAGTGAGGATTCTGACCTTGCGGCAGAATTGGAATTTATGATGGGCCTTTTTTTAAATAGGGGATACCCAGAGATAATGTGTGAAGAGATTAGGAAGGAAATTTTATCAAAAAGAGGCACTGGTAACATCATATCTATTCTTAGGAGTTCAGAAGATCTGTTTAGTGACAAAGTAAACCAAAAACAAGATTTGGGTAAAGAACATTTCCTTTTTGTTCTAACATTTAATGCAGACACAGATGATATTATTAAGATTATTGAAAAATATTGGACGTCCTTATCTAGATTAAAGGACTTTAGTGGGTTTTCTGTTCGCAAACCCAAGTTTATTTTTCGGAAGGATAGGAGTTTTAAAGGAATGTTGGAAAATTGTAATTTCGTAGAGACAAAGACTTGTAAAGCTAGGGGCAATTTCAAATGTGGTAGATGTTCCACTTGTACCTTTGTCTTAACAACAGGTAACAAGATAAAGGTTAACAACTATTCCATTAAGATTAATGGACATTATAACTGTTTATCTACCAACATTATATACATTGCCAAATGTCAGTTGTGCACGGCATTTTATGTGGGAAAGACGTGCAGAAGATTCAGAGATAGGGTTAGAGAACATCTTGTAGATATACAGCATCTTAGACCCACTAATGCCTTGGCGCGGCATATTATAGCTCACAGTGACCATAAATTTTTATTCTGTGTTATACAACAGCTTGTAAAAGATGCACAGGGGAGAACAACAGACTATCATCTGGACACATGTGAGCTTAAATGGCAATTGTGTTTGAATGCCCATCATTATCCAGGCTTAAATGAGTTCATTTCCATTAAACCCTATCTAAGGCTTAAACATATATTAGGTTAAAGTTCATAAGTTTTTAATGTAGCATATTATAAACATACAATAAACATACAATATTTGGGTATTTCTACATCTGCCTCAATAATATGCACGTTTGTTTATATCAAATTGTTTAGATTAAACATAGTCATTTCTTTATATAGATTTTTAGTATACACTAAGATTTATTTTTTAGTTTTTACTTTAATATTTTTAGGTTATTTCAACATACATTTGCACAGCATGGTATGTTCAATATTTATTAATCATTTTTTTACTTTTTTTACCTTTTACTTACATTGTAATTAAATATATCTACACATAACATTTAGGATTTTTTCTGACCTTTAAGGAAGTAATTTTGTAACTTATTTAAAGTTTTTTACGCTAGTTAACCTAGTTTACAATAGGTAGATTGTTTGAGATTGTTTTTATTGATTAATTGTTTAATTATTTTAATTGATGATTGTGTATATATGCTTATGCTTCCACACACTCTGAAGAAGTCCATTTTGGACGAAACCTAGGTCAATGGTGGAGCACTGGTGTTTTTTGTATGTGAATAAAGCTGCTTGGAAGAGCCTACTACTTCGTGGATTATTTCCTTGGTTTGTGCTGGTTAATTGGTTGAATAATTAAATGTTTATTTCCACTGAAAAACAAATTGTAAACTTTGGGTGCTGTTGGGAAATATGATGTGCTACTGCATGCAGTCTTATCCATTGTGTAGGAACAATAATCCACACATATGATACATATGCAAATGCTCACCACAGGATTGTATGCATTTAAAAAACAATACATCTTCTGCTTATAAGCTGGTTCCAGCTATGTAAATTACAGGACTGCAGTATCATATACACAAACACTGGACTGTTTGTCAATGGAGTATTCCCCCTTCCCTGATATGTTACTCAGTATACAGAGCTTAGCAAGATATCAGTGCTGAAAGTGACAAAAAACTTTACATGGTTGAAATACCTTTCTGGCAGTAAAGTTCCCTATGGTGCAGGAAAATCCACTATCTCAAGCAAACTTGTTGGTCTCTCCCCACACTGATGCTGGGGAGCATCTGCCAATGGGAGCTCGCGCAGCAGCAGATCCTGTCACTAACATAGCATAGAAATGAGCCTGGCTCTGCCATCATGCCTAAGGAGATAAGTATTTTTATGAATCATTTCTAGGTAGTACAGCAGAGCAAATTGCAAAAGTGAAATGTAGGTTATGTAGGTGTAATATCCCTTATAAAGCAAGTACATGTAGCTACCGAGCAAAGGAATCCTATATGTTACTAAGGTGCCTTTTCCTTGTGTAGTGAACTACTGTCCTGCTATATAGTGCTTCCTCATCCAAAGCACAGGAACAGCTAGTACACACTGCACATCCAGAAGTAGGGACAAAGCAAAAAAATAATTAGGGAAAAGTTCCCAAATTAAGGTCGCTTTTCAAATGCCAGTGCTATTAATTTAGAACTTCTCAAAATAATTCCTAATTTCAGGAGGAATGGAGAAAAAATATGAGAAAAATGTAGGGGTGTCCCTCAAAATTCTGGGCAGTTGAGGGGTACACAGTTATATACTATATGCTCTTATGTGTCATTCAGCTACACAGTATGCCTTCTGCATGCTGTTGTGGACAACTGTGAGATATGTCTATGAATTACAGTAGTTAAGGGCAGTGCAGAGCACATAGGGCACAAGATGCATTGTCTGAGTCACAGTAGCCAATGGCAGTGAAGGACATATAGGGCACAAGATGCATTGTCTGAGTCACAGTAGCCAATGGCAGTGAAGGACATATAGGGCACAAGATGCATTGTCTGAGTCACAGTAGCCAATGGCAGTGAAGGACATATAGGGCACAAGATGCATTGTCTGAGTCACAGTAGCTAATGGCAGTGAAGAACACACAGGGCAGAAGATGCATTCATGAATCTTATATACTATGTTTTTCAACTGTAGTATCCAATCTGTTAACAATGCTCATTTAATTTAGTATAAACATTTTTATGCTAGTTACAATATTAAGTTGTGATTAATCTGACATATATAAAAAGTTTCATGTAAATACTTATATTTTACCAACTTTCTTTTAGCTATGTGTCCTAATTAAATCTCTAATTCTTCTGAAAAACAAAACAAAATAAGTATAGACTTTGTTTTATTAAAATATTTCATTTAATTTATCATAAAGGGGTTCATGGTATAGGTTAGCTTCACAGTTTCCCAACCCTGTACTGAACTCCTTAATTTAAGGTACTGTCAGAAATCTTGCTGCTGCAAATTAAAATATTTTTGTCAATCAGCAAAATTTTCCAAGTAATATTACTTTTGCATTATATGTCTTTACAAGTGTTTATATCTGCTTGTGCCCAGTTTTTGAAAGAAATGGGTGTTTATCAATAAATATTTTTGAGTGATACTATAAATTGGTCTCACTTGCTTAAATGGAATTTAATTTTTAAGATTTTTTTAATGTCAGTTCTTGAAGACAATTTAGGATTTGTACTTGGGTCTATACTAACATGTCAACAGGGCAGAATAGCGAATGCCCTTACGTCGACATATATTAAACAAAATCCCTAAATCTCGAATGGCCAGAACAGTGATTTTTTTTCCCAGGGAAAAAAACGCTTGGCCGTTGTTGGGAATTTGCCATTTCCTCCACTGTAGTGCGATCCCGGAGTTAGTATATTTAAGTGGGGGGGGGGGGTTATTTTGTCTATTTATTATATAGTTTATTTTGTCTGTCAGTTTGTTTTTTTTTGTTGTTGGCCCAGCGATTTTTTTCCTGGAAAAAAAAATTGCTGTTCTGGCTGTTCGAGATTTAGACATTTTATTTAATATGTGTCAACGTAAGGGCATTCGGTATGCTGCCCTGTCAACGTGCTAATATAGAGCCTTCGTACTCTATCATTTAGCCCAATATTTGCACAATCGCTGTATTAAGCTGTAAATATCCAAATGGGATTGGATATCAATTACATCTGTTTCCAAGTTTATCCCTTCATTTATGGTTGATGTGTTTCTTTTCATTGAATTATTTATATTTATAGTAGCTGCATGTACAGTATATATAAGCTTATTATACTAAATCTACCTAAAAAATGACAAATTAAAAAAAAACACACTCTTATTGCAGAATAATTAATTTACCAATTTTGACCACAAAGGTCTTCAGAATAAACAACTTATACAAGAACACATTCTTTTATACTAAAAACTTAAAAGATATGTGACTGTAAAGTCACTTCTAATTGCCATTTAAAACACATTTACAGTTAACAATACCATTCAGATCTGGTAAAACATAAGCATTAAGTAAAATCTGCCATTTAATTTCACAAAATTCCAATTCATCCTCTCTAATTCCATTAAAATTATTAGGTACATGATCAACAACTAAAAAATGAACTTTTTGAATCCCATACATGTGAAAGAATGCTTTGTTAAAGAATTGTTGACTTTCTTATTTTTAATTGCATAATGATGTTCATGAATATGTTTTCTTAAGGTTCTGTTGGTTTTCCCTATGTAATATGAACCACAGGTAACACACTGGGTATAGTAAGTCACACAAGAAGCATCACATGTAAAAATCCTGGAGTTGCCTAAGCTCTTAAAGGGGAAGAACAATAAAAATTAGGCACTTGTGCTATATACCTACCCATGGAAATCACCATACATTAAGTCCCCTTTGTGTTTGCTCTATTCCATCTTTTTACTCTGCAATATATTTTTATGTGTATTCCTCTTTTATTGGTAAATAAGGCTTTTCCCCCATAACTTGCAGAACTTCTTCACTTCTGGCCAATATATGCCATTTGCTACATAGAATATTTTTAATCAAGCCACTGTCAGTAGTGTGGACCAACGTTTGCCTCTATTTTCTGCTACCTCTTTAACTTTAATGTTCTCATCTATGTCAATATTGTTGATAATGTTCCTAATGACTGTCAGATATGCTAGAGGCATAGTACTGTAATGCAAAATGGCATTACTTAAAGTATTTTTAAAAGTTACCAGAGTATATAATACTGAATCCCCCTCTTTTCCATATACTTAAAAATCCAAGAAATCAACCTTATTTTTATTCTTATTGTACACAAATTTAAGGAAGGAAGTACTATAATTAAGGTTTCTGATGAAACTACTTAATTTTTCATTATCTCCCCAAATGAAAAAATATCATAGATAAAATGATAGTATGCCCTATTGAAATTAGAACTAACTATAGGATTAAGAATATTTAATTCCGAAGATATCATAACTAAATTGGAATAGCTGGGTATCATACAGCCTCTCATAGCCACCCATTTCTTTTGATGATAAAATTCTCCCAAAAAAGAAAAAAAAATTATCATTCAATACCTGTTTAGAAATCGGATCTGGTTTAAATAGTAATTGGCAAGTGAGAGTGACTTTGCACTCAAGTGTCTTTTAATTTTTTGTTATAAAAGAGTGTGTCATTGTGTAAGTCATTTGTTCTGAAGAAGACCTTTTGTGGTCAAAAGTGCTAAATACATTTTTAAAAAGTAGTTGAGTTACTCTGCTTGAAGAGTATACTAAAACTTCCTGCTAAGTATTCCAAAAGTTTATTGTGAAATTGTGTATATTATGTTTCAGTACAAAAGAATGTATTAACTTTTCTATTTTTGCTTAATATATATGAATTGGTACACAGCTTAATATAAATATGTATAGAACCTTACTGAAAAATATATTAAATGTTTTTATTTTTAAGTGGGATAGTTTAAGATGACTTCAATTATGAACCCACACAAAAAATTCATTCCACAATGTCTTGAGATTTAAGTCAATTGATTTTTTATAACTATCACCAGTTTCTTTCTAGATATTTGGTCCCTTGCACCATGAACAGGGTACATTGCTACCTCCTGCTCCATGTTTTCTGGTTTCTATTTTCTTGGATATTATTTAGTTTTTTCAAGTTGGTTTAAGGCCAAACACCCATAAATGTACGTATGTACATATGTATTTATTTATTTATGTTTATTTACTGAGGTAGTACACTGATCTCAATGGATCATTTGCAGTTACAGTCTGGGTGAGTAGGATCACATAAGAAATGAACAAAACATATTTACAGATAAAAGGATATGCTAAAAACATGTACATATTTACAGATGCAAGAATATGATATGACATTTAGTTCAAGAGGCAATTTACAATGTCAAAGGATTGGATAGAAAATGGAGTTATGCTTATTAGAACTATTTGGATAAGATGTAACCATAATGACTGAGATGGCTTGTGCTAGATTATTTTAAGATGACTTCCATAACAGGTTTAGATTTATCTGTGATGATTTTAAGAATCAGGCAGTCAGCTTTATCCTTTTAATTCTTTTCAGTTTCTTAACTTGCTCGCTGTTATTTCAGTACTAAATAAGAATAACAAGTTAAAAGAAAGTCATCCTTATCTTTTACTTCTCTCAAGCGTAAAGGACAATAATACTATACTACTGGTCTTACACTGGTAGTAGGTTGGTATGCATTGCCCTCACAGAACAATTAAAGCCCGAGGAAAATCACGGTTTTCTTAATGATTTGATTTGTTGAATTGCAAAGATTAACCTGAATGTCAAATAAATGCATGAGTAACCAACATAGATAAGAAGGTGGCATTGGCTATGTTCAGGGATGTTTTCATGCAGAATGAGTCTAGACTGATTTGAATGCTATACAGATAAAAATGGCATGGCCTGCAAGGAGGTCTTTTGAGTTTGCATGTGTTTATGCTTCCAAAGTCATACTGACTTTACATCTGCACACTTTAGTTACAGTAAGTAATATAACTTGCATTTTCTAAGTAGCATACAAATGTGTTGTCACTATTTTGTTACTGTACTGTGTAAAACTCTGGTTCTTTAGCCTATCTATAATTTTCTGTTTGTGTCTTGTACCATGTGCTTGGGTCATGCCTGAAAGAATCTATCAACCAATCCACTTTGCTGGTTATCAAACTGAAATAAATAAAGGAATAAATAAATAAATAATTAAACAAACATTAGCTCTGTCCTTTACAAAATTTACAAAGCCAACTTGGTCATTATGGATGATCTTTGGTATTAAATGTATAGGATTATTAGCTAGAATTTTGCATAGAATCCAATGTTTCCCAAAATTAGGCTGTGAGCTGTAGTTCCCGGTGAACAGAGTTTGATTCCACATATCTTATTTATCTACTGTGAGACCGTGAGCAAGTGCAGGCAGGCTACTGGAAATTTGGGCTAGGCTCCTCAGTGGCCCCCTGGAATGCAAGCCTATTAACTATGTATGAACTGATTACACGCACACACACACACACACACACACACACACACACACACACACACACACACACACATATATATATATATATATATATATATATATATATATATATATATATATATATATATATATATAAAATATAATTTGGTTTAGGTAGTACAGTAATAACTTAATGGGTAATTAGATGAGGCAAATATGTCATCAAGTGGTGTTTTAATCTGTAGATAAGCCATCTGTACCAGAAGCCTTTCCTCTTAGCCCCAACGAAATGTATAGTTATCCCCTTTGGGAAAAAACATGTACCCATGAATTACCACATAGGTGGCAGTACACTAAACACAGAAAGTGTGATGAGTGACTTAGGGTCACAGGTGGACAGTGGTCTCACCTTCGATAACCACATTGCCACAACATCTTCTATGTGGCATACCTCATCACTAAGGGCTTTTCATCCAGAAAAAAGGAGGTCATTGTCCCACTGTACTCATCCCTCATTAGACCCATTATAGAGTACAACACCCTGTTTGGCATGTACCTCATAAGACATCTGCAACAGCTGGGAAGGCCGCAGAAATACCTCATTAAAAGAATCACAGGCCTAAAGCAGATGCCCTATGCTGACAATCTAAAAAAACTCCAGCTATACTCTGTGGCATATTGTCTACTCAGAGGCGATCTTTGCTTAACATTCAAGGCCATGTCAAACCCTGAGCTGTTGAACATGCTCCACTTAAAGAAATCCCAATCCCTCAGAGCCACACGCTCCAGGGATTTAAACCTTGTCATCACAATAAACAAAACATGCTGGAGGGATAGGTTCCTGACCCAGAGACTCCCCATACTTTGGAATAGACTGCCCATACATGTCAAGCAGAGTGCCTCCTTGGCCCTCTTCAAAAGGAACCTTGACGATTGGATGGGAGATAGTAAATTCACCCCGGGGATCATGTCAGTTGCCCTGCTAGACAGGGGTCCAGGGAAGAAAATATTGTGGGAAGAAATATCCAGGGAATTGTTATGGCTAGGCTTATATAGGCCCTAGGGCCAATAGCCTAGTACCAACATATGAACCTTTGAACTGTAAAGATATTCGTATTTCTTCTACTGCTATAGCTGTAGTAATTATGTCTGATTGTTGTATTTTTATAGAAGTAAATTGTTTGTCCTTTACCTATTGCTTAATCTTATCTAAAGCAGGTAAAGAATAGCAAACATACAGGCAATAAGAGAAATCTATCATTATTTTATTTCTGTCGGATGTGACTTGAGATTACCCTATTTGTTCCTATTTTTTAAGATTTACATAAATATGAAATAATACCATACAGAAGCTGTCAGTGCTGTCCAATGTTTGCTGGTTGTGCTTGACCAAAACTTTTATTAATTTGTAACCATGCTGGTTGAATAACAAAGCAAGTTCCTTGTGTATTTCTGAGTTGTTAACCAGTCCAGTTGGATATTTCTAATGTGAAGGCCTTTAAGACTTGCTTAACTTTGATACATTCAATAAAATAGCTGTTTTCTATTTGCAGTTTCCTGTATTTGATTAACTTCTTTTCAAAAGAGTCATGTGATTGTTTTAAAGTCTAAAACTCTTTAGGTTTCATTGCAAATATTCCCTCTTCTTATTAAACCACATGTTGATGGTAGTCACCCCTATAGCTTCATCTATGCCTAATGGAGACCTTTAAGCCATAATCAGCTCTGTACTAGAATATATTATATTAAGAGGAGCTGGGATCAGCTGCCCCAAAGGAATTATATCATTAAGCTACAAGTCTCGATTGTCAGGTATAGGCAGCCTGTGGGTAAACATCTCGGGTGATAAGGATGCAACTTGCTGAGAAAGTGGTTGCAACAGTTGTGCCAGCATTCCTATAAATAACATAAGATTTAAGTTTTAAGATACTAGCTTTAGATGTGGATTCATTAAGACCTGGCTGATTGTAAGCATTCAATTTAATTTGCCAGGTTAACTCTCTATATACAAATAAGTTTTTCCAGGGATTTCCCCTTGGATTTTTTCAATTTTATCTATTATCAGAAGAAGACAAAAATGTGTAAGATCAATCTGAATGTGTTTTATAAAGCATTTTTACAGTTCTTGTGTTTAATATGATGCATGTGGTCATATCTACATTCTCTAAGTCTTCTCTCAGCTTTTCCTACTTAAAAGCAAGAACATACTTGACATAAGGCTATGTACATTAACCTCAATGAGTTGCAGTTATAGTGAGTGGAGGGTTTTATCAAAATTTTATTGACCACCACAGATTCTTCTAAAAAATGTGTCTGCACTCCCAGACAAGAGCCGCATTTAAACGTACCACGACTTTGTTGGGATAAGTGTGGTTAGAGTACTCTTTCAAATCTAACAAGTTCTTAATTGTGAGGTTTGAGTCCAGGCTTGTCAATAGTGTTCCTGTACATAAAAAAATGTTGCAATTTCTTCCCAGTATGCACTTAATATCATAAAAGTCAACACTGTAAGTTGTAACCATAGAGTCTATGTAGGACTTATTGTTCACATTATTGTTATTAACTACATTCATTTCCTGGTCCCTCACCAGTGGGCAATAGATTCCCTTCTCTCTCTTTAAAACAACCTCCTTCCGTACCTCTAAAATAAAGTCACTGGGGTATCCTCTCATTAAAAACATTTTAGACAGTTTGTCACATTGTATTAAAAATGTATCAGCTTCCAAAATCATTCTGGCTAAAAGTACAAACTGGCCCTTTAGAATCCCCATCTTCTGGTGGGGAGGGCAACAGCTAGTATAAAATAACATTTCTGGTTACTAATTTATATAAATATATTTTCTTTTCTACATCCAAATCTATATGACAGGATTTCTATAAGCCCTTCTTGCTATTTCAATGCAGTTGTGCTAGCTTTTTTGATAATCATGAGATGATTCATAATGAAGGTTATCCAGGATCTGATGTGCCTGATTTTATTGTCTAGTTAAATCTTTATTTTTAATTATTGTTTTATTAAATTTTGTGTAGAATTAATCAGCTTTGTTACTTTTTGATTAATTTTTTTGTTTCAAAATATTAGTTGCTTTTCTTCATAATGTTTGTAAATAATGTAAAATATTCCTATGTCATCAGAGGTGGAATGTTTCTAATGGGATTAGACTATAAGTGTGTTGTTAAATAATTCCACTCCTAATGTAAGGCTAGAGTCTGAATCTTTCGGAATGCTTTTATTAGTTCTCTAAATAAGAGGTCTAGACGATTTCCTCACACATGTCATTTTTGTTAATAAATTGCCAGGATCAGAAATAAAGGAGACATAATCTCAATTGATTTCAAATGTTATGCTTTTGGAATTTAAAAAAAATGTTGTCTACTTTGAGATGAATGCAGTAAGAAATAAATTAATTCAATGACAACAGGCTTCAGGTTTCCTCATACATCTATGACACTTAAATCTTTCACATATGTCTTTAAAAGTTCTAAATGTTTTTATGTTTTTCATTTGCCAGATTTGATCTACCTATAATGGTGGTCATATTTAGGCTAAGGTTACCAGCTAAGTGAATAGAAAATTGGATCTTTGCAAAAAGTATATAGTTAAAATTTATAGCAAAAAGGTTTACTAATAAAGATTTCTTGACTCCTGTATTAACTTGACAGTAAGTCCACATGTTTTCTTCATTACTAACCAAGTGTTTGATGAAACATTTTACCTAAGATGGTAACTTAACTTCTGATCTGCTTAGACATCAGTGCTTGAATAGCTTAAGCAGTGACCATTCAAGATGAGGTGAAGAGGAACATTGAGATACTGTAAACAGTGAGATAGTGAATACTCTCTTTGCTTCAGCACCAGCTAGAATAAATAATAATGCAAAGAATAGCTAAATAAATGAATACATAAATATATATGTGTGTGTGTGTGTGTATATATACACACACACACACACACACACACACACACACACACACACACACACACACACACACACACACACATATATGTAATACAAACCTTAGCAGAAAAGTCACATCCATTAGTTCCTTCCTGACACCACTAAACCAACAAGAAGCTTGTCAACAAACACTGCAATAGTATTCCTTACCCTACTGCAATGCACACTCCTAGGTGCCATCTTGCTGTCTGTCCTAACAGATGTTATTCTTGTTGTAATATTTAACATCTGTTGAGACTTGGATGTTCATCCTTTTGTGTCCAATTATATGCCATATGGGGCCATATGAGTCAATTAGAAGATAGGAAACCACTTACAACAGTATCTATCCTTTCCTAGGACTTTATTCAGCTGGTATTACATCATATTTTAATACTTGAATAAGCAATTAACTTTCCCTCTACTAACTTTGATATTTTTTTGTATTAACAGGATTTTTAAACTTATACCATTGAACTTTTGTATATCAGCTTTCTGATTTACTACAGTATTGAGAACTCTTATGTTTTGAGCACTAAAAAATTACTTATTTATTAATTGTTTCTATTTACAGTTAGATTCTTTGGTTTTGGTTAAAAACCCACTGATGGTAACTTGCTCCAGTTCTAATATATCTCTTTAAATAGGTCAGTGGTCTAGATCCTGCAATTATCTATAAATTCTGTGTTATTGTAAATATTATATGTTATATCTATTATAAAGTCGCACAATTTATTTACAATTTGGAATCTTCATTTTCATGCAACTTCCTGAAATTAAATTTAGAAATGTAATAATTTTAAACAATATTTACATAATTGCAGCATAATGTTTACAGAAGATCTTAAGTACAGACAATGTTTTCTTCAAACTTTATGTCACTGTATATATCTACATTGATTAAAATGAAAGTATATTTATTTTACATTTGTTAACCGGGATAGTCCGACTGGACACAGGTCCATTTTCAGCGGAGGCCCGGGGAGAAAAGCTCCACATGTGGATAGTTACATAAGAGTTAAACGGTAGCAGTTTTATACAGTCACATATAGATACCAGTACAGAATTATAGGATTATATGCATACTATACTGTATAATGCAAATCAGATGTTGAAGAACAAGTCTGATTAAACATATCCCTTTTCCAGTATTTGAACTGGACAGTCCTGTACAAAGGGGGGATCTGACAGCATTTACATATTCAGTCTTTTGTTTGATAAAAGACAAATTATTTGTAAGGCAAACTATTTATTTAAATGTTGTCATTATGGTGCATGTTAAAGAAATTATTTAGAAATAGTAACCAGCAGGAACACACAGCTAACTGTCATCCTTACTTCCCGAGCAAGTCTGCCCGCCATGCTGTTGTGATTATATTATCAGATTGTACTGCTTATATTCCTGTTTATGGCTGTGCCCGTTTTATCTTTTTTCACTCAGATTATTCATGGATATTTAAAATAACTGTAAAGGGTATATTTCACTTCTTGTTTTGCATAGTTGATAGTTTACATGTTTAACAGTTACAACACAGGTGCAGGTAGTTTTAAAGGAGTTTGGATGTGATAGAGATGCAGATTACCACCAAGTCTGATACATAACAAGTCTACTTCCTTATCAGATTTCAGGCAGTTTGTCAATGAAAGTGTCCCAAAGATGGATTTCTTTAATCAGTGTCCATAAACAAGTAGTGGCAATTATTACTGTGTTATAAATGTACTTGACAGGAAACTAAATAGTCTACTTAATTATTTCACACTCACATTGAACAAAAAAGGGGACAATAGGGATGGTAACAATTGTATTTGTTTGTTTGCTTTGTTTGATTTGCTTATCAACTAGGTGAAATGGATGAGAGCCCCTTTTCATTCAACCTCGTTAAAGAATGTATAATGAACAGAAAATGGAACACATATAGAAATGTGTAACAATAAAATATATAACTACGAAATTAAGGGGAGACTGAGGAGTGACACTGAGGGAAATCAGAGGCTCTAACAGATCTGAAGAATATTCAAACAGTGAATAAGTGACATAAGGCCCTGCACTGAAAACGACAATATTGGTAGTAGGATTCCTTTGCAGATAGCGATTCTATCTTGTTTTATTAGGAAACACTGGAGAACATGGTATTTGTAGAGCAGAAATGGAAGATTTTTTACTCACTTTTATGTGTGTGTGTGAAGAACATCAAATTTTATTACTTATTTTGTGTATGTGTGTGGAGAAAGTCAAAGAGGCGTCTACCCAGATGATATTTTAAGATATTTTACAGATTCTACTATTTTCAGGAAATCCCCACTGGGACTATTATGGTTCTAACTGAATTTGCATGAGTTAGGGTACCTAAGGGAGCCAAATGCCATTTCATCAGTTTTACTGAGGTTCACCTTAAGACCTTCTGGATTGCAGCCTTGGCATAAATCAGGCAGGGTAGAGTTAAGGGTGTTGGGAATTGTCATAAGATTGCTGCTGATTCCAAGACAGCACTGTTATCTGCCTTTAGCAGAGTGTTGCTATTGTCTGTGGAAGAGTGAGAGAATTAATATGTACAACAAAAACAGTCATTCTAAAGATTTAACACTTGGAAACATCAGATAACATCTTGTAGAGAAGGGGCTGGGCACAAAAATGAGCAATGGTAAAGAATCTGCTTTTCTGATAATCATAAAACCATTTTAGTGAGGTTGAGTTGAGGCCTTGGAGACAGAGCTGCTTGATGGAAAAGTGAATTATCTACAAGGTCAAAGGCTTTAGATGAGTCCATGAAATTGCAGCAGTGGGGTTTCAGTTACTCACTGAACAGTAGAGTGCATCTGTCAGAGAGAGCAGAACAGTGTTTTTGCTATGATCACTTCTAAAACCATGGAGAAGAACAAAAAAAAAAATCTTACTTTTTCCTACTTTCTGAAAGTTAAGAAAGTTCAGTTACAGATTTGCTGTTCTGAACTGTTTGGAAGTTTCTAGAAGGCGAGTGCTTGCTTGGGCTAAAGGGAAGTCTCTGTGTTCACCAGTGGCAGTGGTTAACACTGAACAGCCTGCCTGTCCCTGGAGGAGTGGTTACTGCCTAGAAGCTGTAGTTTTATTGGCCATTTTGGGTCGATTCTAAACTCCTTGATCCCCCTCTCTTAAAACCCGGCTGCCTTGTGGTTTTGGCGTCTTTCCAGACTTGCTAGTTGTTGCTGAAGCACCTACCAAGGGGAGAAAACACTGAGAGAAGAAAAGGAGCCACTTTTGTGATTTTAAGTATTTTCTTCTGATTTTTTGTTAAGTTTTATTGCTTTGCTGCCTACTTTTTGGCATTTTCCAGCTTGCTAAAGTTTATATCTGTAACAGTAACAGTACTTGGAACACATCTAGAGCCTGTTTACTGCATTTCCTGTGTTGCACTTAATTTAAAATCATGTTTTTCTCTAAAACTGCATTTTACCTGGTTTTGGCCTAGCACTCAAGTGTGGGGTCATTTATTGCACTGTTGTGAATATTTTGCTGCTTGTGTATCTCTGCTACCTTTAAACTACAAAAAAAAAAAAAAAAAAAAAAAAAAAATCTTGCTTTTTTCCCACTTTCTGAAAGTTAAGAAAGTTCAGTTACAGATTTGATGTTCTGAACTGTTTGGAAGTTTCTAGAAGGCCAGTGCTTGCTTGGGCTAAAGGGAAGTCTCTGTGTTCACCAGTGGCAGTGGTTAACACTGAACAGCCTGCCTGTCCCTGGAGGAGTGGTTACTGCCTAGAAGCTGTAGTTTTATTGGCCATTTTGGGTAAATTCTAAACTCCTTGATCTCTCTCTCTTAAAACCCTACAACTGTGCGGTTTTGCACACTGAGCAGCATCGGGCAGCACCGCCTAAACAGGTTTAAACTATTCCATGCTCCACAAAGTCTGCTCTTCACTTTTTCCCTTAGAACTGTTCAAACTCTCAAATTAATCACTCTATTCTCTTTCTAAAGCCTTGCACTTGCTCAGCTCTTATAAGGAAACACTAACTAACTAA
Source organism: Protopterus annectens (assembly GCF_019279795.1). Classification (NCBI taxonomy): domain Eukaryota; kingdom Metazoa; phylum Chordata; order Ceratodontiformes; family Protopteridae; genus Protopterus; species Protopterus annectens. The sequence continues at coordinate 813,239,472 of NC_056734.1, forward strand.
AGCACTACACCCTCCTTGACTTCTCATAAGTATTCGGCTCCCGATTGGTCCTTCCTGATCTAGTGAAAAATCAGTTCCCTTCCCTAATCTGATCAGTAAAAAAACAGTTCCCTATACTAATCTGGTATGTCCAAGGGTCAGTTTCAGGGTTACTCTCCAGTCCAGCTAGTGAATCTGGGAATTTTGAGGCAATGTTACAATTGCCTTATGTACACAGACAACCCTCTCCTCCTTCCAACAAACTCTAATACATGTGAGAGATGCAGTTACACAGCCAAACTGGAGGCAGAGCTCTCTCCACCCAAGACTGGCACAGTCAGTCAGGAGGAAAAGGTAACCACCCACACCACAAATCCAGTCTCACACAGACCTATTGCATCTGCATACCCAACACATAAACACACAAAAACATACTCTGAGGCGCTAAATAAAAATCTGTCTAAACAGCAAAGACCTCCTAAGCAGATATCCAAGCAACAGCCACCCCTCAACAATACCCACGAATCACAGATCTCACAAAATCAGTGTGCCACACAGTCACAGCCCTTAAGGGCAAACAACACACCAAATACACTTGTTATAGGGGACTCTATTGTCCAGCACACTGACGTCCCACTCACCAGACTGAACAAGGAGAAGGTCACTGTAAGCTGCCTGTCAGGTGCCAGGATCTGCCACATAATGCAAGCACTCAGGTCACTCTAAAGCAAGTACAAGTATGACTCCGTCATTGTCCATGCTGGTGTGAATGACCTGAGACGTACCTCCCTGGACTACATGAAAAGAGACATAGAGGAGCTCTCTGATCATGTAGCCCAGGCTGGTATGACCCTGACCTTGAGTAGCATCTTGCCCTCACCAAGAATGATGCCACAGTATAAAGACAAAATGATCAGTTTCAACAATTGGCTAAAGTATTGGTGTCATTCAAACGGGATCCAGTGTCTGTCAGCCTGGGATGACATGCTCGACAAGCCACATTGCTTCGCTAGGGACGGCTTGCACCTGTCATCCTTAGGCTTTTGTATACTGGCCAAGGCTCTTGCCACCCCCATAGTGCCATTTTTAGGCAAGGCTCAAAGGACAAACCCACCTCCATAGACAACCCAAGGATAAAAAAACTAAAGGTATTGCTACTCAATGCCAGAAGTCTAAACCTCAAGATGCATGCACTCGAGGCTCTCCTCAGTATGGAGAAAACCGATGTCTGTGCAGTAACAGAAGCCTGGTTCAAGGCTCCTGAGAGCACCCCAGCACTACCAGGTTATAACTCATACTGTGCGTTTCAGCCCCAAAACTCGGACTGAAGCACAAAAGGAGCGGGAGTATCTATATTAATCAAAGATACCTACACCTCCAGGTTAGTGGCACTGCACGAAGCATTGGAAACCATCCATGTGCATCTAACAGCGGGCAAAACTGCCTTTCAGTTTGTAGCCTGCTATAGAACACCCTCTCTATTACAGGAACCCCACTTGGCATTCCTGAGAACACTGAAAAATATGATGGTCTCTCCAAACACTATGTTATTGGGTGACTTCAACTACCCAAACATTGACTGGGAAAACTACTCAAGCCCAAACACCCTCGCCCAACGGTTCCTTGAATTTATAAACTCTAATGCGATGGAACAACTGGTCACCACTCCCACAAGAGGAAACAACATATTGGACCTGGTAATCACCAACATGGGGACTCTATGTTCCACACCAGAAGTAAACCCCTCATTGGTAAGATCAGACCATAAAAAAATTTCCATGGACATCCATATCCCGTCCCCACCCCCAGCCAAGGAAATCACAGTAAAGAATTTCTCAAAAGCCAACTTTGCACTTATAATACAGCCCAATCCACAGAATCCATTACAAATGCATTCTATGAGCACCTGCAGGAATGCATGGATCATGCTATCCCAAATAAAACCAAGACTCACTCCTCCAAAAACAGGAGACCTGTCTGGTGGACCCCAGCCATAAATAAGCTATACAACAGAAGGAGGAAGCTACTACATGACAGAGCAAAATCCCAAACAGGGAAGGCATCTCTGATCAGTATTAGCAAGAAACTTTGATCCCTCATAAAATCATCAAAGGCCAGTTTCGAAAGAAAAATTGCCCTAGACACTAAAAATAATCACAAGGCCTTCTTTAGTTATGTCAGGAATATGGGTGGAAACTCCCAGATATGCTCTGAATTGTTGCATAACGGTACAAAATATACTGAACCTACAGACATAGCCAACATCCTGGCAGACAGATTCAGCGCAAATTTCTCCCCCCCCTTCCCCCCCAAAGGAGCAAACGCCTATCCCAACTGAATGTAACCTCCCTGACATCACAGATGCACAGGTGAAAGGTGCCCTCTCCAAAGCAAAAAACACAGCATCTATGGGAACGGATGGTGTCCCAGGCTGTGTCTTACATGAGTTCCAAGAAGAACTGAACCCTCACATTAAGTCACTGTTCAAACTTAGCCTTACTACAGGATATGTACCCAAAGAATGGCGTACAGCTACAGTGGTCCCACTCCACAAAGGTGGTGCCACAACAGACCCCGGGAACTATCGCCCCATAAGCCTGACTAGTCTGGTTTGTAAAGCTATGGAGCGTATTATCATGGAACTCATAAACAAAGACATTGGGAGCCTCCAGACAATGGACCCTACCCAATTTGGCTTTGTTAAGGGCAGATCCTGCCTCTTAAACCTAGTTGATTTCTTTGAAACAGTTACCAAAGCCATAGATGAGGGCAAGGTACACAGCCTACCTGGACCTCGCAAAAGCCTTCGACACAATACCCCACTCGGGCATCATAAATAAGCTTACCAGCTTAAATATCAACCCCTATATCACAAGATGGATTGCAAACTGGCTCAGGGATAGAACCCACATGGTCAGAATTGCAGGTGCCATGTCCAAATCCAAACCAGTTACAAGTGGCGTCCAACAGGGCTCAGTTCTGCGACCTCTATTGTTCAGTATATACTTCTCTGAGGTTCAGGCTAACACAGGGGGATTATGGCTGACAAAGTTCGCAGATGACTGCAAACTGGGGGCCATAATCGAATCTTCAGCTGACACAAGCATCCTCCAAAAGGGTCTCACAGAGACGGATGCTTGGTGCCAGAGCCACAGCCTCAAGCTAAATGCTAAAAAGTGCATAGTCATCCCCTTTGGGAAAAACAAGGTACCCACAAATTACCACATAGGTGGTAATCCATTAAGTACAGAAGAAGTAATTAGAGATTTGGGGACCAACGTAGATAGTAATCTCTCCTTTGATAATCACGTTGCCAAAGTGGTTAGAAAGACCTTCTGTATAGCCCACCTTATCAGGAAAGGGTTCGCATCTAGATCAAGAGAGGTCATTGTGCCCCTCTACGCGTCACTCATCAGGCCCATAATTGAATACAATGCCCCTTTTGGGATGTACTTTACCCGACACCTGCAGCAACTGGAGAGACCCCAAAAGTACCTCACCAAGAGGATCATGGGGCTACAAACAGATGCCCTATGCAGCTCGACTAAAGAAACTCCAGCTCTACTCAGTTGCTTAACGCCTATTCAGAGGTGATCTATGCCTGACGTACAAAGCCATGTCAAACCCAGAATTAATGGACATGCTCCACCTCAAAAAATCCAAGTCTCTTAGAGCTACACGCTCCAGGGACTTAAACCTCAGCACAAAAATAAATAGGACATGCTGGATGGACAGATTCATTTCCCAGAGGCTCCCCTCACTCTGGAATAGAATCCCAATTCATGTTAGACATAGCCCCTCGCTGACCCTCTTCAAGCGAAATCTGGACACGTGGATGGGAAATCACAAATTCGCCCCTGGGATCTCTTCTGAGTCCCTGCTAGACAGAGGCACAGTAAACTAATCTTAAAGGGTACCTTCTGTGACCTACTTTACAGAGGCACAGTAGGCTAATCTAATAGGGAGGCGGAAGCCAAATAAACTCTGGCTAGGCTTATAAATGCCCTAGGGCAGATAGCCTAGTATCTACCTATGAACCTATGAACCTATGATTGAGGAAAAGATCATACGCTTTAATGTGGTCTTGAGGCTGAGAAGCTCCTGCCCTTTCTAGAATTTTAATAATAGAAGATACTAGCACAATGGATCTGAATGAACCCAGATTAGAACTGGTGACTTGTTTGGAATATGGGATGACTATAGAAATTTTTCACAACTCTGGAAATATGATATTGGAAAGAGGCTTGTTAAGGATATACTAGAATGGAATGCCATTGAAAGTATTTCATACCTTGATAAAACTAGAAAAAACTCCATCCAATCCAGCAGCAGCATAGCTGGGAGTATTTCTGAGTTATTTGTTGATGATAGATAAGGTAATTGATATAAAATAAAAATCATTTACAAAACTGTTGTCCCCAGCACAGTGTACTAGCCATAAAAGAATAGTCCAGGAAAGTTCTTGACTTGATCCTGACTCTTTTCAGTGAGTAAGACCAACGGACTGTGATAACACCTCCTCCTAAGAACCAGAACCTATATTTAAAGGCCGAAGGCATTAAAAGAACAGTCCAGGAAAGTCCTTGACCCAATCCTGACTCTTTTCCAGTCAGTAAGCCCAACGAACTGTGATAACATCTCCTCCTAAGAGCCAGAACCTATATTTAAAGGTCAAAGGCATTAAAAGAACAGTCCAGGAAAGTTCCTGACCCGATCTTGACTCTTTTCCAGTCAGTAAGCCCAAGGGACTGTGATAACATCTCCTCCTAAGAACCAGAACCTATATTTAAAGGCCAAAGGCATTGTACTACCCTCCATGTTTAAATTATACTAAAATTGAAACTTCACTTGACTGAATAAAGCACAGCTGTGGCGTGTATACCTAGCTCTGACAACAGAATCCCATACCCCCCCATTCCCCACTGCCTAAATCTCTGTCCCATTCAGACTTTACTTAGAATAGCCGTTATCCTGTCTTATTCTACTGAAGTTACTTGCAAACAGGTCATGTACAAAATTAAATAGTGGAAAATACAGAGAACAGTAATCTGCTAAATCCACCATACTGGGATAGAGCTACAGACTGGCATCAGTCGCTATACTTAATTTCCCATCGGGTAGTCCTGTGGCTCCCTATAACGTAGCTGTAAATTGTATCTGGCTAAAAACATCAGTCCCTGCAAGTTGGTCTCAGATACTGACCTGGTCCTACAGATTGATTTTTTACAGTCGGCAGCTCACAGAAAATGGATTCAACACACTCCGTTCACCCTTGCTACACTTGGGCTCACTCCGCTCCCCTAACTAACCCCAGTTCCACCCATCCCCCATATCCTCTAATTTATACTCCCCTAGCCACTCCCCCCTCTCCAAACATCCAATCACATCCATCTACTCAAATATATTTTAGCACTAATTTCTCTATAACACCCCCTTCCCCAACTAGTTTCGGGTACAAGCATGTATTACCAAAACACCTTTGCCATAACTCACTCTACAAAAATGCCTCTTGCTAAAAACCACTCAATTTCCAATAAAACCAAAAACTCTCAACTCCCACTTAATTACGCCCATCAACAGTACATTCTAACAATCACTCTGCTACTCCTAACCACTGTAGCACACTTTACCTTCTACCACATCCATCTGAAAGAATCCACCTCCCCTACTCCACCTCCATCTACTATCTAACCACACCCACATCAGTCAACTTCCTAATATGTAGCTCCATATGTACTATAACAACACTTCAGCATATGCAGGTTTCCCTTCTCCCATACCCTAAAATTTTCAATACATCTCAGTCCTATGACAAATAATTAGTCAAACTCCTTAAAACTATAGTCAACTTAGTTGGCAAACTATCTCTTAGTCGTGATATTCACCCAAATCCTGGTCCCATCTACAGTTCCTATAACTGATCCACTCAAACTTTAACACATTCACAATCCCCCAAACTACAATCTTACCTCCTAGGTGCAAGTCTGATATCTGTCTTTTAAATATTAACATAAGAAGCTTAAACAATAAAGTCCATGAACTGCATGCCAACCTCTCCCTCTACACTCCAGATATTGCACTTCTCACCAAAACTTGGCTAAAGCCTTCCACAGCTAACAACGAAATACTATTCCCAGGTTATAATATATTACATGTAGACAGACTTACTAAAAGGGTGGGAGGCTTAGCCCTACTTTTCAAAGACCACCTCTCCATAGTATCGTTAGATGAAAAACCACCAAGCCCCAATAATGCCGAACTCATACTTGCCAAATTAGAAATAAATCCCAATAAACACATATATACATAATAGGTATCTACATGCCCCCTAGGGATAATCTACAAGCTTTACAAACATACTACACTAGTGTAATACAACACTACCTCAGGAGACTATTATTACGGGCGATTTCAATATTGACTGTCTACTGCATCTCCCCAAACCCCAAAAACTGCATAAATCTACTTCACACAGCTTATCCTCACACCCACTAGAATCAATAAACCAACCAACAAACTTTTGTCCCTAGATTGGATACTTACAGGCCAGAACTGTACTCTTATGCTGGCTGCCGACCAGACAGCGTCAGTGATCACTACTCAACCTATTTACTGAGGAACCGAACCAATCAGCCTAAACAAACAACATTTAAACAAGTAAGAAACAAAAAGCACCTGAACCTCAATAAGCTTATAGATATACTCATACACTGTAACTGGACACCCCTGAAATGTTTACCCTTACAGGATGCAATCAACTACTTTAATTCAACCTTCCTAACTATACTAAACTCTCAGGTCCCCATCAGAATTATACGTGTCAAATCAAATCATGCCCCATGGTTAACAAAAGAAAGCCTGTCAATACTTAAATCCAGAGGCAAGGCATGGGTAACATGGAACAAAACAAAGTCCCAACCTACCCTACTACATTATCGCAAGCTTAGGAACAAAGCAGCAGATTAAAAAAGACAACATTAATTATTACACTGAAATACAAACTAAGCATCGCAATAAACCACAAAGATTCTGGTCAGCAATAAATAATATACTCCACCCAGGCAAAGTCAGGACACCCTCTCCCAATATTATTAATAACTCTGACAATACTGCTTCCCTATTCAATAAATACTTCACTGAAACAATACTAGCATTAGCCAACAATTAAAGCCACACACTTACCTCAACTACCTCTACCTCCAGCGCCTCCAATACTAAAGCCAACTTCTCCCTTCCACCCATACCTACAGTGACAATAAAAAAACTACTTATGAAGATAAAACCCACCACATTAGCTACAGATCACCTGCCTGCCAAGTTCCTAAAGCTAACAGCCAAGGGTACAGCCAATCCTGTATCAATTCTCATCAACAGATCCATAGCTGAGAACAAAGTCCCTTCCATCTGGAAGATTTCTTATATTATACCTCTCCATAAGGGAGGAGCATTCACAGAACTCACCAACTTCTGTCCCATCGCAATTTTATCCCCCCTTTCCAAAATCCTAGACAGGGTCATCCATATGGAAGTCTCTAACTACCTGCATACCCACAAACTACTAACCAACACCCAGCATGGCTTTCGTGCACATCATAGTACTTCAACCGTGCTATTGGCTTTTACCAACACTGTCAACTATCATATGAATAATGGCAACTACATATCCTCTATATTCCTTGACCTATCAAAAGCCTTTGATATAGTTTCCTATAGCAAGTTACTAAGTGTACTCTCCGAACTAAACTTTTCCCAAGACTGGTTCCAGGGCTACCTGACTGGACGACAACAGGCAGTCTCTTGGCAACAGACCTTATCACCCCTACTACCTGTGACACTAGGTGTCCCCCAAGGCTCGATCTTAGGTTCACTACTCTTTTCCATATTCACAAGCAACCTACACAACTCAACCCCTCAGGCCTCTCTCATCCAGTATGCAGATGATGCAACAATATTATGTGCCACTCCCACAATACAGGAACTACAGGCCTTAACTCAGCAATCCTTCTTAGCAGTTGAAACCTGGCTTACTAACACCCAACTAATACTGAATCCCCAAAAATACAAATCTTATGATTTTCCATCCAACTAAATCATCCTTAACCACTAATACCTTTAACATTACATCACTAGACAATACCATTATCACCCCAACTCTGCATACCAAACTCTTAGGTGTCAAAATTCACAGCAACCTAAGGTTCAACATTCATATTTTACAAACAGTTAACAAAGTGCAAAAAAAATTAGGAACTCTATATAAGAATAAACAGTACTTCACCGAAAATACTAAAGCTACCATTGCCCAGTCCCACCTAATCTCTACTTTCCTATATGCAGCCCCCATACTCATGAACCTAAAGAAATCTGAGCTAACAAAACTCGAATCTTGCGCCAACAAAACTACCATATTCATTGCAGACTTAACTGCTAGAGCCCACCATTGCGTGGCTCTCAAACAACTCAACTGGTTTGAGCTGCCACATCTCCTTCATTATAACCAGTTAACTACGGCCCACAAAATACTACATGAACCTGAAAAAAAACACCTGCCCTACAAACTTTACTTCAGCCATATGCCACTAACAGAACGTTAAGGTCCACTAACAAATACCATATAAAAATCGGCATAAGCAAAAAACAAGTGGGGGACTCCCTCTTCTCAAATTATATTGGAAAAATCTGGAATGCACTGCCAGACAATATTACATCCATTACATCTCTTGTCCAGTTCAAAACAACCCTAAAAAAACAACTATTAAACAAATGGCCATGCCCTTCTTCTGTACCTGATTAAACTCAGTTTCTAACACTAGCACCGTCTTGACTAACCACAACCTCTAGCCTATCTATTATATAGGCCCCTGCAAGCTAAGCAGTACTCAAACTGCTGTATTTAGGATACAAAGTAACCCTTAGCCATCTTATCCAATTTCTCCCCACCTATTTCCTTGGTAAAGCATTGTGTTGTAATAAAACCTAATGTTGTACTTCTCACATAATGTTGTACTTCTTGTTCCTAAGGATAATAAGGTGATGTAATGTAATGCTTAGACTTAGGAATATGGTAATTAAGCTCTAATCTCATGGACCTTTACAACCCATGTGCCAATTATTGTAGCTTTGTGCACATTATGATCTTACAAATGTAATAACAAGAAAGACTAAACACTACCTGTATGTAAACTACTTGTATGTAAGCTACCTGAATGTAAACTAACTTTACGTAAACTACTTGCATGTAAGCTACAGATACTAGTTATCGCTGATTGTCTTTTGTTTCATGTGGCACTTTTCTCCTCTGGCCTCCTCTGAAAACGGACATGTGTCCAGTCAGACTTTCCCAGTAAACAAATGTAAAATAAAAATAAATAAAAATAAAGATGGCCTTAGCTGTAGTGTTAAGTTCAGGCTGGACAGGCTTAGAGGTGTGAAAGGAAAATGCTATGCAAATTTTCTTACCATGAGCATTAAATCAACAGCAGGCACATTACAAGTAGAACTTCCTGATATTTTGTCAAGTGGGACATTTTATTTTTATTTGCTGGGTATCAATGTTCCTTTCTTAGAGAAGGTTAATGCTTATAGTAATGTATTCTAGACTGTCTTATAAGAAGAGTGTAATTTCTTCAGCTGTTAGGATAGACAAGAGGTTGGATTGCCTTTACTTCTTTGAGTTTTGGTTGGGTTGTATTTGTCCTGCAGTGGCAAGAGAATTTTTAAGGAATACCAGGGAGGAGAATTGCATTCTTCTTCCTCCAGTACTGGAAACCAGATCAAATTTGCCAGTTTTCCCCAAACTAAGGCCGCTTTCTGTTCCTTTAGAATGTAACAAGTAATGGTCTTATAGATTATACAATGTCTCTTGGATGAAAATATGGACCAAAGTTAGCAGTGGTTACTCAAGTAGGTAGATTAATATAAGGGTTGCAGACTCTGGTGGGCTAGTTAACAATTTTATTTATTTTATTTATTTTACATTTGTTGACCGGGCTAGTCTAGCTGGATATATGTCCATTTTCAGTAGAGGCCCGGGGAGAAAAGCTCCACACACAAAAAAGCACAATAGAACAAAGTAGACATATTTGTAAAAAATGACAAAAATAGAAAAATGTCCAAAAAGGACAGGTTACATAAAAAACTACAGAAGGCAAAGAAAAATACATAGTCAGTTACAGAACATTATAATTATAGGATAAAGGCTGTTGATAAATAGCATCAAAAAGAAAATAAATAAAGAATGAGTACAAGAGACAGGGAAAGTAAGGAGTAGTGGAGATAGGAGATAGAAACCACTGTAAATTTTTTTTTGACCAGTAATAGGATTTGGATGAGTACAGACTATATCCTGAAAGGGCTGATAAAGGGACCAAAGTTAGCAGTGGTTATGGATTATATAATGTCTCTTGGATGAAAACATGGACCAAAGTTAGCAGTGGTTACTCAAGTATCAAGGTGAAAGTAACAAGGCGAAAGACATTATCAGGTTCCCAATTTGAGTGAGTGCTTACTGTCAAGTTTACTCCATATAGTAATCGGTATATCCCTCACTGATTGTCGTGAGGCAGAAGAGGGCTGGTATAATACTCCAATCAGGAGTATGAGGTATTAATACCTCAGTCAGGATTATGAGGCATTCAGTGACAACCCATTTGGGTTCTTGGTATGAGGTGTAGGGAGACAATTAATAAGTGAACAGTTGATATGTATCCAAATAAGGAGAAGAACTCTACTAGTTATACAGGACTTTGGTCTGATGAAGATTAAACTTTGATAAAATGGAAGGTGGGAATATATCATCAGGTTTAATCCAGAGTTTGGTTATTCCTCCTATATCAGATTTGTTTGTGTCAAGCCATAATTCAAAGTCAGCAAACCTGTTGCAAATACTGTGTGGGTTCATATAGTCAGTTCTGAGACTTTTCATGTGACTCGTAGCTAAGAGAAAAAACCAAGAGAGAGTAATAGTTGGCATACCAAATGCATAAGAAGCCAGAAGGAGGATGACACAGGATTGAAGTGAATAATTTTAATTAATCAGTAAGACAGATGGAATTGGACATTGGTAGATAATTTTATTGTCATATGTAGAGAAAATTAGATTCAGATATTGGTAAGTATAAATATTTTTCCCAATAGTGTGAAATTCAGAAATGAGCCTAAGATTAAATTATTGATGGACAGAGTGGGAGTTAATTTACAAATGAAGTTGTGATTTGCTGTTCTGTAAGGAACATGAGTTCGCAATTAGTTTTAAGTGCATTAGCATTTTAGCATTAGATGTTAGCTGATGTAAAATTAAGGAGGGGTGTACATAGGATGACACTTTATTTTGATCACAAGAAACAACTGACTGTACTGCTTCTGTATTACAGATGTGGACAATATCTCAATATAACATGTTTCAGTATTTGTAATAGACCATCTCGTTTAAAATTCAGTACACTAAATATTAAACAGTGCACAAAAATAAAAATGAAGACATCAACTGAATATATTGGTCATTGTGTAAATTAATAATTGTACATCAGCTGTGTAATAAATGTGCTTGTTCATTGTTTTGTTATTCAGTCTGGTGCTGTAGCTCTGTTAGTGACATATATAAACATTCATGAAAACTGGGCAGAGCTTCATCTGTCTGAATAATATCTGAAAATGTTGCACATATTCTAAGCACTTAAGCGGCGGAGAGATACAGTAAATATCTATCTCTCCAACTTTTTGTTTCTTCAAATATTAGAGTATATTACTCAGAAATTAACAGTTGCCACATTCAGGATTTAGGTCAGATTTTGGCTTTGATAGTTCAACCTCAGACCTTGAAATAATGAAAGCGAGAAGGGTAGTGACCAAATTGGGTCAAATTCTTCTTTCTATCCAAGAGCTATATAATGGCAATTTTAAAGTTTTGTAATTATGAACTAGTTTTCCTCAAAAAAAAAAAGTGACACACAGCTGTATTAGTCCATTATCCAGCTTTGTGTATAAGTTCTCTTTACCAATATATATATATATATACAGGGTTTGCTATAGATTAGGAAACACAGATCGGGGCTGCTTTCGAAGATGCTTTAGTTACAGTTTATGCAAGATCACAATGTTTTACTATAAATCAACAATTCAAATCTGGTAGTTTAAGCATTTTAATAGAAACAATATTTGATAGGTAATAGTTTATTTCATTACATGGCATCATCACTTATTATAAAAAACATAACCACATGGCTTACAATAGGTCATCAGTCATAATCAGTTTGTGTTTGAAAATTACACGTCATGAAAAACATCATAACAGCTAAGCTCAAGAGATGAATTCATTGAATCCATTCCAAAAACACATAATGAATTGTTATAATTGGTGACCTGGTCACAACAGATCGCAACATGTGGAACTCCCTATTCATAGTATCATAGGATCCTACGAGTTACAAGGCAATTGAACCTCAAGGCCATTTTCACCTTGTCAGTAACCACCCTTAGGCCTTGCCTCTCATTTCAAGGAGGACCATCCAATTGTCCAGCTCCTTTTAAAATGCAGATGGTGTGTCACACTATTTAACTTGGAGAGGGAGTTTTTTCCAGAGAAGGGGTATGTGCTACGTGACAAATTTGTCCCTTCTCTTACATTTATTTATTTGCAGGAATATATTTAGAGCTCTGGCTCTGGTGTTATGCTAACTGGAACATCAAGTAGCTGCTCACTTCCTTTGAATTATAAGAAAAGACTGTTGCTGTGCTATAGCTGAAAAGGCTGAAACCTTCATGTACTACAGCCGGACAAAGCAGGAGAGTAAGGAACCCTGCTTTTGACTGCCATTCTCATGTTAGCTATTCACTGATGCTGCTTGTGGATCATAGTTTACACCTTTGGAGAGCTGCACATCACAGGGGATTGACTAGACATTTAGCTGTATTCTGTTTTACAGGTGGTCACTAAGAAACCTTAGACTGTCCCTTTGTTGAATATGCTAACTGTTTCCATCTGTAATCCTCCCTCACCTTTCAATTTGGGTTTGGAAAACCTGCATTCACCATCCAGTTACATTTCCCTCCAGTTCTTCTACATCCTACTGGAAAGCTTTGGTGCAATGAATGTAAAGAAGACTAAAGCTGTGATCCAGCATTATCAGTATCTAAATGTAAGCCTTTCATGGCACCACAAAGCTATACAGCATAGTTGAGCTGAGCACAGCGAAAGTCCCTGGATTAGTATTCATAAAATGTAAAGCAGCGGCATGAAGCAGCAAACCCATACAAAACTCCTGCAAGAGTCGACGTAGATGCACTATGTGCATTCTTTGCATGAAACAGGTTACCATTCCTTGCAGAGGATGAAGACGTGCACAGTCTCATATTAGGGTGATTCACTTCTATGAATCCTTCAATGACCATACTGCATGGATATAAATATACACACATTATTTCTACATCACTGCATACACAAATACCCTGGCCTGACTCAAGCACACTTCTTTGCACTTCATGGAGAATTTTGACTACCCAAATGTACTACCAGTTAAAACAATAAAAGAAGGATTAGTACCTTTGTACAAAGCCTTAATAAGAACATTGATTGAGCATTGCTCCTGTTTCTGTTTTTATAAAAACTCTGATTTAAGTGGGAACACAAGTAAAGGTATTTTACAATGCAGATTAAATCTGCTAAATTATACTGACGTATTAAAAGCCTTAGGCACTTAAAACTATATTCTGTTTACTATAGCTTAATTAGAGGATCCTTAATATGTACATATAAATGTCCAGATAATGAAATACTCAGGACAAGTCTTGGTTATAGGGACAAAAAACAATAGCCTAAACATGGAAAGTGACAGTTTAATACTAACATTAAGGGTGTTTTCCTGTTCAGTTGAAAGTAGCAAAGGGTATGACGAAAACTACCAGTATGAGCTGAAAATGAACACTGACTGTATTTTTTGGATATGGTCTGCCAGCCATGATCATGGCATCTTGGAAATGTACTATTACAAGTTCTCTACAAAGGCACTGAACTCAGATTAGCAATGTACAGTGTATCAATGTGAAATGTCTAACAGCTATTTCCTGGGTTGTTCTGTGGTGACTTTCATCTGTGTGGCAGTGTGAGGTTTGCTTAGTTATAACAAGACTCATATGTAAGAATTAGGTTATTATGTATAAACCTCACTGATTTTTTTTTTTTGGAGCACAAGGCTAATAACTTTGTTAAGTTTTTCAAATAACAAGGACCTTCCACATATATAGAGAGTAATATATTCTAAGACAAGCTCTACCAGGAAATAATACTTTGCAAGTTTGAGCTCACAGTTATGAACTTGAAAGAAAGTGGTAATAGCAATTCATATACACATGAGGTATTTATTTTCTGTGTAAAATGTGTTATTATATACTTTATTCTTTATAGTACGTATTTTGTACATTTTTTAGTCTCTAAGCTTTCTGTTTCATCACTCTTTTTTATCCCTCCACGTTTTTCTCCTCAGAGCTGTCAAGTTGCGCCCATGCCCTCTTCTCATCCACTGGGTCTATCAAACCTCCAATTACACCCTGGACTATCTCCAAACCATGTTTAGAGCCATTGAGGAGATTGACACACCTGTTGCAATATCATACTGCTGCTTAGGAGTGTTTTTGTTTTAATTCCCCGCCACTTAACATGCCATTAATACCCCAGGGAGGGTTGTGCAATGGGCATCAGCACTGTCTGGCTCCTCACTTCTGCCATGGGTATGGCATCAAAACTATACCCTGGGCATTCCCAGGAAGCACTATTGCTGTTGTCTCTCCAGTTGTCACCAGGAAGTATAGTACACTCGTGCACCTTGTATGCATATGAATCCCACATCCCCACCCAGAATCAGTACCTCCATCCTCCCTACCTGTCAAGCACCTGAGATGAGAATCAAACTCCCATTGCCTGGGCTGTAGTCATGGCTTTACCCCTATATGCCACCATTGCAGGATATTGTTATTGTTTCTTTCATTTTGTGTCAGTAGCAGCTTCTCCGGCACAATGTGCAATGTGATTGGTTCTTTCTTTCTTTCTTTATTTTTTGCTTGCTTACATTGAGCTCTTGCTGTAATTTGTTCCTTGACTTTTCTTCATTTTGCAGTTTCTGTATTCCTTTTTTATGCAGATGTATTAGGGGTTTGGAGCTTTATACCTTAAGGGATGAATGGTGTTTTTCTTCTCTATGTGCACTTTCTTTGTCCTGTTCATGTTGAATTCATTCTTTATGTTCTATGTAAAACTGTTTAATGTCACTTTTTGTTTTCTATAAGGTCTTAGTTGTGTGTCTATTAATTACTGCCAAAGTTGCATTACTTTTGCAACTGTCTTGGTGAGGAGTTTTCTTTTCCCTTTGATGTTTCAACATAACATTTTAATATAAAAGTTTAATAAATATTGTAACATAACATTTTTCAACATTTTAACTTTTTGACACTGGTATGCCCCATGCTGTTTTTATGCGGAATTGCTTTTATTAATCAAACAACACAACAAGTTTTGTGACACAAGAAAATCAGCATAACAGGCCTGTAATTTGACCATTGCTTCTAGCATAATAAGCCCTCGCCATGAATTACAAGGTTTTTATTTACTTGTTTGTCAGATATAATAATAAGATTTTCCTTTTCCTTATGTTGATACATGGCCAGATTCAATAAAGCCTACACGGTCTGTTTACACCATGTGCGTGTCAAGCCGTGGCATGCACACAGTAGCACACTGTTTTAGATTCAGTAAGTGGCTCTACACGGTGTGTAGAGCCATGCAAACAAGGTAAACACTGTGGCATGCTAATTACAGCATAAGCAGCTGAATTGTATGCTAATCAACCAATCCAAGTTGGAGGAGCTATTCAATAAACTATAAAGCAACCATGTAGACTTAGTGCTGGTTTTCCCTGTGAATTCCAAAACCTATTGGAATACAGCCAAGGAATGGAGTCTGCACAGAAAGAATGTTAGGGACTGCTGTTGCTTTAATCCATGTGTATGTGTAACAGGCTGAAGTCTATGCTGCTGCTGCTGCTGCTAATAGACCATGGCCAAGAAGGAGAAGAGTTTTCAGATCCAGTTTAACTTATCACAGTCTGCATGACATGGAAATTGTAGATTACTATACGGTGGATAGAGACATACTACAGGAACTCTGAAACCTCTGTCGTCCTCAACTCAGAGCCAGGGCAAACTGATGGGTATGTGCAGCACTTACAATTTTAGCTACAGGAACCTTTCATAGACCTACAGGGGACATGCTGGGGGTGTCACAGGCATCAACATCCAGGATCCTCCATCAATTCCTGAATGATATGCTACAACATGCCAGTGGCCACATATATTTTCCCTGTACTCCACAAATATGCAGGAGTTCTACCCTGTAGCACACTATCCTAAAGTACTGGGTGTTATAGATTGCACACATATAGAAATTAAGGCATCACCTGGGCAACAGAAAGGCTCTACATAAAGAAAAAGGAATTCCACTCTATTAACTGCCAAGTCATGTGTAATGCCAAGTGGTCATCTTGAATGTGTGCACTGGAAATCCAGGCATTTACCATGACTCACATATCTGGCATACCTCCCAAATGTATCAGATGTTCACTAGGGGGGATATGCCACAGGGTCATTTACTGGAGGATGCAGGTTATGCACTGGAACTGTGGCTGATGACACCCATCAGAAATGCACACACAGCTGCTGAAGAATGCCATAATGAGGCACACAGTTAAACCAGAAATATTAGAGCATGTGTTTGGGCGGCTGAAGTCATGGTTTCATTGCTAGATGCATCTGGGGGAACCCTGAAGTACAGCACAATCCACATACATATACTGAAAGATTCACTGTATGTGCCATGATACACAACATCATCATCCTGAGAAAACAGCTTCTGCAGGATCAACAAGGGGAAGGGGCACACATCCCGCCACCAATGGCAAGGTCACCACAGCCACATGCAGGTGAGGAGTCAGCGGGAGAACCAACAACTGCTGTGGGTGTATGCAGATGTAGGTGTGTACAACATGCCCTTGCATTGGCTAAGAGGCAATGCATAGCACACTCACTCACCACCTAAGGGACTGAAACCTTCCTCCTATGCACATACATATAGTAACACTGATGCCAGGCAATGCTCACAGCCTTTATCTATCCATGTAATGGCTTTGTACTCCTAGCATCAGACAGAGTCAGCCTGAAGTAAAACTGTTGCAACTGCTGGATTTACAAGGTAAGTGCTGAACCTGGAGTGTATTGTGTAATAATATGAATGAATGGCGTATCCTTGCATGTTGTTACTTGGTAATGTAAGCAAGTAAACGGTGGGTGATTTGTACAGAAATTGCTTTAACATGGGACAGCCGAGACTTTTGCGGAATATACCCACTAATCAACCCCATTACATCCCCTTATCATTCCCACTAATTATCACATTAATAACAATGTACTAAGCATGCAATCAGTCGTGAGGGACTTCGGCACCCAGATTGAGAGCAACCTGACGTTTGACCACCACATTGCCTCCATTGTACAGAAGGCTTTCTACATGGCTCACCTCATAAATAAGTGCATTTCATCCAGGAACAAGGAGGTCATAACATCCCTCTACTCCTCCTTTATCAGACCCATTATTGAGTACAATGCCCCTTTCGGCATGTACCTTGCTAAGCACATGCTGCAGTTGGAGAGACCACAGAGGTTCCTGACCTGGAAAATCTAGGGTCTCAAACATCCATCCTATACAGATAGGCTAAAAGCCCTGTGCCTCTACTCAGTCTCATACAGACTGCTCAGAGGTGACCTGTGTCTGGCATACAAGGCCATTTCAGACCCAGCCTTGGTGGAGTTGCTGCATATCCGTAAGACAAACTCCACTCACATAACCTGCATGCAAGGCCTTAACCTGGTCTGTGACATTAATAGAACTTGTTTGTGGGATAGATTTGTGTCCCAAAGACTCCCCCCACCTGTGGAATAGACTCCCTCTCCGTGTGTGTGTGTGTGTGTGGTGTGTGTGTGTGTGTGTGTGTGTGTGTGTGTGTGTGTGTGTGTGTGTGTGTGTGTATGTGTGTGCTTGTATGGGTTCTGCAGGTGAAATTGGTGTGCGAGTGTCTGCATGAATGCAGCCAAGCTCTGTGCTAGCTCTTCATCTTGATATGTCAGACAGGTGTGAGCCATGCATGGTAGAGGTGGCAGTTCATTGTTGTTGTACCAGACCATGAGAACTGGCTCTGCCAGGAGTTGCACTGACACATCCACTCCCACAGTCAGATGCACTACTGCTACCTAAATGTAATGGATGTCTGCTGGACAAGCTCCCTTCATGAGGACACCCAGGATCACTACCCATGGCTTGCTACATCTCACTGTGGACATCTCAACCACTGATGGAGCACTGGAAGTAGTGCCACTGTGGGAATATGATTGGGCATGGCCACATCAGCTAACAGCAGATGATTTGGCTGACCTACACCTACAAGGATGCTGTCTCCCTCACAGCAGATGTTTCATCACAGACACTGCCCTTTCCAAAGTGTCATTCATCTGATCTATTGAATTGGCAACATGGTGGAGACAGTCTCGGATGTTAGCCTGTGCCACATCTACAACCCTAAGCATTTCTCTTGAGGACATATGGGAACATGCCTGTGCCTCTATGATGGCCCTAAACATACGTGAAGTGGCATGCGAAAACACACCTGGTTAGGTGAATTGGCAGCAGACCTACTCTGAGCAACCCTAACAAGTCTCCTGCACGGCACCTCACCCATACTTTGGCTGTGGTCAGAGTCAACAGGCACAGAAGCAGCAGTAACCACACTTCCCTGATCAAGTGTCTCACCCTCCACATAGCCAATATCTGAGGGCTCACTGGAATGGGTTGGTGTAAGCCTACTGGCTGTGTCCAATGAAATTACAGGGGATGGCTGAATGTCAATCTCAATGTCAGATTCAACCTTTGCATCCCCCAACTTTGCCTTTCTTTGGTCACCATCATCATCAGAATCTGCCAATACTCTGACATGAGGTGGAAAGAGTCCTATACTTCCACTGTCAGGATCACCTGTGATAACAAGCAACAAACACAGGTAAAAAATTATAGCTAAACTACTATAATCAAATGTATGCTAACAAAGTAACATTAATGCCACTACTACAGACAGTACAGCAATACACACAACAGTCCTGACACTCACGTCACGCATATGGATAAAAGTTATATATTTCTTTGAACTGCTCATCATTACTGACAAAGAAGCTATTTGGCTTACCATATGCAGTTGTTGCTATGCTTCCCATGGATGATGGTCCTGGAAAAAGTTAAGCAAAAGTTAAGGAAATCATCGCAATGAACAGCAATACAGGGGGTTAAAACTTTTTGCCCTTTATATGGCCATTAACTATGCTTTCAACAGGAACTTGGATGACAAGTCCAACCTAAGCCCATGTGTAATCAATCAGAATGTGTTGTTAACTGTAGCAATCTACAATCCCCCTCCACCAAAAATCAATTTATTGTCAAGCAGAATTAATGTAATGGTGTAAATATTTTACTATACAAGAGTATTTAATAACTGAGCTACATACGCCTACTTGGAAGCTCCTCCTGGGACATACTTGCTGTCCCTGAAGCAGTAGCACCAATGTCAAAGACATGCTGCTCTGCACTTTCCTGGAAGCTATCTGGATCCCTGACAATGGACAGGAACTCTTCATTTGCTGTTAGTGGTGGCCCTGTATCAGCCTCCCCAGCACCCATATGATCACATGCCACTGCACCTGCTCTCCTCCATGCAGATGAGATCATGTCAATGGTCCTATGGCACACCTGATCAAATGTCCTGCTGTGGCCGCTTACTGCATTCACGTCAGCAAATATCTGTTGCCAAATTTGCATTCTGTCTGACATATCTCCATGTTCCCTCTCAAGCAGAAAGGCACCATGTCACCTAAAACCTTCCACAATGACATGATTTTCAGGGTCACTGAAGGTTTTTTGGGGGGGGGTTGAGATGCCTGGGTGCCATTGTCCTAGGTGACCCAAAACACAACAGAAAGATAATAAACATAAGTATCACATAACTAAAAAAAAAATCCTGTCTCCAGATAGAAACAGAAAAGATAGCATTTCATTATTACCCACTGGAGAAACAGAAAGCTGTCAAGATATTTGAAATATGAAAAACATGAATTATTTGGTTGTAACATATTACATTCATACACAAAGTGAAGTTGGATGCAAAACAAGGAGTGTAACAATAGCAATATATCCTGTTTTGCCAAAACAGAAATCCAGCTTTGCTCCCCCACCCCCAAAAGAACAGGCAAATGACACATTTTGCCAACAAACCATTAGTGAAATGCTAAAAGTGCTATCAAATGAACTGTCCCTGAAACATGACTACATATTTAACACAGAGAATTCCATTTTAAGCTATTGCCATTCATGTATATCCATGGAATGCCCTCACATACATGCCCATGCCATCAGTATGCTTCTAAGTAATGCATACAGATAAAAGTAGCATTTGCTTCTTAATGACATTTCAGCATATGCAGTATATAGCTGAAAAACACAAGCATATATTCTTAAGGTCAGTAGTCTTCTCTGCAAATACATCCCAAAGTAATAGCCTCTTCTGTGTTCTCCACATAAAGAAGTCTCCTCACCTTCAGGTTCCCTAGCTACATGGTTGCATTTTTATGGTATAGATTCAGGGCTGTGAGCATGGTGAAGATGCAAATGAGGTGTTAACTCATTGGAATAGCTGAATCCTAAATACTTGACTCTGTGTATCTGATGTAAACATAGTGCAGGCACTCCCTCAGTGTTTGTTGCTAATAGATTGCAACTGTGAATGATTACTGGTAGGGAGAAGGAAAATGCAACAGCAAGATAGACTGCCCTACCTCGAGTGGGTGTATCAGGTTAGACTTGCAAAGTGTAGAAGTAATTATATCAAGTTGGAAATGGAAGTAAGCAGCACACAATTCATAAGTTCTGTTCATTGACATCCAACCTCCCCTTCATTTGTTGACAACTGTATATTATTGGCATGTAATATCCTCACACATTTCAAGGACAATGCTATAGAATGTCTTACAGACTGCAAGTCTCAGATTACTGGTCAGATAAGACAAGCATGAGCAACAAACACAGAGAGGTAAGACAAAGCTCCATTTTTGCAAGCAATAGTCATAAATGGTTGTGTGACCACTCAGTGCACTAGATCGGAAATTAATACATGTACAAATAATTGTCATATGGTTTGTTAGTACTGTGAATGATGTTGCAGTTGGTTGTATGCAGAATGATTTCAGTTCTCTGTTGCAAAACTAAGGCACCCTTACTGTGTTCTGAAGGTTCATTGGCATGAGAGTTCAAATCCAGACTGATGTAAAAATATTTCATGTGTACTAACAAACATTTTGTAGTGATCATTTCATAGATTATTTTTCTTCATTTCAGCTACCTTTCCCTTTTATTTTTTATTTTTTGTCAGTGTTTGCACAATGGGCAGCTTAGCACAAACAAGAGAAACAGAGAAAATGAATGTCAGGCTTGGCTATGTTTATCTTGTTTGCACAACACTTAGTGGTGCGCAAACTAGGACTAGTGGCCCACATAAGATGCATACAGAACACCTGCAGACAGGGCATCTGTAAAAGTGTAAAGGCAAAAAAGGATACACTGTTGAATTTTTGCTTTCCATCACTCAACACTGCTAAGTGACATCATGCGGCAGTTAGCAAAGATCCCTAACACCTGCAGCGATCGAACACCTGCTGACAGGACTCAGACAGTCAATAATTGCAAATAATTGAAAACTGAAACTGCTAATTCCATAACAGAGAAGAATACTCAGAGGCTGGGACATGAATCACCTGGAGAGGAATGTCATGCAGGCAGGCAGGCATTAAGAAGGTTTGCTCCCCCATTATGCATTTTCCCAAAACCACCCTGCACCTACAACAGGACATGTTATCATCCTCCCAGCCTGATGGTCTGTCTTCATCCCCCAGAATGGGGTTATCCATATTTATGTACTAGGCCAGAGACTGACATTACAGCTTTATTCCCTGGCATACATCTCAACTGTCCAGAATTTTTCAGTGTCCAGACTTTGCTTCATATTACTGGTCCGCCCTTCATAAGATTTGCATTTTTTTAGCAAATCATTCAGGACTGGAGCCACTAAATAATGACACATATTTCAGTATCAGGCTTTATATCTTCCAAAAAATGAACACTAATACAAGACCTGTTATTCTAACAACTTTCTAAGTATTAAAAAGCAATATATAAAATCTGTTTCTGATGTTAGGTATTTGTCCCCCTATTATGTTTAGCTTTGTCCAGAATTCTTGTGCTTAGAGGCTGTGATATCCCTGGTACTGTGTCATCCAAGAGGCAGAGCTCAGAAACATTTCTAATAAGTCATACCCCATCCTGTGGTAGCTTAAGTGTGAACCTTGTCTCTACAGGGGCCTGCAATTCCTAGCTGAGCACATGTAAGCTTCTTGGCATGTAGTTCATATGATACTTCTACTAGCTTGATAGAACCAAGCACATATTCCTGTTCCATCCTGCATGCTATACGTTCAATGTTTGTTAGAATGTTGGCACTGAAATGATTGGATTACTTCTCCACCCCTCAGGATGGGTGAGTCAGTATTTGTTGGTAATTCATCCACTCTGGTGGACTGATCTGGCTCCTGGGCTAGAAATTCAACCAAAGTCACATGGATTATGGTGAGGGCAGTTGACATTATTAGAAAGTATATTTAAGAAATCATTGACAAAACACTTTGAAGACTTTAGAGAATGTTGCTGAGAGTTAAGAAAAGTGACTTAATCGTGAAGTCTAAGCAAGGAAAAGGGATGAATATAGTAGATATGCTGTAGTGTTTGTATTTACAACAGCAAGACAAATATCTGCTTGGTGATGAACTGAAAATAAAAACAATAATTCCAGTTCCCATACTACTGAAAAGAAATTCAAAAGAGTTTCAGCAGCACATTGGCAATGATATAGAGATAAGTGTATTTCAAGATGCATGAGTTAAAGACAGGCCAAAAGAAAGATATGTTCTGAGGAAAGAAATATAACTTTATTTTTATTTAAAGAATAAATCATCCTCACGTAAGGTGTGTTGCTTCAGGAAGATAAAATAAAATGACCTAACTAGCTAAGGAAGCAAGTGTTGACAGGAATACATCAATCACACTTAGCAATTATGAAGTCTGAAGATGGAGTCCCTGGTATGTTATAGTAACCAGAAATGTTATATGAGTTGAGTAATAGGTCCAACACTGTTTAGTCTACAATATATATTATAACAATTAGTTAAGAGAAGAGGAGATTCCTTATTCACTTCCAGGATGAGTGTGGAATTAAGCATGAAAATAATTTTTCAGTCTTTTGACTGCATATATCCAATCTGTGTAGATTATTTTTGAAGTTTACTGAGGTTATTCTACACTGCGGTGGTGGTCCTGCAGTAACGTTGTCGCCTCACAGTAAGACGTTGTCCTGTTTGATTCTCAGCTAGAGCGATTTCTGTGTATAGACATGCGTGAATTGGAGTACCTTCGTTGAAGGTTGTGCGTCAGGGCTGGCAACTCGGCACGTAAAAATCTACTGCCAA